>NC_053397.1:150736403-151061831 GCF_905171765.1 Bufo bufo | reverse complement strand
ATAGCAGAATAATGGTTGCGCATGGGTCCTCTAAAATATTAAATAGTGCTTATTGTATAAGAGACTGTGCTAAGGTTTCTCAGGCTGAGAACTACTGGTAGACTGCACTGCATCAGAGAATTGGAATTACAGCTCTGGACTAGACAAGAAATACAGTCTGTTTAGTAAGTAATGCAAGGTACAGTATCTACAAAGTTACTCAACTTTTACTCTCCCTATATGATACGGTGAGTAGCACGGTGGCTCAGTGGTTAGCACTGGTGCCTTGCAGCACTGGGGTTCTAGATTCAAATCCAACCAAGGACAACATCTGCATGGAGTTTGTATGTTCTCCTCGTGTTTGCGTGGGTTTCACCCAGTACTCAGGTTTCCTCCCACAGTCCAAAGTCATATTGATAGGGAACAGTGAGCACTAATGGAGACAGCAAGCAATTATAATGCGCTACAGAGTATGTCAGAATAAGGCTTCTTGCACACGACCGTCAATCTTTGAACGGAAAGAAAAAATGGAAATACGGAAACGGAAGGCATACAGAGTACCTTCCGTTTTTTTTTTTGCCGATCCATTGAAATTAATGGTTCCGTATACGGAACGCAAAAAATGGAATGTAAACGGAATGTGTGCAAGAGGCCTAAGTGAGTAAAATAAATAGGTAAATAAATGTACTCAATGGTGAACGTTTATTTATCTTTTTTTCACCTAATTTGGTATTTTGAACATAAATTGTACTTTTTGTTACTACTGTATTTATATGGCTCTGTAAAATATGAGTTGTATGTAATTATCCATCTTTAATGCTCTGTTCATACTTTCACAGGCAGAACCAATCAGTTTATTAAGGACCACACAATTTTGAGGTTGTAAAAGCTGTTTTCTACCAAAATCGACCAGATACTGTAGCCACTCATATAATCAATTAGAAAAGCATGCCATATGTATCCCTGAGCGCTAGTCTGTGTGTTCTCACTATGTGGCTGGTCTTACTTGTGGGAGGAGCTGAGCGAGGAACAGAATAGGCATGCCTACGTACCGTCCTGACCTGACTGGCTGGAGTGTGCCCGACGCCAGTGACGAGGTAAGGCCTGAATAAGTGGGCCACCCAAGAGGAGAGTAAGAAGAAGGGGATGGGAGGGAGGGGCAAGAACCGGCCGCCCTCCTGCTTGTAGGAGGGGGTTTAAATACGCTAAGTGCGCTCCTCCCACAATTACAGGCTGCAAGCAGCCTTCAATACTTGTGGGAGGAGCTGAGCGAGGAACAGAATAGGCATGCCTACGTACCGTCCTGACCTGACTGGCTGGAGTGTGCCCGACGCCAGTGACGAGGTAAGGCCTGAATAAGTGGGCAAAAGAGAACTGGCACGTTGCAGGGTATGGAATATTTATTGAAGCATTGAGGCCTACAATGCCAAGGAACAAGGCTCTGGATATCTCAGCCCGTGGATTCGGAATGTACCTTGCGAAGCAGGACAACCTCCAACGGTCCATCTTGCGGATGATGTGCGCCGGTACCTGGTGACTAGAAGCTGCGGACGCGGCCCCCACACGAAAGGAGTGCCCGGATACCGTGCTAGGGTTGGAACCCAACCCTGCGGCCAGGGTGCGGATGTTGGAGATGAACAGGGTTGAAGACAGGGGCTTACCGTTGACCGGGAGCAACGGGTCGTCTGAGCGGGAGATGGAGGGAGGCCAGGAGCTCCTGGAGCACCTTGATAGGACACCAACAGTTGGCCGTAGGGTAAAGACTCCACCTCCATGGGAGGACCGATTTGATTGGTCTTGGAGGACGGAATGGACAGGATGAAGTGGTCGGAGTGCCAGGCGAGATGTCGCCTGAGCAGGGTAGCCCGGGAGATGGCGCTGCAGGTGAACTCCCCGGGTCTGAGGAACCCATAGAACCCGAGGTACATGGCCGCTTGTAATGAGGCTTGCTGTTTGGCCAAAAGGGAGACCGTCTAGGCCTACAGACAACCAGCGGAAACCGCCCGACACTGATTGCCTATGTGCCCGGACCGCCGCGCTAACTCTGAGGGGCCTGATGCCTCAAGCCTGGCGAAAAGCTGGAGCAACTAGCCCAGCCCGAGGGGACGCCCTGAGGTCCCCTGATCAGGAATCAGGGTGCAGACCGCCCAGGTAAGATTGAGCAAACCATGATAGCAAAGAACACAAGAATGCCGCTTGAGTGGGAGCAGAGTACAATACCTGATGTAACCATAGTTGTCGAGATAATGGATGACCATGTCCAAACCCCCGTGATGACCCGGATCCAATGCAAACAGGGATTCAAAAATGCGGAACCCGAACCGGATAACAGAAACCAATGGATACTGCTGGAAAACCCAGAGCGTCTCAGGCAAATGTATCGGATCCCGAATGATTCAGGCAAATGTGTACCACCAGCGGGAAGAGACCTGAGTGTTTCAGGCAAATGCGAACCACCTGCGGGAAAAGAGCTGAGAGAATCATGCAGATGCGAACAGCCTGTGGGCAAAAAGACCTGAGCGATTCAGGGAATACGTAACCTGGGTGAATCAGGAAAAACATACGACCTGGAAATACCGCCGACCTGAAAGAGACAGGAAAATACAGAACCTGAGTGATTCAGGGAATACGTAACCTGGGGAAATCAGGAAAACATACGACCTGGAAATACCGGCAACCTGAAAGAGAGAGGAAATACAAAACCTGAGCGATTTAGGGAAACCCAAACCTGAGCGATTCAGGAGAATACCTGACCTGAGCGATTCAGGGAAACACCTGACCTGAGCGATTCAGGGAAACACCTGACCTGAGCGATTCAGGGAAACACCTGACCTGAGCGATTCAGGGAAACACCTGACCTGAGCGATTCAGGGAAACACCTGACCTGAGCGATTCAGGGAAACACCTGACCTGAGCGATTCAGGGAAACACCTGACCTGAGCGATTCAGGGGGGAAAACGTAAACCTGAGTGACTTGGGCACATACATAACCCAAACGATCCAGAACATGAACCTGGGCGCCTCTGGAACATGAACCCGAAAGATCCAGGTAAACATGGACCCGAGCGATTCAGGGAAATGCATGAACCCGAGCGATCCAGGAAACACGCAACCCGCGCGACTCCGGGGAATTAGACCTGGGTGAAGGGTAATACGTGAATTTTTTGAGCTAATCTAGGAAATACCTGGATCATGCCCAAACCCCCGAACCTGAGAATCATAAGGAAACGGAATGAACATGGTATAGAAAGGATCACAACCCAACCGAATCAACGAACAGCGCTGCCAACTCTCCGGCAATACCGGAGACCTAGGAATGGAGGTTTGTGATGAATGAAGGAAGGCTCTGAGCTGGGGAGAAGCATCCTGCCGCCACCCGGCTGGAACTTACCTGAAACCTGGCACCGTGGAGTGACCGGGCACGGAGGAGCGCTGCGACACAATTGAGGATGGATCGAAATTCCGGTGGCCTGAGGCCCTGCTTACATGAAAATAAGCTTGCGTTGGTACGAGACCCGGAGAAAGGTGCGATCTGGTGGCACTGGAAAGAGGCGACGGAGAACCAGGATGCAGCCTGGACGCCATGGCCAACTGCTGGGTGACCCTGGAGAGCCAGAATCAGAGCCCAAGTCGCGCTGCATGCCACAACCTGCGGAACGGGAATCCAGACACTAATCAGGCAACCAGGAACAAGCCGGACGTTGCTGAACAAACCCCCGAGCGCTTCAGGCTGATGCATGGAAACCCGCGTAACTCCGGCGGTGCACTGAATCCCGAGCAGTTCAGGCAACATGGAATCCTAAGCGAAACAGGCAATGACACCCACCTTCATGAAGATGATGGAACCTGGGTGGGTCGGGCAGTACCTTGGACCAGGTCGGACCTGGCCCCTACCTACCCACTGGAAGACCAGGGAAACAGAAGCCTGAGCGGATCAGGCCCACCTGACCTGAGTGAATCAGGGGAATACATAATCAGACTGTTCAGGGAAATGTGCAATCTGGGAACAACCGACCTGGAAGAGGAAGGAAAACAAACCCGGATGAGGGAGAGCATGGCACCTGAGGACTCAGAGAAACATGACCCCCGGGCGATTCAGGGAACACGCCAGACCTGAGCGACTCAGGGAACACGCCAGACCTGAGTGATTCAGGGAACACGTCAGACCTGAGCGATTCAGGGAACACGTCAGACCTGAGCGATTCAGGGAACACGCCAGACCTGAGCGATTCAGGGAACACGCCAGACCTGAGCGATTCAGGGAACACGCCAGACCTGAGCGATTCAGGGAACACGCCAGACCTGAGCGATTCAGGGAACACACCAGACCTGAGCAATTCAGGGAACACACCAGACCTGAGCGATTCAGGGAACACACCAGACCTGAGCGATTCAGGGAACACACCAGACCTGAGCGATTCAGGGAACACACCAGACCCGAGCGATTCAGGGAACACACCAGACCCGAGCGATTCAGGGAACGTCACCCCTATGTGACTAAGGGGAGGCAACCCAGCGATTCAGGGAACCTGACCCCTGAGCCACTCAGGGAAGACATGACACATGTGACTTTGGGAACATGACATCTGTGAATTGGAGAAAAACATAACCTTGAGCGAATCAGGGAAGACATGACACCTGTGATTCTTGGGTAGATGACACCTGCAATTTGGAGACAAACACGACGCCTGAGCGACTCAGGGAAGACAAACTTGACTGAATCAGGGAAGACATGACACCTGCGGTTCCAGGAACATGACACCTGCGACTTGGGGAAAACATGACACCTGTGTTTGAGGAAACATGACACTTGATCGATTCGGGGATCCGGGAAGACATAACACCTGAGCGATTCACGGGGACATTGCACCTGAGCGATTCAGGGAGACATTGCACTTGAGCGATTCAGGGAGACATTGCACTTGAGCGATTCAGGGAGACATTGTACTTGAGCGATTCAGGGAGACATTGTACTTGAGCGATTCAGGGAGACATTGTACTTGAGCGATTCAGGGAGACATTGTACTTGAGCGATTCAGGGAGACATTGCACCTGAGCGATTCAGGGAGACATTGCACTTGGGCGATTCAGGGAGACATTGCACTTGAGCGATTCGGGACCAGAACGAATCGGGGAGACATTGCCCCCGAGCGACTCCAGGAAGACATACACCGGAGCGCTTAAGGAAAGCCCTTTTTCCTGGGTGGTACTGGGAACATTGCAAAGCGGATTGGGGACCTTAACTCATGGAGTGAATAACGGGATTACTAGCGCCCGAGCACCTCAGGGAGCACGTCATGCCTGAGCGAAACGGGGATTACATTGCCCCTGAACAAGTCAGAGGACAAATGACACCTAGTGGCTGCAGGGACTTATCAATTTATTATTATTATTTTTTACCAGCATTGCGGGGTTAACAGGTAGCAGGCCAACAGCCAGAACAGCATGGTATCGAATCAAAGGTTCCTTTTTTTTTTTTTTTCACAACAGCAGTGCGGGGGTTAACAGGCAGCAGGCCAACAGCCAGAAGCCGGCAGCCCGTCCAGGGCATTCAAGTCATCAGTTATGTAGTCTCAGCAGATCATCTCAAGGCAAATGCGATAGGAAGGCCTGAAAGGAACACCAGAATGCCGCCGCCCACATTACCAGTGGGAACACCTCTGCAGAAAGAATCATGTCCCGAAACCGCTGTGAGCCGTCCCCGCCGGCCAACTCGCGGCGCATGCGCCGGAGGGATCGGTACCCGGAGCGGGGGGGCCGCGATGAGCATTCACCGGAGCAGCTGCGGCAGCGGGCAGTGCGGGGGTTGACGGGCAGCTGTGCGCCGCCAAGCCCGGACCCCCAGAACAGGGAACACGAGGTGCTGGCGCATCCGACCAGGCCGCAGAGCGGCTATACCTACACAAGAACGCGGCTGGCAGCGATGAGCATTCGCCGGAGCAGCCGCGGCGGCAGGCAGTGCGAGGGTTGACGGGCAGCTGTGCGCTGCCAAGCCCGGACCCCCAGAACAGGGAACACGAGGAGCCGGTGGCGGCATGTCCGACCAGGCCGCAGAGCGGTTATACCTACACAAGAACGCGGCTGGCAGCGATGCACTCACCGGAGCAGCCGCGGCGGCAGGCAGTGCGGGGGTTGACGGGCAGCTGTGCGCCCCCAAGCCTGGACCCCCAGAACAGGGAACACGAGGTGCCGGTGGCGGTGCGTCCGACCAGGCCGCAGAGCGGCTATACCTACAACAAGAACGCGGCTGGCAGCCCGAACGGGCTGCGGGGAGATGCACCGACGGGAGACGCGACCGGAAGTGACGTCTGGCGCTGGATCAAGGAGCAAAACAGGCAAGAACCGGCCGCCCTCCTGCTTGTAGGAGGGGGTTTAAATACGCTAAGTGCGCTCCTCCCACAATTACAGGCTGCAAGCAGCCTTCAATACATGTTGTATTTGCCGCAATTTCCTGAAAGTTGCAGAAAAACTGCGCTGCAGCTTTGATGTGGCTGCAATGTGTGAACCCAGTCTATGGGGGAGATTTATCAAACTGGTGTAAAGTAGAACTGGCTTAGTTGCCCATAGAAACCAATCAGATTCCACCTTTCATTTACGAAATAAGCTGTTGAAAATGAAAGGTGAAATCTGATTGTTTTCAAAGCCAGTTCAACTTTACACCAGTTTAAAGGGATTCTGTCACCTCGTTTTAGGTTATAGAGCTGCGGATATGTACGGCTATATCACCGCTAGCATGTCCGCAATATACCGGTCCTATAGGGCTGTGTCCTTTTATTTTGTTTAAAAAATGATTTTAGAGATATGTAAATGAGCCTTGTAAGGTGCCCAAGGGGCTGTACTAACCTTCCTGGTGCCCAGGCACGCCCCCCTGTGAAGGAGCCCAGCACCGCCTAGGTCCTCCGAATCTCCTCCTTTTCGTCACAGTTAGATTGCCGTAATCTCGAAAGGAGGAGATTCGGAGGACATAGGCGGTGCTGGGCTCCTTCACAGGGGGTCGTGGCTGGGCACCAGGAAGGTTAGTACAGCCCCTTGGGCACCTTACAAGGCTCATTTACATATCTCAAAAATAATTTTTTAAACAAAATAAAAGGACACAGCCCTATAGGACCGGTATATTGCGGACATGCTAGCGGTGATCTAGCCGTGCATTTCCGCAGCCCTATAACCGAAAACGAGGTGACAGAATCCCTTTAATAAATGACCCCATATGGCAGGGATGGCAAACCTGTGGCTCTCCAGCTGTTGCAGAACTACAACTCCCAGTATGCCCAGTCTGCCTACAGCTATTAGCCTACAGCAGGGCATGGTGGGAGTTGTAGTTTTACAACAGCTGGAGAGCCGCAGGTTGGCCAGCCCTGCCATATGGGTTACTATTGTGTGATGCAGATAGAAGTGTTATTAAGTAGTGATGAGCAGCATACGCAATATTAGTTTTAGCAATATTTCATGAAATTTTTGCATAATATTTGCAATAAATTAACAAATTCTAGAATTCGCGATTGCACAAATTGGCACTAATTTTTTGCGCAATACATGCAACTTCACATTTTATCAGGTCGGAGTAGATATTACTGATTGGCGCACCAAGTATTGTTGTGACATCACAGCACTATGTCTGTAGCATGTATGTATGGACAGCAGAGAAACAGTAATTCCTATCACACTACCTAACACCCTGCACTGGAACCTATCAGCTACACTATATCACTATCTAACCTACACTGACTATCTCCCACTAACTATCTGTATTTTATATATAAGCTAACTAACTATCTAATGTACCGTATTTTCGCCCCTATAAGACGCACCTCGGTTTTTGAGGAGGAAAATAAGAAAAAAAATATTTGAACCTAAAGGTGTGCTTTTGGTGGATTTTGAACTAATGGTGGTATGTGGATGACACTATTATGGGGGATCTGTGGATGGCACTGTTATAGGGAGGGGGATCTGTGGATGGCACTGTTATGGGGAGGGGGATCTGTGGATGGCGCTGTTATGGGAAGGGGGATCTGTGGATGGTAATATTATGGGGAGGGGAATCTCTGTGGATGGCACTGTTATGGGGGAATCTCTGGATGACACATATATAGCATCTTATGCTATATATGTTATCCACAGATCCCCCCATAACAGTGTCCCCCGATACACCGGGCCCCTCCTCTCACAGCAGTATTCATATGTAAACTGTAATCCTTTACACGGGATAGCGCTACTTTAACTAAAGTTAAGAAGAGGTTAAGGATTACAGTTTAAATATGAATACTGCTGTGAGCGGCGGGGCCCGGTGTAAGAGTACAGTGACTGCACTGGGCCCCGCCGCGATTCCAGCAGTTGCCAAACTCCAGCCCCTCCTCCCTCCCCCTGATACATCGCCGCGCTGTGCAGCATCGCAGCCGGCGATGTACCAGTGTAGCGATGTAAAATTGGCAGCATTCGCCCCATAAGACGCACTGCCATTTCCCCCCACTTTGGGGGGGGGAGTGCGTCTTATGGGGCGAAAAATACATTAATTGGATAAGGAATAGGATCCAGATGAAAGCACAGAGCACAGCAATGTCACTGCTCTCTCTCTTAGAACTGAAAAAAAAAACTGAAGAGAATGGCTGCTGGGGAGGTTCTTATATAGTAAAGGGGTAGGTAACTTTCCTATTGGTTGCTAGAGATGTTGCTAAACTCTGACAAAGATATTGCAGCCTTCTCATTGGCCCACAAGCAAGAAGGGAGGTTGCTGATGAAAAAGAATCTAGAATATTCGCAATTCCGAATATATAGCACTATATTCTACATCTTCGCGAATTCTCGAAGTGCCGATATTCGCAATACAAATTTGTGATTAGAATATTCGCAATCAACACTATTATTAAGTACGTCCAGAATGAACTGTGAATAGTGTTAGCAAGTCTATGTTGGAATCTATAATTTTTATCTTGTTACCTGCAGTGTACTGCATTGAGAGGCCTTGTCCTGGGGCTCTCTCTATTATATGTGCATTGCATTGCCAATTTGCAGGGGCACCACAGGGAAATGGGGTTCAGATTCTGATTTCGCCCTACTATCACTATTCACTTGAAATATATTTCTTTGCTGAGATTCTCTTTAATTCAATATAATAGATAAAAGTAAATGGCACACTGGGGTTAATGTGAGACACATTGGAGTTTATGTGAAGTACATGACTGGTTAGTTACTCCTTGTGCCTCACATTAACAGTAAGTAACCCCATCATGTATTGGACCTCACATTAACCCCAATGTCCCCCTTGTACCTTGCACTGGGCTAGTTGTCCAATAACGGATGAGAACTGGTGGTAGCAGCAACTTTTAAAGTATGTACCTCCTTCAATTAGAGAACATGTGGTGTGGGCACAACAGGGCCAGGCAGTGGATGGGCCTCTACATGTAAGTTGCAGAGGTGGCTCCTCACTTGACTAATCATGCTGGCTCCACCACTGATTATTTGTATCATGGCACCTGTAACAAAGCCATGATGTACAGTAAGTGTGAACACAGTCTTAGGCCAGTTTCTGGGTCAGTAGAGCCATTGTACTAAATACTAAAGTGAAACATACAACAGCTGCATGAAGGCTGTCTAGGATAGTGATGGCCTTGCGATTCGCCCAGCAGTCGGATCACAGCGAACTTTGCGCGTTCGCGATCCACCGAACATGCGAACATATGGTGATGTCCGCGCGCGCCATATTCTTTTGCATTGTGCCGAACATTGACCCATGACACATCCATCAGGTGGGACAGGACAGCCAATTGAGATGTTTCAGCACATGGACACACCCCCAACCGTATAACAGAACCCGATCTGGCAGCCATTTTACATTATGTGTTTTGCCAGTGTAGGGAGAGGTTGCATTTTGGAGCAGGGACAGGTTGTTAGGAACTTAGGGACACCAAACGCTAGCTAATAAGGCCACATAAGTTCTTTTAAGGACTGGTAAAATTGTGCTATCGATAGGTGTGATACACAGAGGGGTGTGATATACTTATAATATACATAGAAAGTATATTATAGTGCATTTGTATGCTTCCAGAAAATACTGATTGAGGGCTGCGGTCAATCAGCTTCCCCAAAATAGTGATTGAGGTTTTCCATACACCTGTGTCCACAAAACTACTGCTTGAGGGTGATATACCTGCTTCAACTAACAACTGATTGAGGCGTGCCATATATCAGCTTCCACAAAATAATGATAGAGGTTTTCCATATACCTGCGTCCACAAAATGCAGATTGCGGGTTTTGATATACCTGCTTCAACTAACAACTGATTGAGGCCTGCCATATATCAGCTTCCACAAATACTGCTCTTCTCTAGGGACTTT
Organism: Bufo bufo; assembly: GCF_905171765.1. Taxonomy (NCBI): domain Eukaryota; kingdom Metazoa; phylum Chordata; class Amphibia; order Anura; family Bufonidae; genus Bufo; species Bufo bufo. The sequence continues at coordinate 151,051,520 of NC_053397.1, read as the reverse complement.
GGCACAGGGTCATTTTGAAAATTACAGGCAGAGGAAGAGGCACGCCATTCCGCAGGGGTGGCAGGGGTCGGACAGGTGCACCAGGCCGCAGGCTAAATGGGAAGTTGGAGAAGGTGCGTGCGATTATGTCAAAGGACGCACCAGAGTTGGTTGAGTGACTCACTTAGCCTTCCGCTTCTGCACCCTCCTCATCCTCTATGTGCACCCCCAAAGACACCACCACCACCATAGCCCCTCTACTTGAGTCAGAGGAATTATTTTCCCATCTATTCCCAGACCTTACTGATGCACAGCCATTCTTGGCATTGGATGAGGAAGAGGAGGTAGCAACGGCCGCCACCCAGCGGTCTGACGACAGTACTTAGATCAGCCCAAGGAGGGTGGTCCCTGCTGTTGCTGCCTACTCCGAGATCTCTAATGTCAATGGTGGTGAAGGTGACAATGATGACGTGTAGATGGACGTCACGTGGGTGCCCACAAGAGAGGAAGAGGAGGGGAGTTCAGAGGGAGAGACGGAGCAGCAGAGAGTGAGGAGAAGGAGAAGCAGGCAGAACTCGCAGTGCCCAGGAGGCAAAAAGCAGACTGCAAATGTATCTGGAGCGAGCCATCCACCATGCACAGTCACATCTTGCGCTCCCAGGACGCCGGCACATGGCTCTGCAGTGTGGGCTTTTTTTAACATGTCAGCTGCTGACAATAGTGTTGCCATCTGCAGCCTGTGCTGTCAACGCATAAGTCGCGGTAAGCCCAACACTCACCTGGGGAGGAAGGCACCTGGCTTCCCATTACCGAGCCCAGTGGAAGCAACGCCATCAGAACCCACACAGCCACACTCCCGGCGCTCCACGTTCTGCCTCTTCTCCTTCTCCTCTCTCCTCCCATTTGTCTTCCACACAACCTTCCACCATGCCGTTGTCGCATTCATCTGGCACAAGGCAGGCTTCCGTGGCCCAAATGTTCGAGCGTAAAAAAAAGATGATGCCGGATAATCCTCTTGCCGGAACTGCTAGCCCGCCAACTACTGCCATATAAATTGGTGGACTCGGAAGCCTTTAGGAAATTTGTGGCCATTGGCACACCGCAATGGAAGGTCCCAGGAAGTAAATATTTCTCCCAGAAGCGAATCCCTGAACTACGGTATATGGCCACGTTCAGCGGCAAGTTAATATATCTCTGGCACACAGTGTCGGTGCCAAGATACATCTGACCACAGACACGTGGTCTAGCAAACACGGGCAGGGAAGGTACATAACTTTTACTGCCCACTGGGTGAACCTTCTGATGGCCACCCTGCACCCCCAGAGGAATAAACATGCATCCTAACAGATGGATTGCACATTGCGATCTACATTATGTTGTATTTTAAATCTATTTTAAATCTATATATGCAACCAATGTTCTGTATATGCTATATATGTTTATCTATTCACGTAGACCCGCCCCTTCCCATTAAGCCCCGCCCCCTCCCCAGCCTGCCAAAAACAGGCTTTTAAACCTTGTGTAGCCTGTCATACTGTAAATAGTCCTGACGAAGGGGGTAATCCTCCCCCAGAAACGCGTTGACTATATCGTATAATAATAAAAGATCTCTTAATACCAGACACTTCAATCAAGGTCTAGGCAGCGCCAAAGGGGTCCACAACAACGTTTTTTAAAAGTTATTTCTTCATCTGCCACCTGCCTTGAGCACACGCAGAGGACCGCGTTTGCAGCCCAAGACAACCGCACGCTGGTCGGGACACCAAATAACCAGCAAAGTGATCTACAGTTGTTGTGACTCTTCACAACAACATCTGGTAAGCAGACTCGTAAGCTTTTTAACTCAATAAGGAAGCGTTTAATGCACATGTGGCGCTCTACTCTGCCAATTTTATCTCTACACACAGAAACAGGGCAAAATGACACACGTGCCCTGCATGGCACACGTCCTGAACTTATTCGTGCAGAGATTTGTTGCCAAATACCCCGGAGTCCAGGAAGTCTTGCGGCAGCCCAGGAAAATCTCTGGCCATTTTAGAAGATCTTACATGACCATGGCTCGCGTTGCTGACATTCAGCGGTGACACCACTTGCCCGTCAGACGTCTGATTTATGACTGCCCGACGCACTGGAACTCATGTATATGCTTGATAGGCTGCTCCAGCAGAAATGTGCCATTAACGACTACCTATACGAACTCTGTGGCAGGACAGGTTCTAGGGAGCTTGATTTCTTTTCACTGCGCCAGTGGCTGCTCATGCGCGACGCATGCAGACTTCTGTGGCCATTTGATAAGATCACCAAACTAGTCAGTCACAGCCAGGGCGCCATCAGTGACATCGTACCTTACGCCTTCTTTCTGGAGCGTGCATTGCATCGAGCCATTGATCAAGCCGTCGAGGAGCAGGAGCTGGAAAATGAGGAAGTCGCAATGCTGAATGAATTCCCAGGGGGGCTACTCCATCTGAGACAAGTCAGTAGGAGTCTGAAGAGGAGTCAGAGGGGGATGGTGGCTGGGGGGAGGAGGAGAAGGAGGAGAAAAAGAGCAGGCTTTAAACTTTTCGGGGATCCCTGGTGTTGTCCGTGGCTGGGGGGAGGGGACGGAGGACGACATTCTCCTGAGCAATGAGCAGGAGCCAGGGCGCTCCACCCCTTCCAATTTAGCGCAAATGGGGGCCTTCATGCTCCAGTGCTTGAAGAGGGATCTCCGTATAAAAAGCATAAAGGTCAAGGACCTGTACTGGGTGGCAACGTACTTAGATCCCCGGTACAAATACAAAATGGCGGACATGTTAGCAGCATCACAGAGGGCTGTCAGAATGCAGGCCTTGCTGCGTGAGATGCTGCATTCTGCTGCTGCGGGCACTGGCAGAGGAATTTCCACCCACAGTGAAACAGGTGTAGGCACCAATCCTACCGCGCCTGCAAAAAGAGGGCGGTTTGAAGATGTGTTGGTCACTTCGGATATGAGATCATTCCTGCAGCCAGCACATCGAGAGCCGTGCTCTGGATCCAGCCTCAAGAAACGCCTAGACTGACAGGTGTCCGAGTACATAGGGTTAACGGCAGACGTGGATGCTCTGAGAAGCGAGGAACCCCTTGACTACTGGGTGTGCAGGCTTGACCTGTGGCCAGATCTGGCACAATTTGCCATGGAACTCTTAGCTTGCCCCTAGTCGAGTGTCCTGTGCGAAAAGACGTTCAGCGCAGCAGGGGGGATCATGACAGATAAGCACACTCGCCTAGCTCACGACAGTGTGGACTGCCTCACATTTTTTAAAAATGAATGAGGCATGGATCTCTGAGGAATTCAACACCTGTGATGACCACGTGTAATTGAATTTACTCTTGCCAGCCCACACATATCCGCCACCACCCAGAACAAAGAATGGTCCTTACCTTATGTACTGTATATACAGCGGCATAAAAGGCCTTTTATGTCAGGTGAATGCCTAATTTTTGGGCCTGTACTGGCCGACAGTTGCATATTTATCCTGTGAACGTCTAATGCACCTCCAGCCAGAGAATCCAAAGTTCTTTGCTGTCAGGTGAATTCCTATTGCCTAATTTTTGGGGCCTATACTGGCCGACAGTTACATATTTATCCTGTGACCGCCTAATGCATCTCCAGCCACAGAATCCAAAGTTCTTTGCTGTGAGGTGAATGCCTATTGCCAAATTTTTGGGGCCTGTACTGGCCGACAGTTATATATTTACCCTGTGACCCTCTAATGTACCTCCAGCCACAGAATCCAAAGTTCTTTGCTGTCAGGTGAATGCCTATTGCCTAATTTTTGGGGCCTGTACTGGCTGACAGTTACATTTTTTTATCTCTAGCCACATAATCACACCCTTGTCTCACTTCTCTGCCTCTAATTATAGTGGCGTGTAAACCGCATTCACCATATGGATCTTTTAATGTCACAGGGTCATGTCACTGTGCTCTCCACCCAGTACTGTGCCCCCTTATACCCTGCATTGTGCCCTCTTACCACACCCTGTGCAGTGCCCCTAGTCATTCCCTGTACTGTGCCGTCTTATACCCTTTTATCCGGTCACGGTATGGCGGTTTTATCCGGTCACTGGACAGAGGTGTTGTCTAGTCAATGTATGGCGGTGGTATCCAATAAGTGGATGGCCATAACTGTATACCTTTCCCTGCCCACGCCATCCTTTTTTAGACCTGGTATGAGCGTGAAAAATTTGCAGATTGCGATGCTAAGGACCTTTGCACCACAATCTGTGTCAGAAATACGCCTAACATAGACGTATTTCTATATAATAAATGACCACCTAATTGTATTATTATTCGGGGGTAGGGCTAATATCTTTATATTATATAGATTCTAGTGTATTATACTGTGCCCTGTATTTCCCAGTAGAAAATTATCTTTGGGAAACACAGTCCTTATCCCTGACCACCAGGACCATGTAGCGCTCTGTCAGTACATGACAGCCTCCCCTCTCCGCCACGCTGCTCCGCTGTGTACTGGTGCTTAGTCTGACACTAGGGCTGGGTTCACATCCTATTTTTACCATCCATTTTAATGCATACCAAAAATATATGCGTTAACAGATGCCTCAGACTGATGCCGTACAGTGGCGTTCGTTCACCATACAGTTCCATGGTAGAAAATGCATTTTTTTATGGACTCTGCAGGATACAAAAACGTGGAGTCCTGCACATTAGTATACATAAAACTGATAGGAAATAAGATTTCTCTAGGCTCCAGCAGGGCACATTTTTGAGAGTTTCCCTTTAAGACGCATAAAAATGGCCCCTGATTAAAATACATATTTTGTGCGGGAATTTTTGCCAATGATCCCCCTCTGGTATTTCACTGTCCATGTTGTGGAACTTTTGTGTACTTCTAGTAAGTGTTTACTGGCTGAAAATATGACCTTAAAGGGGTTGTCCAAGTTAATTTATTGATGACCTATCCTCAGGATAGGTCATCAATATCAGATCGGCTGGGGTCCAACACCCGGCACCCCCGCCGATCAGCTGTTTAAAGAGAAGGCGCGCACCATGCCAGCGCTGCCTCATCTTCATTGTTTACCCGCTCGCCGTTGCATCTGTAGCGATGAGCAGGTGTAATTACACCCAAGCCGTCCCATTCATTTCAATGGTACGGCTTCAAGTGTATAGAAGCGATCCGTACCATTGAAATGAATGTAATTACACCTGCTCACCGCTGCCGATGCAGCGGCGAGCAGGTAAACAATGAAGACGAGGCAGCGCTGGCACGGCGCGCGCCTTCTCTTCAAACAGCTGATCAGCGGGGGTGCCAGGTGTCGGCCCCAGTCGATCTGATATTGATGACCTATCCTGAGGATAGATCATCAATAAATATAACTTGGACAACCTCTTTAAGATTTTTCAGGTTCGCCTGCCATTAAAGTGAATGGGGCCGGCCGCGAACACACGGTTCGCGAACATTTGAATGCTTTGTTAATACTTTCCTATACAGGAACATTGAACATTTGACTGTTAATGGCCGAGAACACTCAGAAACCTAATCGTTCTTCTTCACTGCAGAGGTAAATGTATCTGCAGGTGTGAAATGTTATGCTGCGGATAGAAAACTCTGCTTCCAGATAGAAGTACCTAGCTGACCTCGCCTTATCTGCCACTACACTATGCAAATCCTTCACTGGTTACTTACTTATTCCTTCCTGAATCAAATTTGAAATCCTCGGTCTGACACCTAAATCCCTTAATCATGCCGCCCTCTCTTACTTCTTCACGGTTATCTCCAAATACTCTGCACAACTATTTCCAGCTGCACAAATGACTTGTTCTCCTGCCTCATCATCCATTTCTATTTTCAGGACCACTGTAGTATGTACGGTATTTCTGGAGTGTGGTAAACACAGATCTGAAGATACTGTAGCCATGCTGTGTCACTTCAGCAAGTAGCATTTATCATGTAGTGAAAGTAAAAAAAAAAAAAAAAGCCATTAACTAATGTATTGTAATTGGCCATATTGCTTCCTTTGTTGGCTGGATTCAGTTTTCCATCACTTATAAGCTGTTCATTTCCTTGGTTATGACCGCCTTGCAATCCATCAATGGTGGTCATGCTTGCACACGATAGGAAACAGCACAGGCCTCTCTGGTAGCCGTGACAGTGGGAGCTCACATAGGCTGGTCCTTTTTCCTATAGTGTGCAAGCATGGCCACTGCTGCTGGATTGTTGGGTGACCATAACAATGGAAACGAGCAGTGTATAATGTGATGGAAAAATTAATCTAGCCAGTAAAGAAAGCAATAGGTAAAATCACAATACATTAGTAAGTGCCTTGTATTAACTTCTTTCTCTACATGATGAATGCCATCTACTGAAGTGAGACAACCCCTTTAGGCCTCTCACAAAGGTCTAAGATGAGAAGGTTGATGCAAACGGCACTCTATATATACTCTGCTTATTCCATACTCTAAATGTACTACAATTGCTATTCTGAATAGTATGTTCCCAATCAAGCCAAAATGACCATTCTGCTTTAACTTCTGTCAAGCATCCCATAATGGGAAAACGCTGAGCTGCAAAATGAAAATGCCGTGCATGGACTGCTAAGTCATATTTCACTGGAACAGTTTCTAGTTTCAATAGATTTTTATTAAAGTTATTTTTTTTCAAAAACATAAGTATACAGTTGCAAGAAAAAGTATGTGAACCCTTTGGGATGATATGGATTTCTGCACAAATTGGTCATAAAATGTGATCTGATTTTCATCTAAGTCACCACATAGTCTGCTTAAACTATTAACACACAAATAATTAAATGTTACCATGTTTTTATTGAACACACCATGTAAACATTCACAGTGCAGGTGGAAAAATTATGTGAACCCTTGGATTTAATAACTGGTTGAACCTCCTTTGGCAGCAATAACTTCAACCAAACTTTTCCTGTAGTTGCAGATCAGACGTGCACAACGATCAGGAATAATTCTTGACAATTCCTCTTTACAGAACTGTTTCAGTTCAGCAATATTCTTGGGATGTCTGGTGTGAATCGCTTTCTTGAGGTCATGCCACAGCATCTCTATCTGGTTGAGGTCCGGACTCTGACACTCCAGAAGGCGTATCTTCTTCTGTTTAAACAATTCTGATTTTGATTTACTTCTATGCTTCGGGTCGTTGTCCTGTTGCAACACCCATCTTCTGTTGAGCTTCAGCTGGTGGACAGATGGCCTTAAGTTCTCCTGCAAAATGTCTTGATAAACTTGGGAATTCATTTTTCCTTCGATGATAGCATTCCGTCCAGGCTCTGACGCAGAAAAGCAGCCCCAAACCATGATGCCCCCACCACCATACTTCACAGTTGGGATGAGGTTTTGATGTTGGTGTGCTGTGCCTCTTTTTCTCCACAAATAGTGTTGTTTGTTTCTTCCAAACAACTCAACTTTGGTTTCATCTGTCCACAGAATATTTTGCCAGTACTGCTGTGGAACATCCAGGTGCTCTTGTGCAAACTGTAAACGTGCAGCAATGTTTTTTTTGGACAGCAGTGGCTTCCTCTGTGGTATCCTCCCATGAAATCTATTCTTGCTTAGCTTAGTGTTTTACGTATCGTAGATTCGCTAACAGGGATGTTAGCATATGCCAGAGACTTTTGTAAGTCTTTAGCTGACACTCTAGGATTCTTCTTCACCTCATCGAGCAATCTGCGCTGTGCTCTTGCAGTCATCTTTACAGGACGGCCACTCCTAGGGAGAGTAGCAGCAGTGCTGAACTTTCTCCATTTATAGACAGTTTGTCTTACCGTGGACTGATGAACAGCAAGGCTTTTGAGATACTTTTATAACCCTTTCCAGCTTTATGCAAGTCAACAATTCTTAATCGTAGGTCTTCTGAGAGCTCTTTTGTGCGAGGTATCATTCACATCAGGCAATGCTTTTTGTGAAAAGCAAACCCAGAACTGGTGTGTGTTTTTTATAGGGCAGGGCAGCTGTAACCAACACCTCCAATCTCATCTCATTGATTGGACTCCAGTTGGCTGACACCTCACTCCAATTAGCTCTTGGAGATGTCATTAGTCTAGGGGTTCACATACTTTTTCCACCTGCACTGTGAATATTTACATGGTGTGTTCAATAAAAACATGATAACATTTAATTCTTTGTGTGTTATTAGTTTAAGCAGACTGTGATTGTCTATTGTTGTGACTTAGATGAAGATCAGATCACATTTTATGACCAATTTGTGCAGAAATCCACATCATTCCAAAGGGTTCACATACTTTTTCTTGCAACTGTACATAATAAAGAAAGCAATTAGCAAAAAACAAAGGGATGAAAACAAAATAAACATAGTAAACAGAACATAGTAGTTCCGGAGTAGATATATGGTCACTGATCAAGTTTAGGCATACACAACATCAGTCAGATACCCTTCTGTAGCACCAGCAGTGGGGTCACATGTCATGCAGTAGGCTGCATATCCTCTATGCTTTAATTAACACTTGGCGGTAGTGGCGTGGCCAGGGGGCGGACTGACCATTCGGACACTTGGGCATGGACCGAGGGCCCACGGCCACTAGGGGGCCCCCGTCAGGGCAATGTTCTGCACTCACATGTAATGGAGCGCTCTGACGGGCCCGGCATGAAGTACAGTGACCATGCTGGGCCCCGTCAGAGTGCTCCTCAAACATGTATAATATAGGGCAAGGAAGGGGGGAGGTGTTGGCGCAGAGGCAAGGGGTAGGGGCGCGCGGTGCGCACTCACACACCCGGCAGTTCTTGTCACTGCCTGGCTGTTTCCATAGCGAAGCAGGGAGAGCTCTCCGTTCCCTGCTTCACTGTTCTTCTGAGCGCTCCCCCCGCTGGCCACACATCACGCTGCTGGCTGTGGGAGGAGCACTGAAGGTCCAGGAATCGGCCTCCAGCACAGCTAGCAGTGCGATGTGAGTGTGGGAGCGCGTCATCAGGAAAAAAGGTAAGTATGTTGTTTTTTTTTATAAAGCTGCAGACTGGGGGCAACAACTACTGTGAGGGGGCTGTGAGCATAACAAATTTGAGGGGGCACATATCTGGCATAACTACTATGAGGGGGCACATATCTGGCCATAACCACTATGAGGGGGCACATATCTGGCCATAACCACTGTGAGGGGGCACATATCTGGGCATATCTACTGCGAGAGGCACATAATCTAGCATAACTACTGTGAAGAGGCACATAATCTGGCATAACTACCATTAGGGGGCACATATCTGGGCATATCTACTGTGAGGGGCACATATCTGGCATAACTACTGTGAGGGAGGCACATATCTGGGCATAACTACCATGAGGGGCACATAATCTGGCATAACTATTGTGAGGGGGCACATAATCTGGCATAACTACCGTTAGGGGGCACAAATCTGGGCATATCTACTGTGAGGGGCACATAATTTGGGGACTGAGAGGCATAATGGGGGCTGGATGAGAGGCATAATGGGGGCTGAGAGGCATAATGGGGGCTGATGAGAAGCATAATGGGGGCTGATGAGAGGCATGGGGCTCTCATCTGAGGTCTGATTGGGGGTAATTTACATTGGGGTCTGAGCTGAGGTCTGATTTGAGGTCTTATTAGGGTCTTATTTACATTGGGAGTCTGATTGGGGCTGTCAGCTGAGGTCTGATTAACATTGGGGGTCTGATTGGTGGTCTGACCTGAGGTGTAATGAAAAATATTATTTTTCTTATTGTCCCCTTCTAAAACCTCTGCGTCTTATAGGTCTTCTGAACTGCAAAGCGGTGCCCACTTCCAGCCCTGAGCTCAGCTGCCCACTGCCCAGAGCACTGATCCTGAGCCTGCTGGAGTCTTCAGAACTGTAAGTATTTACAGTAATTCACTGTAAGCTATATTATATATATCACTTGTTTTATGTGAGTAAGGGTGCTGGGTGGTTAGAGAAGGTGGGGGGGGGGGGTGGTTAAGAGAAATTCTGTACCAAGTGTAGGTGATGTGGGCGGTGCAATATGTGAGTGGGGCTGTGTTTGGGTGTGACTTGAGGGTGGGCGGGACACAGGGCCCCCATAATCTCCTATTGCCCGGGGGCCCCATGAGTTGTCAGTCTGCCCCTGGGCGTGGCATATGTGCTAGACAGCCATAATAGCCAACAATTATGTGTAACTATCCTGGATTGCATTGTAGGAGCAAAGACAAGTTTACAGTGCATATGGAAATTCACCAATTGTACTACCTCCTTTGTTGAGGGGGTTGTGGCAATTTCCAGCTGCGCACTATCACCTTTTTTTAAGAATTGAGGATACAGGTCACAATCCAGTGAGCGCAGTATGGGAGACTGCTAGACCCATATAGAGAATGGCTAGTTCCGGGTTAATGATATCTGCAGATCCGTTACCTCCCCAATAGTGGTAGATATAGCCAACCAGAAGTTTTTGACTGTCTGGCAGTGCCACCACATATGAGTTGGGGTGCCTAGTTCTCCACAACCCCTCCAACGCAAAGGGGCATCATTTGGGATGATGTGGGATAGCCTGTTAGGGGTCAAGTACCATCTGAGTTAAATTTTAGTATTCTGTTCCGTGTGGTTAATACACTGAGAACACTTCATAGACCAATATAAAGCAGCTTGCCATGAAGACAACATTAATTCTTTCCCCAATTCGGCTTCCCATTTTAGCATAAATGGCTGTTTGACCTCAGTGTCAGCCGTAACTAGGGTGGAGTACCAAATAGATAGATTGGAGCGTTGTGGGGTGTCAGCTGTAAATAGCCCATTCAGTGGCTCAGCTCTGCTCAGAAATACCTGTGGGTGAATCGTGGAAAGGAAGTGGTGGATCTGCAGATACTGGTAAAAAAGGGAGTTAGGCAGCGCAAATTAAGAGTGCAGGGTTTCAAAATCTACTAGCACTGAGTTGGTAAAGAGGCGTCCTAAAGTATCAATGCCACATTCTAGCCATCTAGAGAGAGATAGTGTGGGAATATGATGTTCAAGGACTGTGATAGGGAAGGTGAGGGCATCTAAATGTAAACAACCACTAGATTTGAATAGGTGGGACCAAGCGAAGAATGTGGCTTGCATAGTGCTTAGGCGCAGGGTAAGGCTATACGGTCTTAAACCATATGCAGCCAATAGAGATTTCAGGGATTTCTGATAATTGCTCGCTGGAACAGTTTCTAAATCAAGACAATAGACATTTTTCAAATGCCCACACAAAATGAACACTGAAATATACACTGCTCAAAAAAATAAAGGGAACACTTAAACAACACAATGTAACTCCAAGTCAATCACACTTCTGTGAAATCAAACTGTCCACTTAGGAAGCAACACTGAGTGACAATCAATTTCACATGCTGTTGTGCAAATGGGATAGACAACAGGTGGAAATTATATGCAATTAGCAAGACACCCCCAATAAAGGAGTGGTTCTGCAGGTGGTCACCACAGACCACTTCTCAGTTCCTATGCTTCCTGCCTGATGTTTTGGTCACTTTTGAATGCTGGCGGTGCTTTCACTCTAGTGGTAGCATGAGACGGAGTCTACAACCCACACAAGTGGCTCAGGTAGTGCAGCTTATCCAGGATGGCACATCAATGCGAGCTGTGGCAAGAAGGTTTGCTGTGTCTGTCAGCGTAGTGTCCAGAGCATGGAGGCGCTACCAGGAGACAGGCCAGTACATCAGGAGACGTGGAGGAGGCCGTAGGAGGGCAACAACCCAGCAGCAGGACCACTACCTCCACCTTTGTGCAAGGAGGAACAGGAGGAGCACTGCCCGAGCCCTGCAAAATGACCTCCAGCAGGCCACAAATGTGCATGTGTCTGCTCAAACGGTCATAAACAGACTCCATAAGGGTGATATGAGGGCCCGACGTCCACAGGTGGGGGTTGTGCTTACAGCCCAACACCGTGCAGGACGTTTGGCATTTTCCAGAGAACACCAATATTGGCAAAATCGCCACTGGCGCCCTGTGCTCTTCACAGATGAAAGCAGGTTCACACTGAGCACATGTGACAGACGTGACAGAGTCTTGAGACGCCGTGGAGAACGTTCTGCTGCCTGCAACATCCTCCAGCATGACCGGTTTGGCATTGGGTCAGTAATGGTGTGGGGTGGCATTTCTTTGGAGGGCCGCACAGCCCTCCATGTGCTCGCCAGAGGTAGCCTGACTGCATTAGGTACCGAGATGAGATCCTTAGACCCCTTGTGAGACCATATGCTGTTGCGGTTGGCCCTGGGTTCCTCCTAATGCAAGACAATGCTAGACCTCATGTGGCTGGAGTGTGTCAGCAGTTCCTGCAAGACGAAGGCATTGATGCTATGGACTGGCCCGCCCGTTCCCCAGACCTGAATCCAATTGAGCACATCTGGGACATCATGTCTCGCTCTATCCACCAACGTCACGTTGCACCACAGACTGTCCAGGAGTTGGCAGATGCTTTAGTCCAGGTCTGGGAGGAGATCCCTCAGGAGACCGTCCGCCACCTCATCAGGAGCATGCACAGGCGTTGTAGGGAGATCATACAGACACGTGGAGGCCACACACACTACTGAGCCTCATTTTGACTTGTTTTAAGGACATTACATCAAAGTTGGATCAGCCTGTAGTGTGTTTTTCCACTTTGATTTTGAGAGTGACTCCAAATCCAGACCTCCATGGGTTGAAAAATTTGATTTCCATTTTAAAATTTTTGTGTGATTTTGTTGTCAGCACATTCAACTATGTAAAGAACAAAGTATTTCAGAAGAATATTTAATTAATTCAGATCTAGGATGTGTTATTTTTGTGTTCCCTTTATTTTTTTGAGCAGTGTATTTTACTAAGACACAAGGAAAGACTTGAAGTGTATGAATGATATCATGAACTGCTTCCCATCGCCTTTTCTCATCTTAGAAACAGACAATTTCCATTAGGACATGAACAGGGGTCCACTGGATCCCCCAAATACAGCAGCACCAGGCCATCACCCTCTCACCCAGCTCCCCCACGCTTCATGACTACCTGATTGACGCTGTTAAGCCATTAGATCCCATGGTGAATAGTGGCCATGACATATGAGGCGTTTGACAAAGGGAGCAGGCTGCCCATCAGTGCCCTGCACCACAATTGTAAAATTGTTCTCATGGGTTTTGGTGGTAGCTGGGGTCTTACTATGCACAACCCAAGGTTTGCCATAGGCATGGCCTAATAGTTTAACTGTCAGTTTTACACTGACAAGCAATAATGCTTATGAATACTGTGTATTTGAAAGCATTATGTACGAAATCAATGGATCTCAGCTTCTAATCCCCTAATGGGCCAAAAAATAAGAGTAAAGGGGTTGTCTCACTTCAGCAAATGGCATCTATCATGTGTTAATACAAGGCATTTACTAATTTCTGATTGTCCATATTGTCCCCCTTTGCTGGCTTGATTCATTTTATTCAAATTATACACTACTCTTTTCCATGGTTACAACCACTGCTGCAGCGCAGATATAAGGTGGGAGGACAGGAGCTGCCGCGATTACGCGCCTATGCACGCTCCCATAGTCCAAGCCACCAGAGAGGTGGGTGTTTTTTCTATGGAATAGACCTCATTTTCCTATAGTCATTTAGACCACTAATTTCACCCACTAGTTCATAAAACTTAGCTTTTATTTACAACCTCTTTTAGAATCTCTTTGTTAGAGAGTGGTCTAAGTCCAGTTCACCCAGGCTGCGCGTTTTTACATATATCGCATGCTGCTGTATCTCGAAAATTCTTATCAAATTGCTAAGAATTCAGTCTAAATGAGTGTTCATTTGCTAAGTAAAGTATACGTTTTATTGTGCCAATGATGAAAGTGAAAACTCAGTACGGACATGTGTACTAGATCCTTTTTTATTACATTGCCTTGACTGCAACAACTACTAATAAACTTATACTGCAGAAAAAAGCAGCTTTTCTATAACTGATGACTCAAAACTGTATAAAATGGGACAAAGAAACTGTATGGTATCCTTTATATGACTGTCCCTGAAATAAATGAGACACCAATATCAACAGAGGAAAGAAAACTATCAGAACAGAATCCACTTGATTTAGTCCTTGAGAGAAGTAGGAAAAATTTCACTTGATCCTGTTATTTAACGGCTTTCGCTGTTCTCACCACTAGGAGAGCTCTTGGCATCCTTCCCGAGACACATATATTGTTTCAGATTTGAAATGCACATATTGTCAACTGGAAATGTGTTCTATGTGCGGCCCATATATCTGGCCGAGTTTGAGACCCCTGATGTGGACAGACACAGGCGTGCGTAAACAATACCTATATTGAATTTTTTAAAAGTCAATTGTGCATCTCCAGCTTTTCAGACCTTTAGTCACAAACATGAATGTTTATTCATTTTCACATTACTTTTTGATGCAAGATTACATGAACGTGCCATAAGTGTAAGAATTAGGCTGGCAATTTCCCAGTGTGCCAAGTGTCTACTTTCAGAAAATATACTGTGTATGACGCATACTGATGCTCCTTTGACACCTTTCCAGTCTGATTAATGTACGGGGGCACACCCTTACATTAACCAGAGAGGAGAGGCGTCAAAAGATCATCATTCGCTTAGGAGGATCTTCGTCTATGGACATTTGCTAGGCAAAACTACAGGAAATAAACATTTGGAAACCTGCCATCAGCACCTTATCAGTATGCTTTCAGGCCTATAAAGACTAGCATATAGTTGATCTGGGGGCATAAGCAGACCAGGATTTATAAGATTAAGGAATGATCATGTAAAACTGTGAAAATGGGAAAAGCGCACTTGTTTTGGGATTTCCCATAGACTACAAGTAAGAGGGTGAGGGAATCGGTGACTGTACTCCATCAATTCTGAGATCTCTTTTCAGACCCAGTGGTCGCACATCAACAATCAGTTATTTATGGTGCATTGAATTGACATGCCATCATTGTCTTTCACTGGAAACCCCATGTACTGTGCTTGCTCATTTCTGCTCACTGCAGCCTATATAAATATTATAGCTACTGGGTTTCAAGATGCATTCGAAAATAAAAGAAGCCATTTTATTAATTGGCAAGGGAAACAACAACAACAAATCTTTCAGAGTAATGATGACGGGAACAACAAAAGAACCATTGGGAGGCCACATATGAGAAATTTCATTACAGTTCATGCCATATATAGTAAATCACCTGTCAATTCCCAGCTCTCTGAACAATGGAAGATATGACGGGAGTATTGATGTTTCTCAATATTGCACATGGCAGTTACGTCAATGTTTCCTAAATGGAAAACACTAAACCGGTAAAATAATTTTTTTGGGAAATATCAATGCAGTCATTAGAAGAGTCATTTACCTGGTGTAAGGGATCACTTTCTCTCTGGGGTCACAATCACAGACTTCTCATCTGACAACAGGTTTCAAGTCCAAAAGGTGTTTTTTTTGGACACTTCAGCACTAGCACAAACCTAAACATCGAAAATAAACACCTGCCCGTCTGGGCTCTACCTAATACACGTGTTGTCTCTACCTCACCTATAGAGCACCATTCACACACAGGATTAGATCCGGCTTCCTCAGCCATATACGGTCCAGCAGCCTCCAGGCTGTGACCACACCAGCACCCTTGGGGGGAAGATGGTCCAGAAGTCCTCCCGACTGACCGCGCGACCCTCTTTCTGTAGGTGTCGCTAGGCCCCCCAAACTTCAGGCTTTACAAAGCCTCGTGGCCCCTCAGCCCTCCTGGCTGAGACCATACAGGGCCTCTCAGGCTTCCTCATCCTTTCTCCCTCCAAGTCATACACAGAGGGTTGTTTTATCCCTCCTTGATTACAGCTGCAGGCCCCACCTGCGATCACCTCTGGCAAAAGAAAATACATGTAGTGGAAGGTTGTGGACTGGCAGATCCCACTACCAAACCTATCCCCCAGTCCACATGAAATCCAGCCCAGAACAACATCTAGATAAAACTGTCTCAGCAAACTACACTTTGTTGAAACCACTGCAACTTTCTGGATTTCAGTTATCTCACCCAGCTGAGGTATCTGGGTGGGATATACACACTTCCCAGCACTTATACTGTACACATCACCACACTGGGGACAAACAGTTTGAAGAGTTTACATGAGGAGTGAACTTTTTATAATATATTTAGTCTTTAAGATATCAATGCATACCCGGACAACCCTTTTAATCAAAACCTTTCAAGTGTAAGGCTACTTTCACACCAGCATTTTTGCAGGATCCGTCATGGATGAGCAAAAACACTTCCATTCTGATAATACAACCACCTGCATCCATTATGAACGGATCCGGTTGCATTATCTTTAACATACCCAAGACAGATCCGTCATGAACTCCATTCAATTCAGTTTTGTCCCCATTGACAATGAATGGAGAAAAAACAGAAGGGTTTCCCCCGCTATTGAGAACCTATGACAGATCTCTATAGCGGAGAGGGAAGGGTCAAGTGTGAAAGTAGCCTAACTGTGACATATCAAATTAATTTTTTACGTACAAGGAAACTAAGGTATTTTGCAGTACTGGGTGAATACATGGATCTTGGGTCCTTCATACTTAGGCTACTTTCACACTAGTGGCAGCCTTCTCCGGCTTGCTGTTCCGGCAGGTGAACAGCCTGCCGGATCCGTGCTGCTAGTGCACGTGTGCCGCCGGAGTTCCGGTCCGGCCCCATTGACTATAATGGAGGTGGGCCGGAGTTCCAGTGGCAACACGGCAAACATGCAGAGAGGCGGCTGGAATAAAAGTACAACATGTCAATGGGGCCGGAGCGGAGCTCCAGCGGCACGCGTGCACTAGCGGCAGCACGGATTCGTCAGGTTGTTCACCCGCCGGAACAGCCTGCCGGAGAAGGCTGCCACTAGTGTGAAAGTAGCCTTAGACTGTTAAATGTTATTAATATAACCATAAGCTAACCAATCGGTAACTGTGTGGATGTTAAAACTGGATAAACTAGTGCTGGTTGGGTGTTGGGGTGGGGACATGACAGGCATACATCTGTATAAGGCCTCATGCACACGGAAAACGGAACAACGGACACGGAACACAACAACGGTCATGTGCATGAGGCCTAAAAGATATTTAGGGGACACATTCATACCAGGATGATGAATAATGAACTGCACCTACAACTACACACATACAATAGTTCCTTACTGTACAGTATATTGCATGGCAGTGCCACACATTGAAAAAAATCTGCAATATTGCCTAGCTCTTGCTAGCAAAACCAGTCTCTCCACATATATAATACCTGTATTCAACTGCTGTAATCAATTGGTGCCATGTCTCTGGGTACAGAGATGCTGGAAATAGGCGCTAGATCACAATACTGTCAGGACCATGTTAATATTACAATGGAAATTAATGAAAGCATTTAAAAGAGCATGAGGCTTAAAGGGGTTTCCTGGGAATATATAAATATGGCTTAAATAACTGAGCACTATATGTTCTCTAATTTCCTAATAAACTTGATTAAAATTCAGTGCTTCCGTGATGACACTGGAAGCTGAGGCATCACTTTGATTGTCATACTGAAGTGTATAGAGATGATGACTGCAATCCCTAAGCTTGGAGACCAATTTCGAACAGTTTATACAATATTATCGAACAGTTTTTTATACTCATTCATCACATTTTATTAAAGATTTACAATTAAGATGGTTTTAATAAACACAAACAATGCAATATATGATTAAATATGTAAAAGGAGATCATGTGTAGGAGAGAGCGCTGCTATACAAGCTTACAATGTCTGGAGAAATAGTGGAAGATACAAGAGATTGTAGAATGAGCATGAATTATAAGCTGATGAGGTGGGACCAGTACTATATACTGTATGTAGTGCTCAGACTGTAAATGGCTTTACTGATCACCAGATCTGCCGGATTTTGGGAAGTCACACTTTAAAGAGAATCTGTCATCTAGTTTGAGCATATTAAACTCTTAACATAGCGATGTTCAACAGTTTAATATGCTCAAACTAGGTGACAGATTCCCTTTAAATGACTTGATTGATTGTACAAGCAGGACAGAGTTTTATGAGAGGCACTTTAAGTGACCTTTTCATTTGTAAACCTTGAAACTATTCTAAATATACAGAGAGGGTCAAGAACAATGCAGGTAAAGTGCTCCGAAGTGAGTGCTCCATTAGAACACAGGCTGATACAATCTTTTAGGTAAGAATAATCTATTCCTTAACTACAGAGATAATATTACTAATGTACTCTGTTTCTTCTGACAATTACTTTATATCTTAAGGGGGTTGTGCAAGAATGGGGGAGCTTTTGGCACCCTCTCCCCCCTTGGCTGGATCTGTAAAGGGAAGATTACTTACCTGCTCCCCGCTCCTTCTCCTTCAGGTCTGTGATGCACCACGGGGCTCCCTTGCTGTAAACATTAGGTTTGACATCTCCGCAGCCAATCACTGGCTGCAACACAGGCCAGATCCCCTTACATCATGTGACCATTTGTTATGACGTAAGGGGAGCCAGTCACCACCACAGCCAGAGGTTTTTTTTTTTGGGGGGGGGGGGGGGGGCAGGTACAGGTATGGCCAAATTGAAGTGTTTGCCAAATCCACCAAAATCTTGCACAACCCTTTTAAGCTCCTCTTAGATGGACCGATGCAATAAAAGAGCGCTGACTGGCCGTATACAGGTTGATTGGTGCTCGTTTAAAGTGCTTTTTGCATGACCTAATGAGGGATGAATGATTGCTATTATGATCGATCATCCCCCATTCGCTTTGCATATTATTGGCAGCAGATCCCCTGTTGCTATTAACAAACAACGATCACGGCTCCTACATAAAACATGCAATCACCCAACAAACCAGAATTTTGCTCGTTGTTGGGTGATCATTAGCTCCTTCACAATGGACAGTTATCGGGAACACCTGATCCACATTATTGTATTATTTGTCTCTGCAATGTTCAAGGTGTTTTCTATTTTGGACAATGCCTTTTAACAGAAGGGTCACCTAACATTATGCTGATTGCAAAATGTTGGACCCCCCACCCCCCCAGCAATCATGTGTAATTTTGAGTGAGTGCATCATGTAGGTTTTCAGTTCTCTAAAAGATGAGGTTGCTGACTCTCTTTGTTAGCTCAAAATTTCCTGGCAAAGTACTTGAAAATGTTTTCTCTAAACAGCACAATCGAAAAAGCAAACTCAAAAGCAGAAGCAAAACCTTTCAGGACTGTAGCATCTGTCTACCACTAGACTAGGGATGCTCAACCTGCGGCCCTCCAGCTGTTGTAAAACTACAACTCCCACCATGCCCTTCTGTAGGCTGATAGCTGTAGGCTGTCCGGGAATGGTGGGAGTTGTAGTTTTGTAACAGCTGGAGGGCTGCAGGTTGAGCATGCCTGCACTAGACAATGTAGTCAAGTAAAGACATGCTGGGTCGAGTAGTAGATGTTGCAGCAATGATCCACATTCTTGGTGTATACAAAACCATGGCATAAAATATATCAGCCAACGTGTGATGGAGTATGATGGAGTCTCAGATTTAGCAGTTAATGCTCCTGTTACTTTTGCAACAGAAGGGTTACAGGCCTCTCAAGACTGCGCTGCTGTGGGAATCCAGGTGGCATCGAGATGCCAGCCTAGCATTTTGCTGAATAGATGCTATTTTTGGATCTGCAAATTTGAATGGGTTCATCAGTTAAAATTTTACTTTGTGCATAAATGTTGCTGATTTTCTCAGTGTTTTCAGCCAGCAAACATTAGTCAATCAATAGGTTAAAGTGTGCACCTCATTTACCAACAGGTAATCCAGAGGATTATATACTCACGGGTCTTTCACCTTTAGAAGTGAAAGGATTAGCATAAAGACACTGAGTGACATTGGCCTGCAGTCTGAATGTTATTTTAAGCGTATAACGTATAACTGATTTGATCTGTGGGTTGTACAGGGAAGAAATCACATTGATCAGTAAGAATATAACAAGAACACAGATTGTATGACACAAATCCGAGCCATGTATGTGATTTGCTATCGGATGGAGTCAGAAGGGAGTACTAGAGCACAGCAGGATCCTAGATATTATGGCACAATATTAGGGCTCTGGCACAACAGGGTCCATGACGTTCACCACACAACTTAATCTAAATGCATCTAATAATGATAAGTACAAAAGTACATGAAAAGGCTGGTATAGCAGTAAACCTATGAAAGGACTAATTCTACTACCTTTAAAATCAATAGGTTATCAACTAACACCAGACCTCCTGGAAAGTGTAGTGTATGGCACAGGTGCAGAGGGACACTCTGGCATATATTCAAATTTAGCATTCTTTGCAAAATTAAATAGTAATATTTCTCTGAATCAATTTTTCAACAAGCCTCGGCCTTTCTGCATACAGTAGAAGACAACAGAATGAGCTAGTGAACAGCTAGATGTATTCTATCACACCAGCCTTGTATATGGGACCTCTTCATTAGTGATGAGCGGGAGGTGCCATATTCCATTTTGACGAAATCGAATATTCGTCATTATTCTAGTTACCGCGATTAATATGCGATTTAAATAATCGCGTATTGCGATTTTAACTTAAGGTAACTTTCCTATTGGTTTGATATCTAGAATTAGCGAAGATGACGAATATGACGAATGTATTCGTCATATTCCTCAAAACGAAGATAACGAAGTATTCTCCATCTTCGTTTTAGCTCCATATTCGTGAACATCGTTAATTCTAGCAATCAAATAGGAAAGTTGACTAGAGACAGCTAAGTTTTTAATTCGCTATGCGATAATATTACTTTGCTTTTTTTATAAATAAAATAATTATAATACTTGATAATTATTATAATTATTCTATTTATAAAAAAAAAAAGCAAAGTAATATAATCGCATAGCGAACTAAACACAGCTGTCTCTATAGTCAACTTTCCTATTTGATTGCTAGAATTAGCGAAGTTGACGAATATGGAGCTAAAACGAAGATGGAGAATACTTCATTATCTTCGTTATGACGAATATGACGAATACATTCGTCATATTCGTCATCTTCGCTAATTCTACCAAGCCAACCATAGTAAACCAGGTCTAAGTTGAAATCGCAATGCGATTACTTCAAGTTATATTAATCGCATTGCGATTTCAACTTAGAGCTGTGTTTCTAATGGGTCAGCTTGCTAGAATTAACAAAGTTAACGAATATGGAATATAGCAGTGCTAAGTTGAAATCGCAATTCGATTAATATAACTTGAAGTAATTGCATTGCGATTTCAACTTAATTCTCACATCCGACAGTACATTCTAGTATGGAGACGTTCCCATGGTGATGGGGACGCTCCATGAGCACGGAAGTCGGCAGAAGCGGCAACAGGCACTGACTGGAGCAGCCAGGAAGCCAGGAATCCTAAGGACAGGTAAGAACTACTTTTGGGAAGTGGGAAAGAAAAAAATATAACTATAAAAAAAAATGAATATTTGAAATAGCGAATTTATAGCGCTATCTTCAAAATATTCACAAATTAGCGAAGTGCCGATATTCGCTAAAAAAATTTGCTATTCGAATATTCGCGCTCAACACTACTCTTCATTCACTGCTGAATTATATTTCAGGATTCAGTGGCTTCTTGAAGAAAGCTGTTACTCTCAGTACAGGTTGTGATACTGATAAGACTTCAGTAACACATTCCCAATAGGTCCAGCGCCTTGGAATTTAAAATAAAACGTAACTTTAGTCAGAAAAAGGTAAGTGGTAAGACCCGCACTGATTGTGCAGTATTATGTGATGTTGCCTATATATATATAAGTAAATCCCCTCTTTAAGAGCCGGTTGTAGTTATTATTAACTTAATGCAATTGCTAAAGTTTGGAGCGCTCCTACCACGGAAGTATACCCCTTGCCTGTCTCTGTTGCGGGCGGTAATCCTCTTGGATAAGGATGATGGCGCCGTTTGACTTAGGAGTGCGTAAGTCTTCAGCTTCCAGGGCTAGTAATCCGATGGAAAAAAGTCTTCTGTGTGACGTCACACTGGGTACGGATGCTTGCTTGGACCAAAACCCTTCCTCAGGGATAGCTTTGGTGCCTCCTGCTCATGAATAAATTGGCGTCCGTTTCTATGGTTACTGATCCTATTCCCTTCACTACTCCTAATGGCAAAACATCCTATTTCAGCATCTCTATGTCCACCCTTATAAGTGCCCCATCTAAATATATCTTACCAAGGTGGAATAATACGACATTGGATGATCAATATTTATAGCTTAATTTGACAATCATCACATAATACTGCACAATCAGTGCGGGTCTAACCACTTACCTTTTTCTGACTTGAAGTAAAATAGAGGGGTTTGGCAATTAACCCTCCGTAGACCAAGCAGCGACACACTCTTATTGAGTGTGAACCAGTGCAGTATTGTCAGTTCCAGAGTTCAGTTTAAAACGTAACTTTTATTTACATGAATAAAAAAAAACTCTATGGTATCATCGGAGGGACGCGTTTCACACAAGGTCACCATGGAGTTTTTTTATTCATGTAAATAAAAGTTTCGTTTTATTTTAAATTCCAAGGCACTGGACCTATTAAAAATTTGTTACTGAAGCCTCTCATGACTCCAGATCCGGGGGATTCATCCGTGCTGCCTTTTTCTTCATATTATGGGAGTGTCTGGATTACGCAAATTTAGTGTGAGCTGTGAAAAAAAATATAGCTTTTTTTGTTTTTCTTGTGATACTGATAAGGCGTCATGCACAGTTACATTGGAAGCTCCATTAGGAGCCCCTGTCTCAGACTCCACCAAAA
Organism: Bufo bufo; assembly: GCF_905171765.1. Classification (NCBI taxonomy): domain Eukaryota; kingdom Metazoa; phylum Chordata; class Amphibia; order Anura; family Bufonidae; genus Bufo; species Bufo bufo. The sequence continues at coordinate 151,028,810 of NC_053397.1, read as the reverse complement.
GCCATACAACTTAGTGCAGCACACTGTGGTATTTTTGCAGTTAAATAGCAGGCTTCCTAGCAGAAACCCAAAGGACCTTATTATAATCAGTGCAATGCATCCAGAACCATTGACTCAAGTTATGGGGGTGTGGGATATGGCACTTCCATCATTTTACTTTGTAGTAGCAGAACAATGGAAATAACAATGCTGCTGTATTAGACAGGCAGATTATCTGCCAGATGGTCATGGTAAAGCTGGTTAGCAATGATCTGGCAGTGTAATACTGCCGCCGTGCAAACGCTTGGTCATCGGGCAAGCCATGGTGTGTATTCACGATCTGCTGCCAGCAAACAATGATTCTGTATCGGGAAGAGCAATGGTATAATGATCGCCCCTCCCTATACTGAGGAGATCGCTGCATGTAATAGCAGCAGTCTATTCGATTGCCGGAAAGGAACGCTTCCTTCCCAACAATCATCACCAGCAGAATCGGGCTGTGTTATACAGCCTTAAGATGCTAAGATGCTTATATCAGCTTTATCGGCTTTGTACGTACTTCATTGAATTCAACCACCACAAGGTGGTACTAATTGCATATGGATTTATGTAGCTAGTATTGAACTCAATTGGAATTTGTATATGGTAGATGCTATAATGGTGTCCTGGTAAGTGTACCAGCTGCTTTCTAATATGTGTATATAGGTGTATATGTGCAATAAGTGTATATGCTTTGTATAACAAGTGGCACTACAAGTTCTCTTTCAAGGGGTTGCTCAAGATCATTTCAAATCTCACACTACAATGTCTTTAAAAAATTACTGTATATCACAGTCACCCATTTCTCCAGTGCTGTTCTCTGTGGCGCTGGTCCCGTTCTTCCACCGCTGTTTCTTTTCAAACAGCAGGGGTAACGTTCTTGGATATGGCACGTGAACGCTGCAGCCAATCACTGTCCTCAGCTGTAGGCATATAATGTTTCTTTAAGAAATTGTTGGAGTTCCTGAAGATTATTAATTATCTTGGACAACCACTTTAACCTCATTCTTATCACTTCCTCACATGCAGATTAATAAACTAAGGCTGGGTTCACATCTGCGCTTTTAACTCCAGTAGTCTGTTCCGGCGGGGAAACAGACTGTCAGAATTTACAGTATCCGGCATAGTTGGACACCACCGTGCACCGCCGGGTCCCCATTCACTGTAAGGGGCTTTTGGACGGACAAAAAATGCTGCATGTAGTATATTCCTCTGTAGTCTATTCCTCTGCAAGAAGAGGCCTCTGGAATTAAAAGCGCAGATGTGAACCCAGCCAAACTACGCCATGCTCACAGACTCAAAACTATACCAGTCCACCGCCATCCACGCAAATCATGAGGGTACGGTTTCTGCATGCCCTTTTAGAAGCCAAAATCAGGAGTTTTGGCTTCCAAAACTGCATGCAGAAACCTAACCAGTGGCCATACCCTAAATGACAACAGTGTTGCCATATGATCTAGCATTAGATTTTATAATATACTACAAATGATATTAGTAACAAATTCCTGTAGTGAAACAGCTGTGTTTAGCACAATTAAATCATTGCACAAGTACTATGTCCACTGTGCCGAACATCTCTGATCCTATTTGCCTTGTAGGTCTAAAGCCTGATTCAGGTGTCCATGTTGAATACTGTCCGTGCTATGGCTACAACACATATCTGTGCACAGGACATGGACCTACTTACCACCAGAGGCAGTTGTCTCCAGGTTCATGTTCTGTGAGACACAAATCTAATTAGTGCATGCTCTCGACGGTCTGTGCAGAAAATGGATGAGCGAATAGCACTAATCACTTTTATATGGTCATGTGCAGACCATTGTATACAGACAGCACATGGACGTAAATCCCATTCTTATAGGTCTTATGCCTCATTCACACTGTCATTGTTCAGTCAGAGATTTCCAAAACCAGGTGCGGCTCTAAACACAGAACAGGTGCAGCTCTTTCCCTTATACCTTTTCTCCGTATAGGCTCCAATCCTGGTTTTGTGTCACAATCACTGACGTGTGAATGAGGCTTAACCCTTTTTACCCCGAGCCAGTTTTCACCTTCCTGCCCAGGCCATTTTTTGCAAATCTGACATGTGTGACTTTATGTGGTAATAACTTTGGAACATTTGTATTTATCCAAGCCATTCTGAGACTGTTTTCTCGTGACACATTGTACTTCATGAGAGTCATAAATTTGAGTCAATATATTTCACCTTTATTTATGAAAAAATCCCAAATTTACCAAAAATTTAGAAAAATTAGCAATTTTCAATATTTTAATTTCTCTGCTTTTAAAACAGAAAGCGATACCCCATAAAATATTTATAACTAAGGCTACTTTCACACTGGCGTTTTGGCTTTCTGTTTGTGAGATCCGTTCAGGGCTTTTACAAGCGGTCCAAAGCGGATCAGTTTTGCCCCAATGCATTCTGAATGGAAAAGGATCCGCTCAGAATGCATCAGTTTGCCTCCGATCAGTCTCCATTCCGCTGCATGCAGCGTTTTGCTGTCCGCTTGACGAAACTGAGCCAAATGGATCCGTCCTGGCAAACAATGTAAGTCAATGGGGACGGATCAGTTTTCTCTGACACAATAGAAAACGGATCCGTCCCCCACGTACTTTCAATAGAGTTAATGACGGATTTGTCTTGGCTATGTTACAGATAATACAAACGGATCCGTTCTTGATGGATGCATGCAGTGGCATTATTGTAACAGATCCGTTTTTGCAGATCCATGATGGATCCGACCAAAACGCGAGTGTGAAAGTAGCCTTAACATTCCCCATATGTCTACTTTATGTTGGCAGTGAAGATGAAGAAGGTCACGGCACTCCAAAAGCTAGTTCAATGTTCTTTAATCCACCAAATGTTCAGCAGCAACGTTTCGACAATAGTCTTTATCAAGCTACATACAAGTTTTTTTGAGAGTTTTTTTGAATGCTTTCAAGTAAGTGGTGCTGTCCTACCATCCATTTTTTGTTTGATACTTTATGTTGGCATCATTTTGTAAATGTCATTTAGAAGGCTTGAAGGCTTAGAATTTTAGAAGCAAATCTTAAAATTGTTAAGAAAATTTCCAAAACCCACTTTTTAAGGACCAGTTAAGGTCTAAAGTCACTTTGTGTGGTTTACATAGTGGAAACCACCCATAAATTACCCCAGTGTAGAAACTACACCCCTCAAGTTGCTCAAAACTGATTTTACAAACTTTGTTAACCATTTAGGTGTTCCACAAGAATCAAAGAAAAATGGAGATGAAATTAAAAAATGACACTTTTTTGGCAGATTTTCCATTTTAATAAATTTTTTTCTTTAACACATCAAGGGTTGACAGCCAAACAAAACTCAATATTTATTACCCTGATTCTGCGGTTACAGAAACACCCCACATGTGGTTGTAAGGGCACACGGCAGGGCGCAGAAGGAAAGGAACACCATATGGTTTTGAAAGGCAGATTTTGCTGGACTGGTTTTTGATGCCATGTCGCATTTTAAGCCCCCCGAATGCACCCTTACAGTAGAAACTCCCAAAAAGTGACCCCATTTTGGAAACTAGGGGATAAGGTGCCAGTTTTATTGACTATTTTGGGGTACATATGATTTTTAATTACTCTATATTACGTTTTTTGTGAGGCATGGTAACCAAAAAATTGCTGTTTTGGCACCGTTTTTATTTTTTAGAACATTCATCTGACAGGTTAGATCATGTGCTATTTTTATAGAGCAGGTTGCTACGGACGCAATGATATCAAATATGCCTACTTTCTTTGTATGCTTGTTTCAGTTTTACATAATAAAGCATTTTTGAAAACAAATATATGTTTTTTTTTCTTCATTTTCTGAACGCCTTATTTTTATTTTTTTCTGCCGATTGACTTGTGCAGGGGCTCATTTTTTGCAGGAAGAGTTGATGTTTTTATTGGTACCATTTTTGGGTACATATAATTTTTTCATCATTCATTATTACACTTTATGGCACAAGGTGACCAAAAAATTGGTAATTTTGGCACAGTTTTTATTTATTTATTTTTCCAGCATTCACCTGAGGGGTTAGGTAACATGATATTTTTATAGAGCAGATCTTTATGGATGTGGCAATACCGAATATGTATACTTTTTATTTTTATTTAAGTTTTACACAATAATAGCATTTTTATAACCCCAAAAAATTATGTTTTAGTGTCTCCATATTCTAAGAGCCATAGCTTTAAAAATTTTTGACCGATTGTCTTAGGTAGGGTCTCATTTTTTGTGGAATGAGGTGACAGTTTGATGGGTACTATTTTTGGGGCTTACGCCTTTTTGATTGCTTGGTGTTGCAATTTTTGTGATCTAAGGTCGCTTTTTTGTGATGTTAGGTGACAAAAATGGCTTTTTTGACAAAGTTTTTATTAAATTTTTAAAGGTTAAAGAGGTTGCGTCACTTCAGCAAGTGACATTTATCATGTAGAGAAAGTTAATACAAGGCACTTACTAATGTATTTTCATTATTCATATTGCTTCTTTTTCTGGCTGGATTCATTTTTCTATCGCATTATACACTGCTTGTTTCCATAGTTATGACCACCCTGCAATCCATCAGTGGTGGTCGTGCTTGTACACTATAGGAACAAGTGCTGGCCTATGTGAGCTCCCACAGTCCCCGTCGCTAGAGAGGCCAGCACTTTTTCCTATAGTGTGCAAGCATGGCCACCACTGATGGATTACAGGGTGGTTGTAACCCTGGAAAATAGCAGAGTATAGTGTGATGGAAAGATTTATCCACCCAACAAAGGCGGCAATATGGATAATAACAATATATTAGTAAGTGCCTTGTATTAACTTTCTTTACATGATAAATGCCATTTGCTGAAGGGAGACAACACCTTTAGGCCTCTTTCAGATGGGCGTTGCGGGAAAAGGTGCAGGTGCGTTGCGATTTTTCCGCGCAAGTGCAAAACATTGTAATGCGAAAAATTGCACATGTTTGGTACCCAAACCCGAACTTCTTCACAGAAGTTTGGGCTTGGGATCAGGGTTGTGTAGATTGTATTATTTTCCCTTATAACATGGTTATAAGGGGAAATAATAGCATTCTGAATACAGAATGCATAGTAAAATAGCGCTGGAGGGGTTAAAAAAAAAAAAAAATTTAACTCACCTTAGTCCACTTGAACGCGCTGGCGGCTTCTCGTCTGTCTCCTTCTTTGCTGAACAGGACCTGTGGTGAGCATTCATTGCAGGAACAGGACCTGTGGTGACGTCACTCCGGTCATCACATGATCCATCACCATGGTAAAAGATCATGTGATGGACCATGTGATGACCGGAGTGACGTCACCACAGGTCCTGTTCCTGCAATGAATGCTCACCACAGGTCCTGTTCAGCAAAGAAGGAGACAGATAAGAAGCCGGCAGCTCGATCAAGTGGACTAAGGTGAGTTAAATTATTTTTTAAAAAAATTTAACTCCTCCAGCGCTATTTTACTATGCATTCTGTATTCAGAATGCTATTATTTTCCCTTATAACCATGTTATAAGGGAAAACAATAATGATCGGGTCTCCATCCCGATCGTCTCCTAGCAACCGTGCGTGAAAATCACTTGCTTGCAGATGCTTGCGATTTTCACGCAACCCCATTCACTTCTATGGGCCCTGTGTTGCATGAAAAACGCAGAATTTAGAGCATGCTGCGATTTTCACGCAACGCACAATCACAAATCACCGCTCATGTGAACATCCCTATAGAAATGAATGGGTCGGGATTCAGTGCGGGTGCAATGCGTTCAACTCACGCATCGCATCCGCGCGGAATACTCGCCCATGTGAAATGGGCCTTAAAGGTTGGGTTTAATTGTAATTTCTGTGACTCCCCTCTGCTACAATGCTATAGCACTATTAGGCCCCTTGCAGACAAGCGTGTCCGGATTAGGTCCGGATGCTTTGCATCTGCGATCAGGGAAAAATAAGTATGCAATTGCAGTAAATGTTGACTGTGATTGTGTTCCGATGTTCAGTTTTTATCGCGCGGGTGCAATGCGTTTTGCATGTGCGTGATAAAAAACTGACTGTGGTACCCAGACCCGAACCCGGACTTCTTCACTGAAGTTCGGGTTTGGGATCGGTGTTCTGTATATTTTATTATTTTCCATTATAACATGGTTATAATGGAAAATAATAGCATTCTTTATACAGAATGCTAAGTAAAAGGTCCATTGTGGGGTTATAAATAAAAAATATTGTAACTCACCTCATCCTCTTTATCGCGCAGCTGGGCTTGTCTTCTTTCTTCTTCTTCTTCTTCTTCTTCTTCTTCTTCTTCTTCTTCTTCTTCTTCTTCTTCTTGCAGGACCTGGCTGGAAAAGGACCTTCAATGACGTCATCGCGCTCACCACGTGGTGAGCGCGGTGACATCAGCGCAGGTCCTGCTCAATGAAGATAGAAGGTTCTATCTTCATTCAGCAGAACCTGCGCTGACATCACCGCGCTCACCACTTGGTGAGCAGGATTACGTCACCAAAAGTCCTTTTGCAGGTCCTGAAAGAAAAAGCAAGAAGAGGATGCCGGCTGCGCGATCAACTGGAACAGGTAAGTTAATTTTTTTTATTTTTTTAACACCTCAATCTACAGTTTACTAAGCATTCTATATTAAGAATGCTATTATTTTTACAGGGAATACACTTTAATGGGGTCCAGGATTGCTTTTATCCCTATCATCTCCTAGCAACCATGCGTGAAAATCGCACAACATCTGCACTTGCTTGCGATTTTCACTCATCCCCATTCATTTCTATGGGGCCTGCGCTGCATGAAAAACGCTGAATATAGAACATGCTGCGATTTTCACGCAACCCACAAGTGATGCGTGAAAATCACTGCGCATCTGAACAGCCCCATTGAAGTGAATGGGTCCGGATTCAGTGCGGGTGCAATGCGTTCACCTCATGCATTACACCCGCGCGGAATTCTCGCCCATGGGAAAGGGGCCTTACTCTCTGTCACTTGAGTTATACGGAAATGATATATGATTTTACTGCAATGAAACAAACTTCATTTTCTTAAGGTTTCTCAGCTATAAACTCTCCTTTATATGGTAGCAGTACCTGACATATATCAATATGATAACCCACAAGTGAAATATTTCTGTACAGTATTGCTGATCTGAGACTATATTCATAAAAGGAGATGAACTATGTCTGTCCTGCTTATCTTTCCTCCTGCAGATTATCACTCCAATGATGTCCCCACATCTATAGCGATGCTACTTAGAAAGAAGTCGTTACAACACAAGTCACCATAAAGTGCAGTTCCTCTCTGCACCACTAGAAGCAGACTAGGACCATGACCAACCGGGTGCTTCATTCTCAAGAACGCAATGAGTTAAATAACAGAGAGGAGGCACTTCCCAGATCCAGTCCTGCCAGCAACGGAATGTGGGAGGGGGTTACCTAGCAACAGTCTCTCCATCTTTGTAACCTAGGAAACAAACCATACAGTAGAACTGTATCTTTTCTTTGTAACAGAACGAGACGCCTCAATGGTGGACGAAAAACACAAGATGAGATGACACCTAATATTTACTGATCCACACCACATGGCCGGGTTATGGGAAGGATTACAACCGTAGCTTCTGACTGCAGATTCACTGAAATCTTCTTCCATCCTTGGTGTGACAAAGTGGATACTGAAGGGCTCAGTTACATTTACACCGTGGTTACAAACCTGGTAGCACTTTCCAAGAATACAGCGTAACAAGGATATGTAACAGCACATTTACAGGCTAAGACTGCGTGTGTAGTCTGACATCTTCTATATACGATAAAGTATTGATTAAGGCTGAGCACTCATCAACTGGATCATAGAGGACAATATAGTGGAATAAACACCTGGGTAATTTATTATTAAAAAATTAACCAGTAGGATAAATGAGAATAAATATGATCCAAGATGTGAAAATTCATATATAGCGATGCTGAGTTAAATACATGTAACAACAGTAAAAAATGAGCAAAGAGGTAAAAAAGTAGTAAAAGAGAAAGTTTGTATTGAATCACTGCCTCAATATGTATAGAGCAATGATAGTGTCTACGGCTTGATAGTGTCTACGATGGTAGTTAATGAATGTCACATATAACAATCTCAGTTATATCTTCTCCCATATGTTAAAAGCAATTAGGCATGAATATGCTGAACATAGTAGTATAGTTACACTCGGCGGTGCAACGTGACCCCAGTATATGGTTGAAAGTAAATGATATACTGTGCGATCTGCGCTCACAGTGGCGTCCCACGTGGCTGCAGTATCGGGTACAGCAGTACCTTACTTTGAGTTGTCAGCTGAAACGGCTTGAACGGATGGTCACTTGACTAGGCGGTCTTTGATTTCGTTATCCCGCTATCACTGTGTGGACAAACACTGACCGTTGTAGTCATTCATGTGATGACTCCAAATGGCTTTCAGAACCGGAGAGTCGAATCACAGCGTTCCTTATATGCCAGGTGGGAGGTAAAGCTGGTTTTGAATCCAGAGGAAAAAAAGCTGTCTGGTTTGAAGTTGTTTGGGAGCAGCACCTATACAAGCAGACAAACAACGATCTACTGAATCAATTGAATGCACGAGATAAAAAGGAGACAGTTCACATTTGCGGGTTACCACTGAGGAAGGGGTCAGGTATAGACCCCGAAACGCGTCTGGTTAATAGGAGAGCTGCACATCAGCTGACGGACTCATATCCCTGCATCGACTTTGCTTTTGGATATACATGAATGCACGGTCCACTACATTAAAGACCAGCTTTACCTCCCACCTGGCATATAAGGAACACTGTAATTCGACTCTCCGGTTCTGAAAGCCATTTGGAGTCATCACATGAATAACTACAACGGTCGGTGTTTGTCCACACAGTGATAGTGGGTTAACGAAATCAAAGACCGCCTAGTCAAGCGACCACCCGTTCAAGCCGTTCCAGCTAACAACTCACAGTAAGGTACTGCTGTACCCGATACTGCAGCCACGTGGGACGCCACTGTGAGCGCAGATCGCACAGTATATCATTTACTTTCAACCATATACTGGGGTTACGTTGCACCGCCGAGTGTAACTATACTACTATGTTCAGCATATTCATGCCTAATTGCTTTTAACATATGGGAGAAGATATAACTGAGATTGTTATATGTGACATTCATTAACTACCATCGTAGACACTATCAAGCCTTTTTGCCCCAGGATCGAACAGTCAACATTGGATATTTAATCATTGCTCTATACATATTGAGACAGTGATTCAATAGAAACTTACTCGTTTACTACTTTTTTACCTCTTTGCTCATTTTTTACTGTTGTTACATGTATTTAACTCAGCATCGCTATATATGAATTTTCACATCTTGGATCACTTTTATTCTCATTTATCCCACTGGTTTTACATGTTATTTATGTGTATTTTTTAATAATAAATTACCCAGGTGTTTATTCCACTATATTGTCCTCTATGATCCAGTTGATGAGTGCTCAGCCTTAATCAATACTTTATCTTATATCAATTTGGACTGAGTGAGTCAACAGGCTTTGCAGTACCTATTCCAGAGTTACTGACAGGGTGAGCCACCATATTCCTTTAATCTTCTATATACGGTCTAACAACTGAGTAAAACCTAGGCTAGGGAGGGAGAAGCTACAGAATGAGCATGTGCAAATAAATGTGCTTGTTTAGGACCATCAAGGTAAAAAACCTCATGAATGTCACAGATTAGACAACGAAAGAATCCAGTCATATAATACGATAATCTAAAAATGAGGCAAAAATAATCCAAACAGGAGGCAGCACTCCAGACTGAAGGTGAAGAAGTTGCATCTTTTACTAACCAATATGCAATGTTTCCATTCAGCATGTGAACTTGTGAACATTTTCTAATGATCAATGCTCCGACCTATTAATCACATTCCTCATTACTGATATTCATTTTCCACTCTTTATATTACGTCAGCATGTTCAGTGTACTTTGTATAAAATCTCTTTATTCACATAAAGTACTTAAAGGCTATGTACACCTTCGGGGGTATTATTTTTTTTTATATTGCATTGTACTCATTTGAAGTTAAATATCATTTTTTCAATTGACCTTTATTAAAAATATGGAGCCCTTTTTTCTATACAGATCTGAGATGCTCTTGAAGCACTCTTTGGATTTTCTGTCTTTTTCGTCAGACCAGGAGCTCCGTATTTCTGCTTTCTGGCCTCTTAAACACTTATTATAGCTCAGTTCTTATCTTACTGATAAGAATGTGGCATAAATAAGTGTTTATGACCTCTCAGTAGTTTGGAGATAAGGTTTATTAGATGACTGGCACAAATTGAAAGTGAAAGTAACAGTCACACAGTTAGAAAAACAGTTAACCCTTTGTGACATAACGGCTTAATATTTTTAATAAAGGCCATTGAAAATATGATTTTTAACAAGAAAGTGAGTATTGTCCAAATGGCCAAACTAAAGCACGCCATATTTGCAGTTATGAGAATAACAAAGTATTCACCCTGAATTCTAGCTTCTAAGGACCAGATGAGAGATTAGTGAATCAATTATAATTATGTTAAGAATTTATTTTGTTAAGATTTGTTAAGAATCTCACATAAATTTATCTGCCACATGAATCCAAAGTTTTGGCGATTCCTTTCAGATAAATTGCGCAAAAACGACACCCAGCACCAATTTACTGTGAAAATTTGCGGGGAAAAACAGGAAAGAGGATGAAAAGAAGGATCATATGACACTGGGGGGAATGGGGGGCTTCTCCTGACTGACTCAGAGGCTAACAGACAACCTGATCATCCAATCAAGGGGCAGGATTCTGACAGGTCCTTTTGCTCAAAAAATAAAAATAATAATAATAATATTAGGTAGATTTAGGGTTTTATCAGGAAAAGCAGGAAGAGGCCACCAGATTTATCAGTAGGGACAACTTCAGCATCAACTATGTCATCCCCTTGATATGTATCTTAGAGTAAATGCTTATGATGATGCCACAAGTAATGGCAGAAGAAGAAATGCTTATGCATCTTGCTGCCTGAACCAGAAGGACAAAGTCCCCCGAAGAAGAAAGTGGAGTAATTAGGAACTACCACGTGAGGAGGAGGAGGCTGATAATGATGTCAATAGGAGCCATAACAACCAATCATCACAGTGGGGGGGCAGAGTTGTCAAACATGCCGGTGAGCATGACAAACATGGCAAGCCATATGCTTGCTTGCTTACATACTGACAGGCATATCTTTAGCATCAGGCAATCTGATGATTACTGGATAGCCATGCTTTTAGACCTTCACTATCAAATCAAAATGGGAGATTATTTTCCTGTTGCCAAAAAGGAGGCCAAATTGCTGTATTACCAGGATACACTGTATGTGCTGCTTTTGTCGAAAAGACACCTGCCAGCCATGTGTCTGACCAGGAGACCCCTCTCTACCCCCCCCCCCCCCCCCCCGCCTACCATTTCCACTACCATAAGCAGGCAGAATTACTGCCTAAACAGCCAGGCAGAATTCTACCACGATTGTGGCCTTTCCCCAGCACAAACTGTGTTCCCTGACAATATAAACTTCTGGGCTGGCAAATTGGAACAGTGGATGGAACTTTCCCAGTTTGCCAGTTCTCACTGCATTATCTTTTCCAGCCTTGAGTGTAATCTCAGAGAGGGTTTTCGGTGAGACTTGTGGTCTCATAACACCAAAACAGACAAAGTTGTCCTCTGCCAGTATACAAAACATCACTGTTGTCAAAATGAGTGAGCCTACGGCCACTGTCTGCCTGCCTGCCTACCATCATGTTGCGTATCGTATGGCTTCACCTACCTATACTGCCGCAGCTGTTACTTCCTGCTGCTTATCCCCTTACTGTCACTTCTATAACACCTAATGCCACTACCATTTCCCCTATACCCACCACTACTACTACTACTCTACTACCTTAACACAGCTGTACAGCTGTCTGTTCAATGCTGTGCTGATATTGCTACCGTTACTATTGGGGCCACACACAACTGTTACCCTACCCTTTGCATATCCACATTGTACTGTCTCAATTAAAAGGGATAATTTGTCCAGGCTTGTGCGGATCAAGCCACTGTTCCTTATGACATTAACATGTGTGTGTAAAACTGGGGCAGGGATCTTTTCAACTTAAGGCCTCTTGCACACGGCTGTTGCGGATCCGTTCCGTGCATTGGGGACCTCAATTATCTTCTAACATCCCGAAAAAATAAAATTAAGAAAATTGCTAATTTTTCAAAATGTTTTTTATAAATATGGTACAACATATCAACCCAAATTTACCACTAACATGAAGTATGCTGTGTCACGAAAAACAATCTCAGAATCAATTGGATAAGTAAAAGCATTCCAAAGTTATTACCACATAAAGTGACACATGCCAGATTTGCAAAATTAGGCTTGATCCACCAAGAATAAACAAAAACACACACTAAATTTTTCTTAAGTATTGCATATTAAAAAACAATGGGTGTGCATATCAACCACATCAATAGTGCCATCAGAAAAGGTACAGTATAACAAAGTGCTTGTAAATGTTTGAAATGGATGACGATCTGTGAGGCCAAGTAAGCAGGCTTGACCAATTACTCCCAAAATTAAATGGCAAAATGTACTGATCCCCTAGGGGACAAAGGGGTAAAACTTAACATTTAATATATATTTCTAAAATAGATGAGCGCTAACAGGAAGAGCCTCTAGAACAAACATAAGACAGCCCATTAGGGCCTAAACAAGACATACGCTGTATGGTAACAAAAAAGATATATAGCAAAACAGGAACGTTCTCACCCATGTATGCAGTAAACCTGGATGGTGGAGTCTCTTTCTAATGTTAAAGGTTGTTATAGGTGGAGTGGTTGTATCGCCTGCACCTATCTGAAAACTGGGAAGGTTTTCAGTAGTGCAGTCACAGGCAAAGAATATTCTATTCATCACTACATTAACTGTCGAACTCGCGGAGTGATATATCTCCTGACATGTGAATGTGGCAGAGGATATGTGGGCAAGACCATCCGCGAGTTTCACAGAAGAATTGGTGAACATCTAAACGATATATCCAAGGCCAAAGATACACCTGTGGCTAATCACATTCACAATCACCACAATGGGAAAGCCCGCATTTAGGTTATGGGCATAGATCGGGTCTTCCCCCAAGGCAGGGGGGGATTGGGACCGCGCTATCCTTCAGCGCGAGACCCGTTGGATTTATTATCTAAAAACTATGGCCCCATTGGGCTTGAACGAGCAATTGAATTTTAGTTGTTATATTTGAATCTTTCCTTCTCCGCCCCCCCCCCCCCTTCCCCATCTTACTTCTTTATCTCTAGGTCTTACTGGCGATTATCTAGTTAGCTCCTACTGAGGTCGGTGTCTTTTTAAGCTGGCCATTTATAGCTCTGTACACTAAGTATTTATATTTGTTCTATCATGGGCCCCATTTGCTACCCTTGTTGTCTGAAGACACAACTGGGTTGTTAAGTTCATAGCCCCGTCTTATGATTATACATGCAACCGTTCCTGCTATGGTCCGTTTATTTGGGGGTGTGGCACACTATTGGTGCCGCGCTCCGGGGCCGGCTTGGTCCGATCATGTGGCTTCTGCCACGTGATTTGCGACGTCATCATTTGGCGTCACAGGCTTTGGGGCGCGTCGCCTTGATGCGCTGACCCACTTCCTTGCGTTCCACCGGTCACGTGACTTCCTTCATTCGGCGTCACGGGACCGGAAGTAGAGCGGATTGGGAACACTGGCCCGCGACTCTGTACATTTAAAAGGCGCAGACAGGTAGGCACTCCTTGCTGACAGCCAATTTGGATAGCACTTATCCTAGGGTCACACCTGAACTCTAGCAGGCCTCACCCACTGGTGCGCCTGTATTCAAGCTAACTGGTTTGTTCTAGTCATTTTAGGTGGTCTGAGTTCTACTGACCAGCCCCCTGTGTTTCTCTTGAATATTCTCATACCAGCCTTAACCATTAGCTTGTATTTATAATCCCCCCCCCACAAATTTTTTGTTTTGTAATGCAAGCCCCATCCATTGCTTGTTATTGCTTATGTACATCTTCCCTGATGAGTTCGCTGAATGAAACGTGACACTAGGGTGTACTAGGGATTCCGCCCCCACACAGGGATAGGTATTCGGATGGGGACGCTCCTTGCGGGGCAAGTACCTCGTATAGACAGGTAGGGCGTTTTAGCCCCTGCCCCTCCAGTAGGGTGTTCTAGTGCCTGTTGCTCCTGATTTCTGTCTATGCTGTGGTTTTTACGCTGGCACTAATCCGGTATGGTGACACATCAACAATGTCTACCGCTTGATATTTGCAACACGAAAGAGACTCCACCATCCAGGTTTACTGCATACATGGGTGAGAACGTTCCTGTTTTGCTATATCTCTTTTTTGTTACCATACAGCGTATGTCTTGTTTAGGCCCTAATGGGCTGTCTTATGTTTGTTTGTCCTAGAGGCTCTTCCTGTTAGTGCTCATCTATTTTAGAAATATACAGTACAGACCAAAAGTTTGGACACACCTTCTCATTCAAAGAGTTTTCTTTATTTTCATGACTATGAAGGCATCAAAACTATGAATTAACACATGTGGAATTATATACATAACAAACAAGTGTGAAACAACTGAAAATATGTCATATTCTACGTTCTTCAAAGTAGCCACCTTTTGCTTTGATTACTGCTTTGCACACTCTTGGCATTCTCTTGATGAGCTTCAAGAGGTAGTCCCCTGAAATGGTCTTCCAACAGTCTTGAAGGAGTTCCCAGAGATGCTTAGCACTTGTTGGCCCTTTTGCCTTCACTCTGCGGTCCAGCTCACCCCAAACCATCTCGATTGGGTTCAGGTCCGGTCACTGTGGAGGCCAGGTCATCTGGCGCAGCACCCCATCACTCTCCTTCATGGTCAAATAGCCCTTACTTTCAAAGTTTTTCCAATTTTTCGGCTGACTGACTGACCTTCATTTCTTAAAGTAATGATGGCCACTTGTTTTTATTTACTTAGCTGCTTTTTTCTTGCCATAATACAAATTCTAACAGTCTATTCAGTAGGACTATCAGCTGTGTATCCACCTGACTTCTCCTCAATGCAACTGATGGTCCCAACCCCATTTATAAGGCAAGAAATCCCACTTATTAAACCTGACAGGGCACACCTGTGAAGTGAAAACCATTTCAGGGGATTACCTCTTGAAGCTCATCAAGAGAATGCCAAGAGTGTGCAAAGCAGTAATCAAAGCAAAAGGTGGCTACTTTGAAGAACCTAAAATATGACATATTTTCAGTTGTTTCACACTTGTTTGTTATGTATATAATTCCACATGTGTTAATTCATAGTTTTGATGCCTTCAGTGTGAATCTACAATTTTCATAGTCATGAAAATAAAGAAAACTCTTTGAATGAGAAGGTGTGTCCAAACTTTTGGTCTGTACTGTATATTAAATGTTAAGTTTTACCCCTTTGTCCCCTAGGGGATCAGTACATTTTGCAATGTATGAAATGGACTTTAAATAATTAGTAACAATAGTACCTCCACAAACAATACCCCAATACATACACAGTCACGGTTCTGGTAAAAGAACCCAATAGTAACACAAATAGACCCAAAACACAGTATATGGTAATAAATATTGCTATTATTATTTCTACTAATTACTAGCACTTTATTATGACTTTTAGGATAAGGCCCCCTGCACATGACCGTAGATGTCCCGTTGCCTTATTGCGGACCGCATATGCGGATCCGCAATACACGGGCACCGTTCTGTGTGCATTCCGCATCACGGATGCGGACCCACTGACTTGCAAATCCAGAAATGCGGAACGGAAGCACTGAACGGAACTCTACGGAAGCACTGCGGAGTGCTTCTGTGGGGTTCCGTTCCGTATTTCCGTTCTGCAAAAAGATAGAACTTGCTCTATCTTTTTGCAGAACAGGCGGATCACGGACCCATTGAAGTTGATGAACGTTCTCCGTGCATTGGGGACCGCAAACTGCAGTCCCCAATGCACGGAACAGAACACATACGTTCGTGTGAAGGAGGCCTAACACTATTAATATGGGTGATGTGTCCACTCATTATATATGTTTTTTCAATATAACATTCTAAATAAATATGTTTTTTTATTTAGTAGGCAGTATGCTTTTTTGCATTTTCTTGGTATTACTATTCTGTGGTAAGCACCTGTCTCTTAGGCTACATGCACAGGACCGCTGTGTGTTTTGCGGTCCACAAATTGCGGATCCGCAAAACATGGATGGTGTCCGTGTGCGTTCCGCAATTTGCGGAACGGAGCGGACAGCCATTAATATAACTGCCTATTCTTGTACGCAAAACGGACAAGAATAGGACAGGTTATATATTTTTTGCAGACCACAGAACGGAGCAACAGATTTGGACAGCACACGGAGTGCTGTCCACATCTTTTGCCGCCCCATTGAAGTAAATTGATCTGCTTCCAAGCTGCAAAAATTGCGGCTCTGATGCGGACCAAAACAACGTTCGTGTGCATGAGGCTAATTGTGGTGTGAAAGAGCTCTTTTTTAATAGGTGTAAATATCAGTTCTGAAGATAAAAAACTGTGTCCTTAAAATAAATGTATTCGATCCGAATATATTTGCGGCAAATTTTGTAAAAAAAATTGCTATTTCCTGGCTGCTGAGAGCTTTTATAGTGGTGTAGTACACTGTGCCTTGCAGTAACACACAGGGAGTCTGCTGTGGTAGTGAAATAATACTGTGAGTCTGTATGACATGCAGATGCCAGCGTCGCTCTTAGAATCAATGCTCACTTCACTTATTAGGGCAGTCACAGGGCCAAAACTGACCAAATAACTCAAGTGTGAACTCAGCCTTACAGGTCGACATTAGCACCAAGAAGAAGCGTACTTCTTTTACACCATCGCCGGCTGATTCCACATAGATGTCTACAGAACCTGTTCTATTACACGCTTATACAAGCGCCCCCCTGACAGAGTGGAGAGGGTGTCAGCAGTAAGTTTGTGCTGACGTCACTGATTAATTTTCCCTAACCCCCAAAAAATTGATCCTGTCTGTGGAGCAAACGAGGTGCTGAACAGCGTGACATGGTCGTGCCCTGCACATGTGGTATGCTAGAGGGGCACTGTGAATTGTCCCTACAGTGGAGGCTGGGACAAATCATTATTATTAAAATAATGTTCTTGGCGAGACTTTTGATTGCTAGGGTTTGGTTTTCTCAAAATACTCCCAGTATTACTTCATTGGTTAACCTGGCTAATAAGATTAAGTCTATACAAATATAAATACATTCTATATAAGCAGAGAAATACTGAGGAAAAATGGACTAGAATTTGGGGAGAATGGAAATTTTAAGGTTTTCCTGCCTACACTCCCTTATTATCACCTCTCCCTTTTTTGCTTATTGATGGGGGGGGGGGGGGGGGGGGGAATGGGAGACACATCACAAGGGAGAGGGTTGGTTGGGTATGAACTGGGGGTTTGGGTTTATTAGGGGAAAAATAATATAATAATGTTTTGTTTTTGG
This sequence comes from Bufo bufo, assembly GCF_905171765.1. NCBI lineage: Eukaryota > Metazoa > Chordata > Amphibia > Anura > Bufonidae > Bufo > Bufo bufo. The sequence goes on along the minus strand of NC_053397.1, from coordinate 151,011,232 downwards.
TGAATTATATTGTTTGAATTTCTAATAAAATTTTAAATAATGAAAAAAATTTGTAGCATATCACACACTGAGAGTGAAAGGAGCAGGATTCCTCAGCAGTGCAGAGTATTTCAGGAGAGGAGTGTGCTGATCTTGTTAAGAGTAGAGTTGAGCGGACACCTGGATGTTCGGGTTCGGCAGGTTCGGCCGAACTTTAAAAAAAAGTTCGGGTTCGGGACCCGAACTTGACCCCGAACCCCATTGAAGTCAATGGGGACCCGAACTTTTGGCCACTAAAATGGCTCTAAAATAGTCCTGGAAAGGGCTAGAGGGCTGCAAAAGGCATCAAAATATGCTTAAGAGCATGACAATTGTTCTGCAAACAAATGTGGATAGCGAAATGACTTAAAATAACATAAAATACAGAAAAATTTAAATCTGGATCTATGAGTAGGAGGTTGAGGAGGCGGTGGATGGGTGGATGTGGCAGTGTAGGTTAACGTGGCGGTGTAGGTGGAAGCGGCGGTGAAGGAGGAATAGGTAGTCAACACTGATTTGTGTTGATTTTTATTTTTAAATTGGGGTATCCCCCAAAATATTGGGACATATGACAAAATAAAACAAAGAATAAGTGCACTTGAGTACAAGAATGGATGGTTGAGGCTGGTATAAATGTCTATTCTGCACAAGGTACGGACAAGTCCTGTGGGATCCATGCCTGGTTCATTTTAATAAACGTAAGCTTGTCCACATTGGCTGTGGCCTGTGATAATGCTCTCTGCTGTGCTAAACACACGTTCACACTATACACTGGCTGCAGGGCAGGTCAGCACCTCCAAGGCTGACAAAGCTTTTCCACATTTGGGCCATGCTAACCCTGCCTTCTCAGGTGCTGGCGGTACCCCAGCTGCGCTGGCGACCTCTTCCTCCTCCTCTGCCTTCGCCTTGTGCTTCCACTGTGCCCCCGCTGTCAGGTGGGATTGCCATCAGCAGCGTGCGCTTGTAGTCGCGCATCTTCCGATCAGTAACAGATGTTTTCACTAAATTTAGTTCCCTGTCAGCAATGCAGAGCAGGGGTTCATTCACGGCAAAAGGGGGTTCATGTCACCCAGCAATAGAACAGAGGATTTTGAGAGAACGAGGCCCATGTCACCCAGGCACAGCAGGGGTTCATTCACGGCAAAAGGGGGTTCATGTCACCCAGCAATAGAACCGACGATTTTGAGAGATTTAGGCCCCTGTCAACCAGGCACAGCAGGGGTTCATTCACGGCAAAAGGCGGTTCATGTCACCCAGCAATAGAACAGAGGATTTTGAGAGATTTAGGCCCCTGTCACCCAGGCACAGAAGGGGTTTGTATACGCCAAAAATGGTAAAATGTCACCCGACAATTGAAAATAAGATTGTTTTCCATTTAGGGCACTAAAATTGACACTTTTTTGCATTAAAATGGCTCTAAAATAATCCTGGAAAAGGCTAGAGGGATGTAAAAGGCAGTAAAATGTGCTTAAGAGTATGGCAACTGCTCTGCAAACAAATGTGGATAGGGAAATAACTTAAAATAAAATAAAATAACTAAAAATTACTAATTATTAACCTGCAACTCAGAGAAGGAGGTGGATATGGAGTCGGAGGTTGAGGAGGCGGTGAATGTGGTGTTGTAGGTGGAGGCAGCAATAGAGGAGGAGGAGGCAGCCAATGTTTTATTTTTTTTATTATTGGGGTAGGTAGCCCCCAAAATATTGGGACAAATAAAAAAAAAAGAAAACAAAGAATCATTGCAGTTGGCTTGAGTACAAGAATGTATGTTTGACAAGTCTTGTGCGATCCAAGCCTGGTTCATTTTAATGAACATGAGCTTGTCCACGTTGGCTGCGGACAGGCGGCTGCGTCTGTCTGTAATGACGCCTCCTGCTGTGCTAAATACACGTTCAGAGAGTACACTGGCTGCAGGGCAGGCCAGCACCTCCAAGGCATACAGGGCAAGCTATGGCCATGTGGACAATTTGGAAACCCAGAAGTTGAATGGGGCAGAACCATCAGTCAGTACGTGTAGTCGTGTGCACAGGTACTGTTCCACCATGTTGTTCAAATGCTGCCTCCTGCTAACACGCTCCATATCAGCAGTTGGGGCCGGTTGTTACGGCGAGGTGACAAAGCTTTTCCACATGTCGGCCATGCTAACCATGCCTTCTGAGGTGCTGGCGCTGACACAGCTGCATTGGCGACCTCTTCCTCCTCTGCTGCCTTTGCCTTGTGCTTCCACTTGTCCCCCGGGGTCAGTCGGGAATGCTCTTAGGAGCGCGTCTACCAGCGTGTGCCTGTAGTCGCGCATCTTCCGATAACGCTCCAGTGAGGGAATTAAGGACGGCACATTGTCTTTGTAACGGGGATCCAGCAGGGTGGCCACCCAGTAGTCAGCACACGTTAAAATGTGGGCAACTCTGCTGTCGTTGCGCAGGCACTGCAGCATGTAGTCGCTCATGTGTGCCAGGCTGCCCAGAGGTAAGGACAAGCTGTCCTTTGTGAGAGGCGTATCGTCTGCGTCCTCCGTATCCCCCCAGCCACGCACCAGTGATGGGCCCGAGCTGCGTTGGATGCCACCCCGCTGTGAACATGCTTCATCCCCATCCTCCTCCTCATCCTCCTTCTCCTCGTCCTCCAGTAGTGGGCCCTGGCTAGCCAAATTTGTACCTGGCCTCTGCTGTTGCAAAAATCCTCTTTCTGAGCCACTTCTAAAAGACTGGCCTGAAAGTGTTAGAGATGACCCTCTTCCTCCTCCTCATCCTGGTCCACATCCTCTTCCATCATCGCCCTAAGTGTTTTCTCAAGGAGACATAGAAGTGGTATTGTAACGCTGATAACGGCGTCATCGCCACTGGCCATGTTGGTGGAGTACTCGAAACAGTGCAACATGAAGGCCCAGTCATTGGTGGTGAAGTGGTGCTGTTCCACAGTGCGACTCACCCGTGCGTGCTGCAGCTGAAACTCCACTATGGCCTGCTGCTGCTCGCACAGTCTCTCCAGCATGTGCAAGGTGGAGTTCCACCTGGTGGGCACATCGCATATGAGGCGGTGAGCGGGAAGGCTGAAGTTACGCTGTAGAGCAGACAGCCGAGCGGCGGCAGGATGAGAACGCTGGAAGCGCGCACAGACGGCCCGCACTTTACGCAGCAGCTCTGACATGTCGGGGTAGTTGTGAATGAATTTCTGCACCACCAAATTCAGCACATGCGCCAGGCAAGGGATGTGCGTCAAACCGGCTAGTCCCAGAGCTGCAACGAGATTTCGCCTATTATCGCACACCACCAGGCCGGGCTTGAGGCTCACTGGCAGCAACCATTCATCGGTCTGTTGTTCTATACTCCGCCACAACTCCTGCACGGTGTGGGGCCTGTCCCCCAAACACATCAGTTTCAGAACGGCCTGCTGACGTTTACCCCTGGCTGTGCTGAAGTTGGTGGTGAAGGTCTGTCGCTGACCGGATGAGGAGGTGGTAGAAGAGGAGGAGGAAGCCGAGTAGGAAGAGGAGGCAACAGGAGGCAAAGAATGATGCCCTGCGATCCTTGGCAGCGGAAGGACGTGCGCCAAACAGCTCTTGTGCAGGAAGGGCACGGCTCTCCTGGAGAAGTAGTGGCGGCTGGGAACGACGTACTGTGGGACAGAAAGCGACATGAGCTGTTTAAAGCTGTCCGTCTCCACCAGCCTGAATGACAGCATTTCAAAGGCCAGTAGTTTAGAAATGCTGGCATTCAGGGCCAGGGATCGAGGGTGGCTAGGTGGGAATTTACGCTTTCTCTCAAAGGTTTGTGAGATGGAGAGCTGAACACTTCCGTGTGACATGGTGGAGATGCTTGGTGACGGAGGTGGTGTTGTTGGTGGCACATCCTCTGTTTGCTGGGCGGCAGGTGCCAACGTTCCTCCAGAGGCGGAGGAAGAGGCCGAGGCAGCAGCAGAAGAGGGAGCAGGAGGGGCCTGAGCCCTTTCTTGGTTTTGAAGGTGCTTACTCCACTGCAGCCCGTGTCTCGCATGTAGATGCCTGGTCATGCAGGTTGTGCTAAGGTTCAGAACGTTAATGCCTCACTTCAGGCTCTGATGGCACAGCGTGCAAACCACTCGGGTCTTGTCGTCAGCACATTGTGTGAAGAAGTGCCATGCCAGGGAACTCCTTGATGCTGCCTTTGGTGTGCTCTGTCCCTGGTGGCGGTGGCCAGTAGCAGGCGAACTGTTTCGGCGGCTGCTGCTCTGCTTTTGCACCCTGCTCCCGCTTTTGCTACGCTGTTGGCTCGGTCTCACCACTGCCTCTTTCTCCGAACTCTGAAAGCCAGTGGCACGACCTTCATTCCATGTGGGGTCTAGGACCTCATCGTCCCCTGCATCGTCTTCCACCCAGTCTTCCTCCCTGACCTCCTTTTCGGTCTGCACACTGCAGAAAGATGACGCAGTTGGCACCTGTGTTTCGTCATCATCAGAGACGTGCTGAGGTGGTATTCCCATGTCCTCATCAGGAAACATAAGTGGTTGTGCGTCAGTGCATTCTATGTCTTCCACCCCTGGGGAAGGGCTAGGTGGAAACCCTTGGGAAACCCTGCCAGCAGAGTCTTCAAACAGCATAAGAGACTGCTGCATGACTTGAGGCTCAGACTGGTTCCCCGATATGCACGGGGGTGATGTGACAGACTGATGGGCATGGGTTTCAGGCGCCACCTGTGCACTTTATCCAGAAGACTGGGTGGGAGATAATGTGAACGTGCTGGATCCACTGTCGGTCACCCAATTGACTAGCGCCTGTACTTGCTCAGGCCTTACCATCCTTAGAACGGCATTAGGCCTGACCAAATATCGCTGTAGATTCTAGCGGCTACTGGGACCTGAGGTAGTAGGTTCAGTAGGACGTGTAGCTGTGGCAGAACGGCCACGTCCTCTCCCTGCACCAGAGGCTCCACCAACACCACCACCGCGACCATGACCACGTCCCTTATTAGATGTTTGCCTCATAATTAGCGTTCACAAAGCAAAGTAAAAATTGGTTAAGTATGTTAAAAATAATTAACCGCCAATAAAAACCCTGATGTAGGGTATTGCACTCAATATTTTTTTTTAAACTCTATATGACAGCGGTATTTGTGGCCAAAATGTGACTGTATTCTATGTACGTTAAATTCAAAATGAGCAGTATATGAACACACGGTTTATTTCAACCGCAGTAAACGAATGGCCGTATTTGTGGCCTAAATGTGACTGTATTCTATGTACGTTAAATCCAAAATGAGCAGTATATGAACACACAGATTATTTCAACCGCAGTAAACGAATGGCTGTATCTGTGGCCTAAATGTGACAATGTGTCACCTATGCACGTGTAATCAAAAATGACCAGTATATGAAAAAAAAAAAAATATTTAAACACAGTGACCTAATGGCCGTATTTGTGGCCTAAATGTGACAGTCACTTATGCACGTGTAATCAAAGATGACCAGTATATGAAAAAAAAAAAAATTTAAGCACAGTCAGCAAACAAGCTGTATTTCTGGACTAGCAGACATGCAGATAGATAGTGCTGGTGCACTATATAAAAAAAATTTTTTTAAACACAGTCAGCAAAAAAGATGTATATCTGGACTAGTAGACATGCAGATAGATAGTGCTGTTGCACTATATGATAAAAAAAAAAAAAAATTAAACATAGCAAAAAAGCTGTATTTCTGGACTAGCAGACATGCAGATAGATAGTGCTGGTGCACTATATGGCAAAAAAAAATTTTTAAACACAGTCAGCAAAAAAGCTGTATTTCTGGACTAGCAGACATGCAGATAGATAGTGCTGCACCAGCATGTCTGCATAAAATGGCTGCCGATTAGGTATTCATAGTGACAAACTAAAGTAAAAAAAAAAAAGCGTTTTCAACAGAAGTTGGCTCAGTGCAGGCTTAAAAAAACTGTGCACTGCACCCACAAAACACATTGGATTGAGATCGCTGAGTTATAAGGCAGTTCTTCTTAGTATTTATCCCTGATCTGTCCCTGACAGCAGCAGCATCCTCTCCCTACACTAAGAATAGCAGAGTGACGTGCAGCGCTACGTGACTCAGCCTTATATAGAGGCTGGGTCACATGCTGCAGTTGGCCAATTACAGCCATGCCAATAGTAGGCATGGCTGTGATGGCTTCTAAGGGCACACAGTTAAACACTTGTTGATTGGCTGCTTTATGGGGGCAGTGGACAACAGTTTTTTTTACTTTCTACGATTACTCTATAAAGTGTTGCCTAAGACAGGAGAGAATCGGCCAGTCTTTTGGTTATTTGAGAACGTGGTTGCGATGGAGAAAGCATTCCAAAAAACAATTTCTCTCCACCTGGAGACGAATCCTGTCAAGATTGATGCAAGTGTGGTATCAGCTACTCATCGAGCTAGATACTTCTGGGGGAACCTGCCTAGCATGAACAGGCCTCTAGTAGCTACAGACAATGAGAAGTCAAAGCTTCAAGATGGCTTGGAGCCCAGAAGGGTCGCAAAGTTTATCAAGATTCAAACCATAACTACCAGCCCTTCATCTCTTCGTCAGGGAAAACATCACGAGTTCCCAGTCATCATGGATGGATGGCAGGGCCGGATTAACGTAGGGGCGGATGGAGCTGCAGCTCAAGGCCCCTGCATGAAAATAGGCCCAGCAGCCCGCATAGGCCAACCGGAGCTAGGCCCGCATAGGCCGCCTCGCTGAGGTTGCCTGGCGGCCGCCCCGCAGCCCTTTAGTAGGACCGAACCGTGCCGACTGTCAGATGATTACAGGGCCGGCGCGCAATGAGAAATCTCCCAGGCCGGCCCTTTACAGAACTCACCAGGACAGTGACAGCTGACAGATCAGGTCAGGTGACAGGTCAGCTGTGCACGCCGCGCTGCGTCGTCACGTCAGACTCCTACCCTGGGGCCTAGGCCATGCCGTAAAGTGAAAGACCGTGACGGCTGCTGCGCGCGGGAAGTTCAAAATTCTTCCTGCGTGGAGTCAGGGGTGCTGCCAGCGGTGAGTCGCGTTCAGCAGCCTTCAGTGTACTGCCCAGAAAACAACTCATAGGCGGTAAGTAAATCAGCATTGGCTCACCTCACCTATTATACTGTATACTGTATAATTTATACATGTCATTCAGGAGCATGGAAAAGCTGGGTGATGATTTTTTTCACCTAGATTTTCCATGCTCCTGAATTGCATATCTGCTTTTAGGCATATATATCTTTATAATAGCTGAGCCTGATCTATTATAAACAGATATGCCATTCAGGAGCATGGAAAAGCTAAGTGAGAAATAGTCACCTAGCTCTTCAATGCTCCTGAGTGGTATATCTGCTTATAATAGATCAGGTATTATAAACAGATATGCCTAAAGGCAGATTTGCCACTCAGGAGCATGGAAAAGCTAGGTGACTATTTCTCACCTAGGTTTTCCATGCTCCTGAATGGCATATATGCTTATAATAGATCAGGCTCAGCTATTATAAAGATATATATGCCTATAAGCAGATATGCAATTCAGGAGCATGGAAAATAAACAGATATGCCTAAAGGCAGATTTGCCATTCAGGAGCATAGCATGGAAAAGTTAGGTGAGAAATTGTCACCTAGCTTTTCCATGATCCTGAATGATATATCTGCTTATAATAGTTCAGCTATTACAAACAGATATGCCTAAAGGTGACTGTTTCTCACCTAGCTTTTCCATGCTCCTGAATGGCAGATCTGCATATAATAGCTTGGCTATTATAAACATGTATGCATATAAGCAGATATGCCATTCAGGAGCATGGAAAAGCTAGGTGACTATTTCTTGCCTACCTATCTTTTCCAAGCTCCTCAATGGCATATCTGCTTATAATAGATTAGCTTTTATAAACACATATGCCATTCAGGAGCATGGAAAAGCTAGACGTGAATAGCTTTTTCATGCTCCTGAATGACATATCCAGCATCACTAGTTAACTCCTTGGGGGGTGGCTATACATAATACAGACATCTATATACACTCACCTAAAGAATTATTAGGAACACCTGTTCTATTACTCATTAATGCAATTATCTAGTCAACTGATCACATGGCAGTTGCTTCAATGCATTTAGTGGTCCTGGTCAAGAGAATCTCCTGAACTCCAAATTGAATGTCAGAATGGGAAAGAAAGGTGATTTAAGCAATTTTGAGCGTGGCATGGTTGTTGGTGCCAGACGGGCCGGTCTGAGTATTTCACAATCTGCTCAGTTACTGGGATTTTCACGCACAACCATTTCTAGGGTTTACAAAGAATGGTGTGAAAAGGGAAAAACATCCAGTATGCGGAAGTCCTGTGGGCAAAAATGCCTTGTGGATGCTAGAGGTCAGAGGAGAATGGGCCGACTGATTCAAGCTGATAGAAGAGCAACCTTGACTGAAATAACCACTCGTTACAACCGAGATATGCAGCAAAGCATTTGTGAAGCCACAACACGGACAACCTTGAGGCGGATGGGCTACAACAGCAGAAGACCCCACCGGGTACCACTCATCTCCACTACAAATAGGAAAAATAGGCTACAATTTGCACGAGCTCACCAAAATTGGACTGTTGAAGACTGGAAAAATGTTGTCTGGTCTGATGAGTCTCGATTTCTGTTGAGACATTCAAATGGTAGAGTCCGAATTTGGCATAAACAGAATGAGAACATGTATCCATCCTCTGATGGCTACTTCCAGCAGGATAATGCACCATGTCACAAAGCTCGAATCATTTCAAATTGGTTTCTTGAACATGACAATGAGTTCACTGTACTAAAATGGCCCCCACAGTCACCAGATCTCAACCCAATAGAGCATCTTTGGGATGAGGTGGAACGGGAGCTTCGTGCCCTGGATGTGCATCCCTCAAATCTCCATCAACTGCAAGATGCTATCCTATCAATATGGGCCAACATTTCTAAAGAATGCTATCAGCACCTTGTTGAATCAATGCCACGTAGAATTAAGGCAGTTCTGAAGGCAAAAGGGGGTCCAACACCGTATTAGTATGGTGTTCCTAATAATTCTTTAGGTGAGTGTAGATGGCTGTATATTTAAACTGTGGCCAGACATGTACACTTAGGCTAAGTTCACACAGCAAATTTTTCACACGCAAACCCGTGCGTAAATCTGCTTCAAAATTACGCATGAACTTTAGTCCAATAGACTTGAATGGGATTACGCAGACCCGTTCACACTTCAAACTTTATGCATGCGTATTTTCACATGTGTAATTTTGCGTAAATTCACACTTTATTTGTGCTATAAAAAGTTGCTCTGCGTTGCGTTTTCATTTTCTATAAAAAGGCCCATTAAAATCTTCTGCACCAGGCCCATGATGCTCTTAATCCGGCCCTGATGGATGGGAAGGAAGACATCCTGTGGTGCACAGAGATGGAGAGGGTCTTTGGATTCCCCACACACTATACGGAGGTCTCAGAAATGAACCGCTGCTCCTGACAGAAGCTCCTGGGAAGGTCATGCAGCGTCCAGGTCATCCAGCATCTATTCGCCCCACTGAAAGATTATTTTGAAAGTGTGTAGAAGCCACATGGGGCCCCCACGCTGCAGATTTATCATGGAGACACCAGATTTTATAATATTACATTATTATATAAAGAAAAAATAATTAAATGAAGCCCCTTCGTCACCCGGCTCCCAAGTGCGATCAGTTACATTATCATCATCGAGTTATCTGCACATCACTGATGTCCTCCTAAACCGTCCCTGGGTCAGTAGCTTGACCACTCGCAACACCAGCTCCCACGCCACTCTTCTCATCACTACTTGCCCGCCTAGTGGAGGAAGCGGCGGATGTCTCCTCCACATCTTGGCTTGCCAGTAGCTGCTGACTGTCTTCTAGTAGCTCGTCCTCTCTGTATAGTGGAGCTGAGCCCACAGCATACAATACTTCTGTGGCTGAGGGAACAGAAAAGGACAGAGGCAGGTTGAGGACAGGTGAGGGAATGGGGCCTGCTCCTGGGCCATGCCAACTAAGGGTTGTGTCTGACGAACCCACTGACTCTAGGCTGGGGGTATCTGATGTCATTTGCGACGAAGTCGAAGATCGAGTCAACCATTCAAGAACCGCTGGGTTGCTGGTCAGGGCACGACCGCTAGCTGACACTGGGAGCTCAGGCCTCTCGAAGTGACTCCTGCTGCCACAGCCCCTTACTCTGCTGCGACCTTAGCCAGCACCAGAAACATTTAGGCCCCTGCCACTCCCCTGTGCAGGGCCTGGCACTTCTCTGTCTGACATACTGTTAGATCAAATAAATAAATAAAAAAGAAATTAAAAACACCCCAAAAAATTCTGTAATTTTCTCACTTCACCACACAACGGCAAATACTTTTTTTTTTGCCACTAATACACGCCAAAAAGGGCTTTAGAACATATAACTGCACTGCTGAATGGCAAATAATATATATTTTTTTGCCACTAATACACGCTAAAAAGCGCTTTACAACAGATAACTGTATCACTGAGCAGTAAATATATTTTTCTTTTTCCACTAATACACGCCGCAAAAGGCTTTACAACAGATAACTGCAACGCTGAGCGGCAAATATATTTTACTTTTGCCACTAATACACGACAAAAAGGGCTGTCATTTTAGCACTTCACCACACAACGGCAAATAAGCCCTTTTTTCCCACTACTACAAGACAAAAAATGCTTTAGAACATATAACTGCACTGCACAAGGGCGAATAAGATGTCAAAATATTTCCTTGTAATAAACCCCTTTAATGCCTGTATCAATCAGCACTTGCACCCTAATAAGAACGGTTTGCTGGAATTACAGAGCTGTATAATAGCAATTTGGATCCCCAGTCAGTGCTGCAAGGTGTAATAGGAATGTTCCTATTACCAAGGCTGTAACCTCCTCTACTGGACCCTGTTCAACTTAAATGTTGTGGAATGATTCCTCCCTATCCTTTCCCTACACCGTGAATAATCTTTCCCTGCACTTGTAAATATTTTTTTTAGTATAATGACGTTTTTTCTAACACTGTCACTAGCGTCTGCAGACATCTTTCCCTGCACTAAGTACAATGGTAAATGGCAGAATCTAAGATGGCTGACGCTATTTATAGGACTGTGACATCACAGGGCTGGCTGGCTGCTGATTGGCTGCATGCATGGCATTATGGGTGATCCCGCCTTCCCAGAGTTCCTTTCTCCATGTCCTCACACGTGCAGCAGCCATTTTAGGAAAAAATGTCATTCGTTACCACGAAGCGCAAGGAAATTCAGCTTTGGTGCGAATCAAATTTTTCCTGAAATTCGGATCGAATTCCACTTTGTCAGCTTCGATTTGCTCATCTCTTTTAATAAGCAACATATCTTTCAGGAATCGCAAGTAGAACACTCAAAAGCTTCAGAATGTAAGGCAGAAAGTCAGCATTGCTAAGAAATGCTCTGCTTTAGACAGCTTTGTTCTCCAGAATAATGAACTAATAAATGAAGCACAAAATGTAAATAACAACAGATTTTGTTTGTTTTTTACACTAAGAATCCATGTATACAGATCAGGGTATATTTGTTTTTGTTTTTTAAAGTAAATTTAATGACTGTAGGTAGAGAGAGACAAGGAAAGTGAGCCCTATGGTTAGTACCCAGCCCGAGTACATGCCCTAGATAGCTAGAACGCAACTGTTTGACGGTCCCTACGCTATATAAGTGCAGAGACGAACTAACAAACACAGAAAACCTAATACAGAGTACTATATAAATGGGTCAAAATAAGTCGGGCTACACAGTTCCAAACAAGATACAAAAATTAGTTAGAAAACAAGCCAAGATCAGAATCAGATGGATTATGTAGTACCAAATGAGAGACAGAGAGTGGTCCGAAGACAAGATATATTCAGAAGCAAGAGCAATCAAAATAAGCACTGGAGCAAGAACCAGGAACACAGCTGGTGAATCTGACTATCACTGGCATATGGCCAGAAAGGGATTTAAATAGAGAGCTGAGTCCCTGGATCAGAACCGTATAGGTCCATGACTCAGCGCTCCATTAGTCAGAAATGCTCAGTAATAGAGCAGCTGAGCAATCAGCCCACTGCTAATCTCCCGCAGTACACGGCCTCTGCGGAGAGAAACAGAGCATTGCATCCTGTTGCTAAGCATCCGGTCGCATCACCAGGGGACGTAGGTCAGCAGTGCATCTCTCCCAGAGCAGCCGTGCCAAGGCTTAGGATCTCACCGTTAAAACCTGGACAGGTAAGTTTGTTACAGTACGGGCTCAGCTATACTACTGTCTACAGCTCTGCAAAACCTTCTAATCAAACAGAGCCATATTATGGCATCTGTGGAAGTTCTACCATATTTCCATATGCCTCCAATTTCATACAGAGCCATCCTAAAAAATTGTTACATGCTCCATTAGATATCTTATCATGGGATTACTTCTAGAGCAGAATATCGACACAATTTAGTTTCTTACTATGGAGTCATGGAGACTCTCTGTTCCTCCATACAGGCATAGCCATAGCTAAAAGTTCATTTAGTTTAGCCTATTATCCTACACTATTGACGAAACAAAATGAAAATAAACTAAGGAATCCTAAAACTATACATTTTTATTGATGTCCTTAAAATGACATTAACCGGTCAGACGATACACATAACCCTAAAAGGGATAAGGAACGACCCAGGAGTGAGTAGATAAGAGGAAATCAATCGTCCAGGGACAGTACTATCCCTATTATGATCCTGACTGATCCAAAGAAGGATTATGATCCTGAGAGATCCTGACAGATGCAACACTCACATTTAGATGTCCCGCTGACAGGCGTCCAGCCCCACGGAGGTCCAGGATAACTCCGGCGTGGTCAGAGACGCCAGTTAAAATAACCAGACTGCGTCGCACTTCCAGTGTGTTCCACAGTGCGACGGGACTGTGCGAACCCCATTTCCGGTTCTGGTTGCGTTCCAATGCTGGAACGCAACAAGTGGAACGCATACCTGGTTCCGGTTGCGTTCCAATACCGAGCGCTGGGATACAACCTCTCAGTGAGATCCTCATCCCTAGAACATCTCGGATAAAACCTGTATCCGACTCATCTCAACGTTTGATAGTGCCAATAGAGAGATGAAGGATATTCTCAATAAATACTGGCCCATTCTTCTGATGGACTCCGATCTTACGGAGGCCATTACCAAATACAACAGTGTCACCTATAGATAAGGCAGGAGTCTCCGTGACCGTTTGGTCCGTAGCCACTATGTGGCTCCCCCCACCAAGGAGACTTGGCTCTCCAGGAAACCTACTGGGGTATTTAGATGTGGCCAAAACTGTCACGTGCTCAGTCACGCATCACACGTATTCTATCAGGGATTTTGCCAATTGCAAAACTAGGGGGGGTTGTATATATCTGCCAATGTCCTTGCCCCCTTGATTATATTGGCAAAACAAGCCATGAATTTAGGAGGAGGGTCTGTGAACATGTTAACGATGTTCTCAACAATAGAGAGACCCCTATTGCTGAACATGTGATAGATAAAAACTCGGGCAACCCGAGCGTTTTGCACTTTTCAGTGTTGGAAACCATCCCGCCACCACTCAGAAGGGGGATTGGGATAGGAAAATTCTACAAAAGGAAGCGGAATGGATTCCGTTCCCAATCCCCCAGGGGTCTAAATGAAAGGTTAACCTTTGGCTGCTTCTTTTAGCTGGGTTTTATTCTTCTCTGAAAGGTTAGTGCTTCCTGCGTTTAAGGTATAGTTAATCCCTAAGCAGCCATGGATATGTGAAGTATCCCTCTTTCTTAATAGGGTAATATGTATCTGGTTACCTTAATATCCTATAAAGTTTATTTTTTGACTCCCGGTGTATCTATACGGGTAGAAAGCCCTCTTTGTGTGTTAATTGTGGGGCTAACTATTTACGTAACTCTGTAATGTACTGTTACAACAGTTTTGATTCTATGTCTGTCAGGCTGATATAGACTCACCTAAAGAATTATTAGGAACACCTGTTCTATTTCTCATTAATGCAATTATCTAGTAAACCAATCACATGGCAGTTGCTTCAATGCATTTAGGGGTGTGGTCCTGGTCCAGACAATCTCCTGAACTCCAAACTGAATGTCAGAATGGGAAAGAAAGGTGATTTAAGCAATTTTGAGCGTGGCATGGTTGTTGGTGCCAGACGGGCCGGTCTGAGTATTTCACAATCTGCTCAGTTACTGGGATTTTCACGCACAACCATTTCTAGGGTTAACAAAGAATGGTGTGAAAAGGGAAAAAACATCCAGTATGCGGCAGTCCTGTGGGCAAAAATGCCTTGTGGATGCTAGAGGTCAGAGGAGAATGGGCCGACTGATTCAAGCTGATAGAAGAGCAACATTGACTGAAATAACCACTCGTTATAACCGAGGTATGCAGCAAAGCATTTGTGAAGCCACAACACGCACAACCTTGAGACGGATGGGCTACAACAGCAGAAGACCCCACCGGGTACCACTCATCTCCACTACAAGTAGGAAAAAGAGGCTACAATTTGCACGAGCTCACCAAAATTGGACTGTTGAAGACTGGAAAAATGTTGCCTGGTCTGATGAGTCTCGATTTCTGTTGAGACATTTAAATGGTAGAGTCCGAATTTGGCGTAAACAGAATGAGAACATGTATCCATCCTCTGATGGCTACTTCCAGCAGGATAATGCACCATGTCACAAAGCTCGAATCATTTCAAATTGGTTTCTTGAACATGACAATGAGTTCACTGTACAAAAATGGCCCCCACAGTCACCAGATCTCAACCCAATAGAGCATCTTTGGGATGTGGTGGAACGGGAGCTTCGTGCCCTGGATGTGCATCCCTCAAATCTCCATCAACTGCAAGATGCTATCCTATCAATATGGGCCAACATTTCTAAAGAATGCTATCAGCACCTTGTTGAATCAATGCCACGTAGAATTAAGGCAATCTGAAGGCAAAAACACTGTATTAGTATGGTGTTCCTAATAATTCTTTAGGTGAGTGTATGTTATATTACTATAATCATGGCGGCCCCTTTTAGTTGGTCTTACTCCACCTACCATCCTCAGCACCTCACCCTCAGGGTACCAGATGTTTTTGTTGGCATATTCGGCGCATCTGTACCCACTGGGAGGTTGTATCCCAGCGTTCGGCAATGGAACACAACGGGAACCGGAAGTGGGGTTCGCTCAGTGCGACGCAGTCTGGTTATTTAAACCGGTGTATCTGACCAATTCGCAGGTCCGCAGTTATCCTGGACCTCCGTGGGGCTGGACGCCTGTCAGCGGGACATCTAAATGTGAGTGTTGCATCTGCCTATCATTGCTCATTTAGTTGGTGCATTTTATCCAGGATAGGTACGAGGACAGGGGGGTCACCACCATCAGGTAATGCTTCTGGGCTAAGGACCAATCAAGATCATAATAGGGATAGTACTGTCCCTGGACGATTGATTTCCTCTTATCTACTCACTCCTGCACCCTTTTAGGGTTATATGTGTATCGTCTGACCAGTTAAGGTTATTTTAAGGATATCAATAGTTTTAGGGTTCCTTAGTTTATTTTCATTTTGTTTCGTCTAATTGATAGAACTCATTCATCTACTGATTATCTGTACGCTGCTTTGTCCTACACTATTGACCCAGAGGAAGACAACCCACCATGAGGCGCACAAGTAAGTTTTCCTCATCTTAAGAAAATAAAAATCTTCCCAGCTTCATATATGGCTATTATGAGGCAGAATGGTGTTAAAGCAATCAATGGAAATCATTTGCTTTTGTGGCATCAAGAATGCTCCCCATGGGGAAAAATCTGACACAGTGAGCCGGGGGGGGGTTGTTTGCATTTGTTTGAATCAAGCTACCAGGCCTGAGGCATGGAAGCTATTAGGAACTTGTGCAGATCGCTATGTTAGGAATTGTGATGTACAGCAAAAAACAGTGTGGTACCTTTCTTGGGAAAAAATACAAATTTGATACAACAGTAATACCCTTTCTGGCTAAGAATGAATGATTGAGAATATAACAGTTTGTCTCAGTGTAACATCTTTTTGATGTTGTGCTCTTCTCTCAGTCATTCATTGGTTTAACATCCTGATGAAGGGTCCACTGTGCTTGCAAATCTAATATTTATGGTTAGCCAATAAAGGTATCACTGATATAATACTTTTGTCTCTCTTGGGAACAGTGAGGTAAACAAATTGATATAGTAAAGGCTATGTACACCTTTGGGGGCAATTTGTTTTATTATTGCATTGTACTCATTTTGAGCAAAACATTTTTTCAATAGGTCTTTAAAAAATGTGAGCCCTTTTCTCTGTACAGCCTTACATAGTTACATAGTTGTGAAGGTTGGAAAAAGACAAAAGTCCATCAAGCCCAACCTATAATCCGCTATGTTGATCCAGGGGAACACAAAAAAGACCCTATCAGGGGGAAAAATAAAAAAAATAAAAAAAATAAAAACTTCTCGACTCCAGATGTAGCAATCTGAACAAATCCCTGGATCAATGTCCATTTTCTTTTTAGGGGGGTTAAGTAAAAGGGAAAGGGTGTGTAGAACATGGTTTCTAAACATTTTTATAAGCCTCAATGTTGTTTTGAAATAAAAGATCATCTAAACCTTTTTTGAAGCCATCTACTGTATTTGCAGCTCCTGCGGCAGGCTATTAGAGATTCACAGACCTTACTGTAAAGAATTATTGTCGCCTCTTATGACTGAATCTTTTTTTCTTCAGGTGTAGGGAGTGGCCCCTTGTTTTTATAGGAGATTTAACACAGAATAGCTTCTCTAAATATTTTTTGTATGGATTCATTTAAATATTTGTACAGGTTAATCATGTCCTCCCTTAGACGTCTTTTTTCCAGACTAAACAAATTCAGTTCTTAAAATCTTTGCTCATAGCTATGATCTTCCAGGTCCTTAATGAGTTTAATTGCTCTCCTTTGTATGTTTTCTAACTCCAGGGCAACCTTTTTATGAACTGGTACCCAAAACTGAACCGCATACTACAGAATAGGCTGTACCAAGGCTTTGTATAGTGGCAATATCACTGTTCCACGAGTCCATATGTCTATAATACAAGACAAAATTCTGTTGGCCTTAGAGGCAGCCAACTAGCATTGCTCGCATTATTTAGTCTATGATCTACTAATACACCCAGATCCTTCTCAACCAGTGACTCTCCCAGCATCACTTTACATTTAACTGTATTGAACCTCATTTGCCAAGTGGAGGCCCAAACAGTGAGTTTGTACAAGTCAGCTTGTAACTTATTAACATCTTCCATAGACTGCACCGTATAACAAAGTAGTTATATTTTCTAAACCATTAGACCTTAATTTACCCATTAGGTGTCCATGAGGGACAGAATCAAACGCCTTTACAAAGTCCAAATACACAATATTTACAACCTTCCCTCTGTCCAGTCTTCTATTCACCTCCTATAAAAACAAATCAGGTCCGTTTGAAAGCTTCTGCCTGTAGTAATACCATGTTGGCTCTATTACTTACATTTACATAATCCCGTAGGTAGTCCCATAGAACATAGTAACATAATTTATAAGGCTGAAAAAAAGACATCTGTCCATCAAGTTCAGCCTGTAAAATTCCTTCCCAACTACCTGCCATTAATCCATCTGGACCCGGAGCCTTGCTCACTTTAACTTTTTTTTTTTGAATATTTTGATACATATCTGCAGTCAGCCAGTTAAGCGTGTTTATATACCAGTGTCACCACCCTCATGAGGTAGCCTCTCTTCTTTTGTATATACAGAGCTAAAATACCCATTTAGGAGCTCTGCCTTCTTTGATCCCCAGTGACCAACACCCCTCTACCATCATTTAGGGGCCCTATATGCTCTGATCTTGTTTTTTTGCATTTATGTATTTGAATAATGTTTTTGGGTTAGTCTTACTTTCTTTCGCCATCTGTATTTCATTGTGTAGTTTAGCTGATTTTATTATCTCTTTGCATAATTTATTTAATTCTTCATATTTTTTAAAGGCTACAGCTGACCCATCAGATTTTTATTTTTAAAGGCTCTCTTTTTGTCATTTATTGCCCTTTTTACACAATTTGTAAGCCATGTGAGTTTAATTTTATTCACTTGTACTTGTTACCTGTAGGAATGTATTCAACAATATACTTATTCAATGTAGATTTAACCCCTTAAGGACTCAGCCCTATTTCACCTTAAGGACTTTGCAAATCTGACCAGTGTCACTTTAAGTGCTGATAACTTTAAAACGCTTTGACTTATCCAGGCCATTCTGAGATTGTTTTTTCGTCACATATTGTACTTCATGACACTGGTAAAATGAATTTAAAAAAAAATAATCTTTATTTATAAAAAAAATACCAAATTTACCAAAATTATTTAAAAAATTGTAAATTTCCAAGTTTCAATTTCTCTACTTCTATAATACATAGTAATACCTCCAAAAATAGTTATTACTTTACATTCCCCATATGTCTACTTCTTGTTTGGATCATTTTGGGAATGATATTTTATTTTTTGGGGATGTTACAAGGCTTAGAAGTTTAGAAGCAAATCTTGAAATTTTTCAGAAATTTTCAAAAACCCAATTTTTAGGGACCAGTTAAGGTCTGAAGTCACTTTGCAAGGCTTACATAATAGAAACCACCCAAAAATGACCCCATTCTATAAACTAAACCCCTCAAGGTATTCAAAACTGATTTTAAAAACTTTGTTAACCTTTTAGGTGTTGCACAAGAATTAATGGAAAATAGAGGCACAATTTCAAAATTTCACTTTTCTGGCAGATTTTCCATTTTAATAATTTTATTTCCAGTTACAAAGCAAGGGTTAACAGCCAAATCAAACTCAATATTTATGGCCCTGATTCTGTAGTTTAGAGAAACACCCCATATGTGGTCGTAAACCGCTGTACGGGCACACGGCAGGGCGCAGAAGGAAAGGAATGCCATACGGTTTTTGGAAGGCAGGTTTTGCTGGACTGGTTTTTTTGACACCATGTCCCATTTGAAGCCCCCTGATGCACCCCTAGAGTAGAAACTCCATAAAAGTGACCCCATCTAAGAAACTACACCCCTCAAGGTATTCAAAACTGATTTTACAAACGTCGTTAACCTTTTAGGTGTTCCACAAGAATTAATGGAAAATAGAGATACAATTTCAAAATTTCAAATTTTTGGCAGATTTTCCATTTTAATAATTTTTTTCCAGTTACAAAGCAAGGGTTAACAGCCAAACCAAACTCAATATTTATGACCCTGATTCTGTAGTTTACAGAAACACACCATATGTGGTCGTAAACTGCTGTACGGGCACACGGAAGGGCGCAGAAGGAAAGGAATGCCATACGGTTTTTGGAAGGCAGGTTTTGCTGGACTGGATTTTTTGACACCATGTCCCATTTGAAACCCCCCTGATGCACCCCTAGAGTAGAAACTCCAAAAATGTGGCCCCATTTTAGAAACTACGGGATAGGGTGGCAGTATTGTTGGTACTAGTTTAAGGTACATATGATTTTTGGTTGCTCTATATTAAACTTTTTGTGAGGCAAGATAACAAGAAATAGCTGTTTTGGCACCGTTTTTATTTTTTGTTATTTACAACATTCATCTGACAGGCTAGATCGAGTGATATTTTTATAGACCAGGTTGTTACGGATGCGGCGATACCTAATATGTATACATTTTTTTTATTTATGAAAGTTTTACACAATGATTTCATTTTTGAAGCCAAAAAAATCATGTTTTAGTGTTTCCATAGTCTGAGAGCCATAATTTTTTCAGTTTTTGGGCGATTACCTTGGTTTAGGGTATGATTTTTGCGGGATGAGATGATGGTTTTATTGGCACTATTTTGGGGTGCGTGTGACTTTTTGATCGCTTGCTATTACACATTTTGTGATGTAATGTGACAAAAAATGGTTTATTTAGCACAGTTTTTATTTTAAATTTTTTATGGTGTTCATCTGATGGGTTAGGTCATGAGATATTTTTATAGAGCCGGTCGATACAGATGCGGCGATACCTAATATGTATAAAAAAAAAATATTTATGTTAGGCTACTTTCACACCTGCGTTAGGTGCGGATCCGTCTGGTATCTGCACAGACGGATCCGCACCTATAATGCAAACGCTTAGATCCGTTCAGAACGGATCCGTTTGCATTACCATGAACAAAAAAAAAATAATGCAAACGGATCCGTTTTGACTTTACATTGAAAGTCAATGGGGGACGGATCCGTTTGAAGATTGAGCCATACTGTGTCATCTTCAAACGGATCCGTCCCCATTGACTTAGGCTACTTTCACACTAGCGTTCGGAGCGGATCCGTCTGATGTTTCATCAGACGGATCCGCTCCGATAATGCAGACGTTCGCATCCGTTCAGAACAGATCCGTCTGCATTAAAACTTAGAAAATTTTCTAAGTGTGAAAGTAGCCTGAGCGGATCCGTTCAGACTTTACATTGAAAGTCAATGGGGAACGGATCCGCTTGAAGATTGAGCCACATTGTGTCATCTTCAAGCAGATCCGTCCCCATTGACTTACATTGTAAGTGTGGACGGATCCGCTCGCCTCCGCACGGCCAGGCGGACACCCGAACGCTGCAAGCAGCGTTCAGCTGTCCGCCTGGCCGTGCGGAGGCGAGCGGAGCGGAGGCTGAACGCCGCCAGACTGATGCAGTCTGAGCGGATCCGCATCCATTCAGACTGCATCAGGGCTGGACGGAAGCGTTCTGCTCCGCTCGTGAGCCCCTTCAAACGGAGCTCACGAGCGGACAGCAGAACGCTAGTGTGAAAGTAGCCTTACATTGTAAGTCTGGACGGATCCGTTTGCCTCCGCACGGCCAGGCGGACACCCGAACGCTGCAAGCTGCGTTCAGGTGTCCGCCTGCTGAGCGGAGCAGAGGACAAACGGTGCCAGACTGATGCATTCTGAGCGGATCTGCATCCACTCAGAATGCATTAGGGCTGGACGGATCCGTTCGGGGCCGCTTGTGAGAGCCTTCAAACGGAACTCACAAGCGGAGCCCCGAACGCTAGTGTGAAAGTAGCCTAAGTTTTACTCAATGATTTCATTTTTTGAAGCAAAGAAAATCATGTTTTAGTGTTTGCATAGTATGAGAGCCATAATTTTTTCAGTTTTTGGGCGATTACCTTGGGTAGGGTATGATTTTTGCGGGATGAGATGATGGTTTTATTGGCACTATTTTGGGGTGCGTGTGACTTTTTGATCGCTTGCTATTACACTTTTTGTGATGTAAGGTGACAAAAAATGGTTTATTTAGCATAGTTTTTATTTAAAAATTTTTACAGTGTTTATCTGAGGGGTTAGGACATGTGATATTTTTATAGAGCCGGTCGATACGGACGTGGCGATATCTAATATGTATACTTTTTTTTCATTTATGTAAGTTTTACACAATAATATAATTTTTGAAACAAAACAAAAATCATGTTTTAGTGTCTCCATATTCTGAGAGCCATAGTTTTTTCAGTTTTTGGGTGATTATCTTAGGTAGGGTCTCATTTTTTGCAGGATGAGATGACGGTTTGATTGCACTATTATGGGGTGCATATGACTTTTTGATCGCTTGCTATTCCACTTTTGTCATGTAAGGTGCCAAAAAAATGGTTATTTAGCACAGTTTTTATTTAAAAAATTTTATGGTGTTTATCTGAGGGGTTAGGTCATGAGATATTTTTATAGAGACGGTCGATACGGACGCAGCGATACCTAATATGTATACTTTTTTTTATTTATGTAAGTTTTACACAATGATTTCATTTTTTGAAGCAAAAAAAATCATGTTTTAGTGTTTCCATAGTCTGAGAGCCATAATTTTTTCAGTTTTTGGGCGATTACCTTCGGTAAGGAATGATTTTTGAGGGATGAGATGACGGTTTTATTGGCGCAATTTTGGGGTGCGTGTGACTTTTTGATCACTTGCTATTACACTTTTTGTGATGTAAGGTGACAAAAAATTGTTTATTTAGCACAGTTTTTATTTTACATTTTTTACAGTGTTCATCTGAGGGGTTAGGTCATGTGGTATTTTTATAGAGCCGGTCGATACGGATGCGGCGATACCTAATATGTATGCTTTTTTTTATTTATGTAAGTTTTACACAATAACAGCTTTTTTCAAACCAAAAAAATGATGTTTTTGTGTCTCCATATTCTGAGCCATAGTTTTTTATTTTTTGGGCGATTTTCTCAGGTAGGGGCTCATTTTTTTCTGGATGAGGTGACTTTTTGATCGCTCGCTGTTGTACTTTTTGTGATGTAAGGTGACAAAAAAATTGTTTATTTAGCACAGTTTTTATTTTTTATTTTTTATGGTGTTCATCTGAGGGGTTAGGTCATGTGATATATTTATAGAGCCGGTCGATACAGACGCGGCGATACCTAATATGTATACTTTTTTTTTTTCCCCTATTTCTTACCAATTTTTTTTTAACTTTATTTGGGGAAAATGATGTTTTTGTTTATTTTTACTTGAAACTTTTAATTTTTGGGGGGGAAAACTTTATTTTTTTCACTTTTTTTTCACTTTATTTTTTGTTCCCCTTTGGGACTTGAACTTTTGGGGGTATATTCCTTTACAATGCATTCCAATACTTCTGTATTGGAATGCATTGGCTGTATGAGTAATACTGTGTGTATTACTCATACAGCTTCCGGGGCCTGTGAGATCCAGGGGGCTGGATCTCACAGGCTCTTCACCGGAAGGCAGCGCAGATGCCTCAGGAAGGCATCGCGCTGCCTTCCATGCCATCGGATTTCCCCCACAGCGCCATGGGGACCCGATGGCACCACCGCCGCACCAGGTAAAAGCTGCAAACCGCAGGTCTGAATTGACCTGCGGTTTGCGGCGATCGCCGACACGGGGGGGGTCACGGTACCCCCTCGCGCATTTAGCCTTGGTGCCTGCTCAATGATTTGAGAAGGCACCGTGTTCCAATCACCGCCCGCCGGGCGGCGGTGATCGGAACAACATATGACGTACCGGTACGTCATGGGTCCTTAAGGACTCGGGAAACATGCCGTACCGGTACGTCATGCGTCCCTAAGGGGTTAAAGCTCTCCCATTTGGCATTAGTGTCATTATGTGACAATAGTTACTCCCAGTCTATGTCCTGAAGTGCAGCACTCCACCCTGGGAAATTCTACTTTTTAAAATTAAGTGTTTTTGCCCTACCGACCCAAGTTTGTTTTATACACTTTAGTTGGAATATAAATATGTTGTGGTCACTTTTACCAAGGTTTTCATAGATAGTGACATTTCCCACAAGCTTTGCATTGTTTGAAATTACTAGAGCCCGCAGTGATCTTCTACAATCTGGCCCATGAAATTATCCTGAAAAAAGCTGAGAAATTTTCTCGCTTTTGAAGCAGAGGCAGAACCATGTTCCCAATCTATGTTTGAATAGTTAAAATCTCCCATTATCACCACTGTGCCATCCTGCACCACCCGCTCCATTTGCGCATACAGTTGTTGTTCTATCTCTTCAGTCATCTTGGGGGTGGTCTATAGATCTATAGATTTTTTTCTCTTTATTTTCTTCCCTCTTTAATTCCACCCACAAGGTTTGAACATCCTCACAACTATCATCCTCAATTGTTTCTTTCACACTTACATTTATATCACTGCTAGCATACAGACATACACCACCACCTTTGCAGTTAGCCCTGTCATTTCTAAAGAGTGTAAAACCTTGAAGATTTACAGCTCAATCATGGGAAGATTCCAGCCATGTCTCAGCAACAGCAATGACATCAATATGTTTATCCAAGGCCTCGAGCTCTCCTATTTTCCTCTTTCAGAGTTGGTTTGTAACTGATGGATCTCCTTATCCACTTTTCTATTCCTCCCCTTACCATCCATTCTATCCACCAATGTTTTACCCCCTCTCTAACTTTTTTACCTTCATATTTATAGCCATCCCAGCCAGAATTCTCTCCCCCAACACAGCAGCTCCCCTTCCATTGAGGTGCAAATTATCTGCGGAAAACAGTTTGTACACCAGTGAAACCAAACCCTTCTGCTCTACACCAAGACTTAAGCAATGCATTTGACACCGCAAGCTCCTGCTGACGTCTCTGTGTAGCACACTTGATATTCTCTAGGAGCATGCTTTGTATTTTTACTTTTTCCCATCAGGCTGCTCAACTGACTCCTTGCCTCTGATCTATGACCTCCTAAATGTTTACTGATAAGAATGTGGCTTAAATAAGTGCTTATGACATTTTAATAATTAAGAGAGATAAAGTCTATTAGATGACTGGGACAAAGTACGATTCTCACAGCTAGAAAAACAGTTAACCCTTTGTGTCAGAATGTCTGAGTATTTTCAATAAAGAAAAATTTCCCCAGAAGGTGTACATAGCCTTTAAGGTTAAAATCAAGTTCCACCTTGGGAAGACCTTAACATATACTGCCAAGCAAAAGGGCAACAATGTTTTTAACTTTTGACTTTCAGGCTCCATATCTCAATATCCACTACAGCTTCGAACATGAGACTACCATCATTTTATAGACAATCATCTTGGCTATCTCATACATAAATTAGACTTGTAACTATTTAGCATATGATTAGTTATGCAGATTCTTCTCAAGTAACTGCATTTTTACTGTTTTGCTCCTGGTGGTGGAACAATCTTTTTCTACTTGTATATTACAAATTACAACCTGTTCTTACATTCCCTAATATCTCAGAGTGTTATTAGGTCACTTGTTCGAATCCAGGAGCCAACATGAAGATTTCCCAAGAAAATAGAAACAGCATCATCCAGCTCAGCGATAGCGGTATCTTGACCAAGAAAATTGCCAAACTGCATTATGTGTTTGCCATGACAGTTGGAAGAATACAAAATGAAGTCCATCCATCCATTCCAAAGCCAAGATGTGGACGTCCAGCCAAAATATCAGATTCAACAAGTCAGCTCATTACAAGGTCTATCAGTTCTGGTGCAAAAAACATAGCAGTGGAGGTGGTTTGTATGCTTCATAATAGTGAGATCACAGATGTCCATGCAAGCACCTTGTGATGAGCATTACACAAGTCTGGAATAGTGGCCTGAAAAAAGGTGAAGAAGTCTCGACCTAAATATCGTCATAAGAAGCATCAACTCAAGTTTGCAAAAAAAGTACAAACAATGGACTGTAGAAGATTGACGTGATGGAGCAATGAGACAAAAGTCAATAGACTTGGCTCTGATGGGAGCAAATGGGTCTAGAAAAAACAAGGGAAAAGGGGCTAACGAATCGAGAAATTAAAGGAACTGTCAAGTTCGGTGTGGGAAGCCTGATGATATGGGGTTGTTTCAAAGCCAAAGGCATTGAATACTTGACCAGGATTAATGGTGGTCTCAATGCTAAGCTATATGTGAGGGATCTTCAAGATTAGTTACTTTGTACACTCGAGTACTATGGGTATAAAAAGGACAACATAGTGTTCCAGCATCTACCAGAAGCATACGTTGAGATTGGTGAAGAAATAGTTCAATAACAATGAAGTAGAGGTGTTGGATTGCCCCCCACCCTAGACCTCAACCCAATCAAACACTTGTGGGTAGAGTTGAAGTAAAAGCTGTATTCATACCCAAGTGAGTCAGCCAGTATGCACCAACAATGGGAATGTGTAGGAGAAACCTGTGAACAGATTTCAGTTGAGACATGCTTAAATCTGATCAAGAGCATGCCTACAAGGATTCCGGAAGTGTTGAAAGCCAAAGGTGGATTTACAAAATACTAACAAAATAAAAAAAATCAAAATTTTGAATTTTAGGAGCAAAACTTTTACATGACAAGAATCTTCATAGATAATCATATGCTAATTAGTTGCAAGTCCAATTTATATATGAGATAGCCAAGATGATTGTCTATAAAATTATGGTAATCTCACGTTCAAAGCTGTAGTCGGTGGTGTGATATGGAGCCTGAAAGTCAAAAGTTCAAAATATTGCTCTTTAGTATATAGAAGTGATAACCATACACTGATGTACCAATTACCGGACATACTGTTAAGTTCCACAAAGAAAAAAAAATTAAGAAAAAAAAAGAGGTAGCATTCCAAAAATATGAAAAAAATGTGGATGCTTTAAGCACTAGCATGGGTGAATAAAATAATCTATATTTTTTCATATTTTTGGAATGCTGCCTCTTTTTTTGCTTGAAATAGATAGATAGATAGATAGATAGATAGATAGACAAAAAAAATGAGGTCTTGGTTCAATTACCTTGGTGAATTGTAATTTTCTCTATTTTATGGAAGCAGTACATTTTGTTACCATTATTTTCACCATTATAATGATATATTTTATTATTATAAACATGGATTTTCTGTGCAAAGAATGACATTTTCAATAATACTTAGATATCACTTCAACATGTGTAATACTTTTATTAACCACTTTAACCATCTAGTGGTAGATACTAAAGCTCCTTTCAGATATGGAATACACAGTTACATCCTCCTTTATGGGAACATGATCTGGATAGAAATTGAAGTTTAATCATAGCCATTTGCAGCTACCACATGGGGTGCTTAGGCAGCTGCTGTCCATGGTGCTGGAGCACTGAGCTTCAGACTGCCCAGCAGGCACTCTCCCTGCACTGAGCACACATGGAGCTCTCCCCGGTGCTGAATGGGAATATGTATGCATCAGGAAGAAGAAGCCTAGCTATAAAATGTCCTGATTATATCTGCATTTATTCTTTTACATTATTGTTAACTCTTTTCCAGCAGTCAGCTTAGTAAGATCCCCAACTATTTTCATGCTTAAAATTACAGTACATTGAATTTCCAACATGTTGATGCATAAAGACCATTTTAATGCAGTAAACTGACAGTGGTACAGGGCACCTGCAGCATGCTTCCCTGTTCGAGATATCCTTCGTCCCTTCAGTCTCCAACATCTGCAGTGGTGGCAGGTGTTACTTACAGCTTGTTCCCAGTCTCCACGATCAGATGGCTGATACCTATATGGCCAATCAGAGACTCATCTGCATCTAGATGCTGGATAGCACACCCCAAACTCTGTCCAGTTCCATGGAAGATTAATCTGCCTACCTCAAATTAAATCCACAGTTTCTGAAAATACATGTACTATATATATATATATATATATATATATATATATATATATATAGTACAGACCAAGAGTTTTCTTTATTTTCATGACTATGAAAATTGTATATTCACACTGAAGGCATCAAAACTATAAATTAGCACATGTGGAATTATATACATAACAAACAAGTGTGAAACAACTGAAAATATGTCATATTCAAAGTAGCCACCTTTTGCTTTGATTACTGCTTTGCACACTCTTGGCATTCTCTTGATGAGCTTCAAGAGATAGTCCCCTGAAATGGTTTTCACTTCACAGGTGTTCCCTGTCAGGTTTAATAAGTGGGATTTCTTGCCTTATAAATGGGGTTGGGACCATCAGTGGCGTTGAGAAGAAGTCAGGTGGATACACAGCTGATAGTCCTACTGATTAGACTGTTAGAATTTGTATTATGGCAAGAAAAAAGCAGCTAAGTAAAGAAAACGAGTGGCCATCATTACTTTAAGAAATGAAGGTCAGTGAGTCAGCCAAAAAATTGGGAAAACTTTGAAAGTAAGGGCTATTTGACCATGAAGGAGAGTGATGGGGTGCTGCGCCAGATGACCTGGCCTCCACAGTCACCGGACCTGAACCCAATCGAGATGGTTTGGGGTGAGCTGGACCGCAGAGTGAAGGCAAAAGGGCCAACAAAGTGCTAAGCATCTCAGGGAACTCCTTCAAGACTGTTGGAAGACCATTTCAGATGACTACCTCTTGAAGGTCATCAAGAGAATGCCAAGAGTGTGCAAAGCAGTAATCAAAGCAAAAGGTGGCTACTTTGAAGAACCTAGAATATGACATATTTTCAGTTGTTTCACACTTGTTTGTTATGTATATAATTCCACATGTGTTAATTCATAGTTTTGATGCCTTCATAGTCATGAAAATAAAGAAAACTTTTTGAATGAGAAGGTGTGTCCAAACTTTTGGTCTGTACTGTATATATATATAGAGAGAGAGAGAGGAGAGAGAGAAGTAGTTCTACGTCTGTGTATCATATGTGTGCTTTGTATGTGAGCATATATTGCATGTGTGGTCTATGTCTAGTTTAGGTGTTTACATGGATATTGCATTCATGTGACATATGATGGTATTAATTGAGCACTATATGGGAGGTTTTATATGTAGGGTATTAGCTGAGTATTAGATGGTATGACTAATGAGTACTGTATTGGGCATTGCGTATTGTTGGACGTAATATCACCACCTGTGCACTTGACCCAATCCCATCCCACCTCATCACAGTGTTTATCCCTGCCCTAACTCATCTCTTCAACCTATCACTAACCTCTGGTGTCTTCCCCTCTGCTTTTAAACATGCTACCATTACACCCATCCTCAAAAAGCCTTCTCTTGACCCATCTTCTTTGTTCAGTTATCGCCCCATATCACTTCTTCTGTATGCTTCTTTGTCCAGTTATCGCCCCATATCACTTCTTCTGTATGCCTCAAAGCTACTTGAACAACATGTCCATTTGGAACTGTCCTCTCACCTCTCCTCCTGCTCTCTCTTTGACCGGCTACAATGTGGCTTCCGACCCCACCACTCGACTGAGACTGCCCTTACCAAAGTCAACAATGACCTACTAACAGCCAAAACCAAAAAACATTACTTTCTCCTCCTTCTCCTTGACCTGTCCTCTGCCTTTGACACTGTCGATCACTCTCTTCTGTTGCAAACTCTCTCATCTCATCTAGGACCCCTGCTCTTCTCGACTTACAATTTTGGCCTGGGATATCTCATAGAGTCCCATGGCTTTCAGTATCACTCTTATGCTGATGACACACAAATCTACCTCTCTGGTCCAGACATCACCACCTTATTAACCAGAATCCCACAATGTCTAACTGCTATATCATCCTTCTTCTCTTCTCGCTTTCTAAAACTTAACATGGATAAAACAGAATTCATCATCTTTCCCCCATCTTGCTCAACCCCCCCAACAGACCTATTTATCACGATCAAAGGCTGCCCACTCTCCCCAGTCAACCAAGTCCGCTGCCTTGGAGTGACCTTGGATTCTGCCCTCTCCTTCCGACCACACATCCAAGCCCTTTCCACCACCTGCTGCCTCCAACTCAAAAACATCTCCCACATCCGCGCTTTCCTCAACTTTGAATCTGCGAAAAATGCTTGTACATGCCCTCATCATCTCCCGCCTAGACTACTGCAACATTCTCCTCTGTGGCCTTCCATCTAGCATCCTTGCACCCCTCCAATCTATCCTCAACTCTGCTGCCCGACTAATGCACATCTCACTCTGTTACTCCTCTGCCTCTCCGCCAATCCCTTCACTGGCTCCCCATTGCCCAGCGGATTCAGTTCAAAATACTAACAAATATATACAAGGCCGTCCACAACCTGTCCCCTCCCTACATCTTTGAGCTACTTTCCCTACACACAATCTCCGATCCTCACAAGACCTCCTTCTCTCCTCTCATCTTATCACCTCTTCCCACAATCGCCTCCAAGATTTCTCCCGTGCATCCCCCACACTCTGGACCTCGCTACCCCAACATATCAGACTCTCGCCTACAGTGGAATCCTTCAAAAGAAACCTGAAAACCCACCTCTTCAGACAAGCCTACAACCAGTGACCCTGCTGCCTCTATACCACCATGACCAACTTCACCCGTACCTACTGTGTCCTTCTCCCATACCATGTAGATTGTAAGCCCTCACGGGTAGTTTTTAACTTGTCTGGTTTATGCTTAGTGCAATTGTCTGTATTATGTATGCATACCCCTTTTCATATGTACAGCGCTATGGAATGAATGGCGCTTTAATAATAAATAATAATAATATGACTAATAAGTACTGTATTGGGGCATTGCGTATTGTTGGATGTAACGGACACATTGTGGTATGATGTTTTACTCATAAACCATTTATGATTTTCAGAGTAGGAATAGACAAGGGATAATCTACTGCGGCACTCTTTAAGTAGTCTAAAAATGTCCTTTCAAGATGTGTAAGGAATCTGTAGTCAAAAATCTGAATCCCACATCAGAGAACAATATGGTAGATAGAACATGGCACAATCCCATAGACAGCACAAAAGCATTTCATTGGGACATACTGTAAACCCTGCAGTTATCATTCACTAACCCATAGAGAATGGAAACAAGCTATAATGTACAGCCGTACTGAGTGAATTGCAGCAATAGATAAATGCACATAATGGATGTTTTAGCAACATTAAATAAAAGCACAGACTAAGTAACATCGCCATGGAAACAGATCCTATAACCAATCAAAATGATAGACACCTTTAAGTTCCTATTTAGTGGGACGGCCTTGAACCAGTTTATAGATATTTCCAGGAATTATTCATTCCTATGGAGACCAGTTTCCATAGTGAGACTTCTTCAGCAAGCTAATCCTGTCCCACCAAGATCAGTCTCGAAATGGCTAATTGATTGTTTCATATAATGCTTTGCTCAATTGTACTGCAAATATATGTTTCTGCATAGGACAAAGTATACTGTATACCAGAGAAAATGTTGATTTGCAAAGATATTGTATGTACATGCACAAAAAGTTACATTACCTAAATATATCCTGAGGAACATAGATGAGTGGATTCACCCTGTTCTCTGCACTGTGTGTAATTGCTAACATATTGCGGGGCAGGGTGCAGTACAAGAGAAGCCCACATGGTGGCATGTATTTAAACAATGATAGGGATAAGTACATGCAGATTTAAATAATTTAACCATTTACTTATTTTTAAAAAGCTGAACATGTGGATGAATGATTATACTATTTAATGTAAAATAGAAAAATTTAAAATATTTATTTTATATAAACCAGTACACCTGAAATATAACCTCTGGTAGAGTCATGGAAGCTTACTATAAAGAAATAAACTGAAGATATGCTGCATATCATTCTGCCATAGAGCACCCGTCGTATGCTCAGTAGACCTGGAATCATCAGAACAAAGTGATTCTATGTGTAGATAGCATTGTGCCCAAAATATTAATAATTCAGGCATAGGAAAGATACAAGTATTGCCCAGAAGTGTATACAGTTTCCACCTCTAGTGCATATGCAAAGTTTTAGAAAAGCATCACAAGCCTGCCACCTTCACATGCGACTTGCTGAGGCTGGAAGACTTGCTCTTGGTTCCCTCCTACTTTAAAGAGCAAGTCTGGTGATTTCATCACAAGGCATGAAACTTCAGTGTTCCAAGGATCCCTTCACATGCAGCAGATTTTATAGCAAAAAATATTCTGCCACTGAAAATCAAGTCCATTCATCTGATTTTCATTTGCAGAAAATCTGCTGTGTGTGAAAGCACCCTAAGGCTCCATTCTCATGTGGCATTTTTCTTTTTAAAAGGCTCCATAAAATGGGACATAAGGCAATACAAAAAAAAATAATAATAAACAAATGCCACCAGGAATAAAAATGGCAACGAAATGGTAAACACCAAAACACATATGGAAAATGTATTATCCTATTTGGACTAGTTGTGTGGTGTTAAAAAGTCATACAATATGGCACCGACTATGGGATTCAGTTATTAAACAGAAATACACCTAAATTAGGCGTATTTCTGGCACACATTGTGGCGCAAAGGTCTTGCTACTTTTCCATACTCACACCAGAGCTAAAACAAAGGGGGTGTGGTGTGGGCAGCGACGGGCCAATAGGGCCGTCTCATTTACCATTTTCTGTGCTTGTTTTAGGCGTAGAAAATGGTCTAAATGTAAGACAGCTCGGAAACTGTCTTACATTTAGAAGTAGCGGTGGATCTGCCGAAGTTATGTAGAGGCAGGCGCCTCTTCATAACTTCGGCGATCCACCGCCAGTTATAGGGGTTATTAAGACTGGCATCTAAAATGCTGGTCTTAATATTCCCCTATATTTGCAACTTTCCATTCTTCTCTCTAAGTAAGTATAAAAAGTGACTACAAAAAGTGTGGAGTTCAGTCAGAAAGAGTTTGGCCAAAAACAGTTTTAAAGCTTACAAACTAGAAAATGGCACATAAAACCACAAGGATAGATTTCATTATGTGGCTTTAAAGAGGTCCTTGGACCACGAACATTTATCCCAGGTCCACTGGATAGGGGATAAGCATCTGATTGTTAGGGGTGGCCCTATGCTCTACTTTTGAATGGAGCTGCAGTCTTGTATGCACACATGCGGTTGTATACTGATCCCCTGCCGTAGCGCTCTGACTGCCCTGGTCCCCGCTGCTATGCACTTTCTAATAAGTCTAAACACTAGGAAAGACCCACTCAGCCAATCACTGGCCTTAGCAGACACCCACCTCAGCCAGTGCTTATTTAGTGGGACAATTTTCAGTGTGTCAAGCCAAGACTAAAAGTGGAGATCAGTGGGGATCGTAGCAGCATTGGAACAACAACGGTGGAGGTTCAGTGGGTTTCAGCAAAGTTTCTGGCCAGTTTTTATTAATTCTCCTTGAAAAAATCATATAAGACCGTCATATGAAGCTAATCTTACTAAATCTGCCCCAATGTACAGTACAGACCAAAAGTTTGGACGCACCTTCTCATTCAAAGAGTTTTCTTTATTTTCATGACTATGAAGGCATCAAAACTATGAATTAACACATGTTGAATTATTTACATAACAAACAAGTGTGAAACAACTGAAAATATGTCATAGTCTAGGTTCTTCAAAGTAGCCACCTTTTGCTTTGATTACTGCTTTGCACACTCTTAGCATTCTCTTGATGAGCTTCAAGAGGTAGTCCCCTGAAATGGTCTTCCAACAGTCTTGAAGGAGTTCCCAGAGATGCTTAGCACTTGTTGGTCCTTTTGCCTTCACTCTGCGGTCCAGCTCACCCCAAACCATCTCGATTGGGTTCAGGTCCAGTGACTCTGGAGGCCAGGTCATCTGGCGCAGCACCCCATCACTCTCCTTCATGGTCAAATAGCCCTTACTTTCAAAGTTTTCCCAATTTTTCGGCTGACTGACTGACCTTCATTTCTTAAAGTAATGATGGCCACTCGTTTTTCTTTACTTAGCTGCTTTTTTCTTGCCATAATACAAATTCTAACAGTCTATTCAGTAGGACTATCAGCTGTGTATCCACCTGATTTCTCCTCAATGCAACTGATGGTCCCAACCCCATTTATAAGGAAGAAATCCCACTTATTAAACCTGACAGGGCACACCTGTGAAGTGAAAACCATTTCAGGGGACTACCTCTTGAAGCTCATCAAGAGAATGCCAAGAGTGTGCAAAGCAGTAATCAAAGCAAAAGGTGGCTACTTTGAAGAACCTAGAATATGACATATTTTCAGTTGTTTCACACTTGTTTGTTATGTATATAATTCCACATGTGTTAATTCATAGTTTTGATGCCTTCAGTGTGAATCTACAATTTTCATAGTCATGAAAATAAAGAAAACTCTTTGAATGTGAAGGTGTGTCCAAACTTTTGGTCTGTACTGTATATCTCTCATATCTTCCTATTGACTACCATTCAGTATCTGGCAGCCATGTTGTTACTGAAAACCCCCAGAATAAATGGCTACAGAAAAAGCATTGTGGGCTGCATTTATCAAAGCTGTCTAATAGCACATACTGCCCTGTTGCCCACAGCAACCACAGTACCACTTCTCAGTTGACTTCTGATTAGTTCCTATAGGCAACAAGCCAGTTTGGATAAATGAGCCTTACTATGCTATCTAGATCAAAAGAAGCAAGCACTCAAAGAAGGCCACGTGTGTAACTTTGCTGCCCTGCATATCGGATTTCTAGTCATCTGTAGCAAATTGCTTTTAAATGATGATTTCTTTCAGAATTATGTGTTGATCAAATGTTTTACTGACATTTCTGAAAATTTTTATTTTAAAATAAATCACATGAAAATATTTTCTATGTAATTAAAAAAGCTACAAAAACACCCATCAGAAATTACATGTATATCTTACCTAATTCTCATGTCATTCACTAACATGTGTAAATGGAAACCTCTACATTTATTAATATTCATTCATTCTTGAAAAGTATGAAGTCTTCTTCATATTGCAAGGCTGGTCCATTAGACAGAAGATCAATTCTTTCACATGATGCTGTACATGTGAGTGTTATTCTCATCCACTTTACACCATGTTAATATTTTGTGATAATCTAAAATATTTTCTACATACACTTTGATACAGAATTTGCCCATCCAAGCAAGCTTCATCCATCAACAATGTCGATTTCTCTTTTCCGTAGCTGGACAAGAGGAATTACTGCAAAAGTGTGAACAATCAGACCAATGGGAAGAGAAGTCCCTGGTGAGAAATACGCTGTGAAAACAAACAGCAAAAAAGACAAGAGGGTTTCCCCTGGGAAGCATCATTGAGATGTCACTAAATAGGGCTGGATCACAAGATTTGGGGCCAGGGTGGCTCAGCTGCTATGCACAGACTTCTCACACCACCCACAATTGCAGGAAAAGCATTTCATTACATCAGCTCCACTGGAGACACTGCCTGGATGTATGTCCATCAATTGTCTGCACAAACTCAGAATTCAAACTGCAAAACTGGCTTTTGTATCTGATTAGATAATTTCTAAAATACAGCATAACTGGATTTAACAAAAGATAATATGTCTAATGCAACTGTGTCAAACCATCTAAAGCAGGGATGCACAATCTTTCCTGCTTGGGGGCCACATTTTCAGACTGCACCAATCCCAAGGATCAAAAATAAAGCTTAAAGGAGTATTACCAATTGAAAATGTATGGCATATTGAGCATGTATACTAGTGTTGCGCGAATCGAAGTTAACCAAATGGAAAAATTTGATTCTTCACAAATCTGAATTTCTAGGCGTTCTGCGGTAATGAATAAATTTTTCCTGAAATGGCGGTTAAAAAATAAGTATTTATATATATATATATATATATTATCATCTCATCCATTTGACCGCGGAGAGGCCGTTGTGGCCACCTTGATCACATCAGCGCGTGTAAGAATTGGCACATTTTTTTCAATCACGACGGCCTCTCCACAATTAAATGGATGAGGTGAGTGTGTACTTTTTGTTTTAACCTCTGTTTAACCCCTTGGTAGGCTGAATGCGACTCTCAGATGGCACAATCATCGTTGAACGCAACATCTGAGGGGTTAAATGATAAGGGGCGCACGATCGCCGTTCCCCGTCATTGCGCCCACTCCATACAATGGAATGTGATTCGTAACAAATCAAATTTCTTGTCGAAGTTCGGCAAAGCAGACAAATCAAAAACTTCACTCATCACTAATGTATACCATAAACATCTGGTTACATTTCCAGGACTCCCATCTGAAAAGTACATGTGAACAACCACAAGATACAGAAAGACTTGTCTGTTACTGGACAGTTAGGGGCACCACAGAATTGTATCAAGGGCCACATGTGCCCACGGGCTGTAGGGTTGTGTACCAGTGATCTAAAGGAAAGTATTGCAATGCAAATCAAAAGAACAAATACTTGACCCCATAGAAAAAAAATACAATATATACATACATTATACAATATAGACTCATTGACAAAGAATAACGCACCCAGATACGTTGGGTTGCTGCAAAACTCGCCATGCAGTTATGTCTCAGGCAGATATGTAAATGATTACAGGTGTGGTCTGATTAGTTACTAGGTCTTGCCACAGCAGTAAAAGTGTTTCCCCCACTGCCCTATAAAAAGGCTCTCAGTTGCTACTTTTGGGTATTTTACCTCTTACTGAAAGATCATTGACTGCTAGACATGCCTCTATGATGCACTCAAAGCCATTTTTGCCCAGTTGACAGACTCTCATAAGGGGTGCATCATTGGTCATTTCAAGAAACTGCCCACCATCTAGGCCAATCTGACCTAGTTATTAGTAGGTGTTGGGACTAGTGGTCAAGTGAGGGAGCACATACATGGTGAACAGACTTTAGACAGCCCAGACAGACTACTAGTAGAGAGAATCATTTGATCCACTGTTGAACACGAGCTCCCACAGTTTGGGTGTCAACAGGTGGCACCTTCGATAAGTGTCTGGCAGGACAATTTCCAGGTGCTTATCAGAAAGAAATGTGGTGTCCTATTATGTGCCCTTCCATTGACAGCCAGCCACCATCATCTTCATTTACAATGGAATTATGAACAAGAAACCTGGCCTGCTACAGACTGGAACCATATCATCTTTAGCGAAAAATTCAGATTCTTCTTGGCATCCCCCTAAGGTTGGATTGGAGTGTGGAGGCCTAATGGTAAGTGCTTCAATCCTGTCATTGCTGTTGAGCATACAACAGTTGGTCGCCCCTAGTG
This sequence comes from Bufo bufo, assembly GCF_905171765.1. Classification (NCBI taxonomy): domain Eukaryota; kingdom Metazoa; phylum Chordata; class Amphibia; order Anura; family Bufonidae; genus Bufo; species Bufo bufo. Next base: position 150,974,859 of record NC_053397.1, on the reverse strand, counting down.
GTGATACAAGGGACACTAACAGCTCAGTGAAATGTACAGGACATCCTGCTGCCACATGTGTTCCTCTCATTGCAGGGCTTCCAACTGGCATTTTTCAGTAGGATAGGCCTGTGTATCTTAATAAATTTAGCACATCTTACTCCAAGGGACTTTTTACTAAGAGTAGTGTATGAAGAACCAGTCTTAGTAAATCTGCCCCATCATGTTTTTTATTATGCCAGACAAAACTGCATACAGTGTAGATGATGTTTCAGCCAAAAAATGGCTTGAGAATGGGCAAAGCCTCACCTACAATGCATGCCTGGCATTAAATTACAGCATTTATCAGCAAAATGAAGGCCATGGCATTCTTTGTTGGATGGTAACTATTCTTGGGCCATCGTTGGTGTCCAAAGGTAAGTTTGCTGATTCCATAGGTGGTGCTGGGACTGTTTCTACCTTTCTAGTGTTCTTGTATTATTTTATAACAGCGTTATGCAACACAGCATTATCTACCGGTGAATATATACACAGGAATTAGTGGATAAAGGAATCTTCCTTCTAGCTCTGTCTCATTTGAAGCATCGGTGTGCATTGAGGATAGGATTATATGCTCTAGCCATTACTTAGGGAACATGAACCAATCTGACTTTGTAGCCAAGTTAGCACACACATGTATACATATGCCTTGGGAGATTACAAAGTACAGTCACAAGCACTTGACACTGATAAGCACAGTACAGAGGGCCCCATGGATGATTTTGTATTGTCCAAAGTACATACATTGTCTGCAGAAGGAAGCATGTGTAATATTGGAGGAAAGGGTAAACGGCACGTAAAGTAATGTGGGAGGGCGTGGTATATCACACCAGAGACTCGAGTTCTTCAGCCTTTCTTCAATATTTTGTTTTACGTCTGTGATACAGCCAATATGTGGTACAAATTATACACAAAACATCATGTCTTACCTGTTTAACATATGGGCATCATCATGTCTACTCTCTTGAATGTTGTAGCAGCTGCTCTTGGACTGTGGAATGGATTTGTGCTCAGACAACATGGTAGAAGCTGCGGTGGTAATTATAGCAATCCCGTCTCTCACTCTAGCAGGAAGGTCATAGTCCCACTCATCATAGGACACTGAGATGAGTCCTGTAGGGAACTCTGCAGGCACAGTGTCAGTGTCTCCAGCCACAAGACTGGGTACAATCCATGTGTAACCATAGCCTGTTAATCCCACTGAATTGGCCACTTCAAATATATAGGTGGCTTCTTCTTTTGTGCAATACAGCAGGATCACAGGACTCTGAAGCTTCTTAAGTTGGTTTTGGATCTTAGAGTCATTGTCATCTAAAGACATATCCAGATGTATAACTTCTTCTAGTTCCCAACCCACAAAGCTATTTTCGATGGTGCTCCGCACCTTGTTCTCAAAGTCTTGGTACCCAGGGAAGTAGGTTGTGACAATGGAGAAAATGTACCAGTCATATTCCTCCATGATGTTAAGCATAACAGAGGCCTGTTGTTCAATGGAGGGCCCAAACTGAAAGAACATTGATGATTCTTCCTGTAATTAAAAAGAAACCATATGGAATTAAGAATAACTCTAACAATTCAAATACAAAATCACATAATATATATATAATGGGTTAATATTCATTATTATGCAATGACAAGGAAATGTGGAACCAGGAAAGCCAACCTCGCCAAATCTGCATACTCTTACACATTGAATCTCACATGACATTGTTTATTATAATTTTGTTTTTGCATAAAATCTTTTTTTTGTTATCTCTCAGAGAAGAAATACCATCACCAAGGTTGTCATGGTGTTGAGGAATCTGAAACTTCTATTCTAAGGATCATGGTGGTGCCAGTGATAAGACCCCCAGCAATCGAACATTTAGAACCTAGTGACATGGTTGGTGAAAACTATTTTCAAAAATGAAAATATAATATTTTCTGTTTTCTCATAATCAGTTTTGCCCGGATCTGTTTTACCACCAAATATATTAAACTGGCAACACTGAAGTGGATTACTTGATATTACAAATTTAATATATGATGCCATAACATCTGCTACTGAACCCCAGCAATTAAACGGTTGAGAGCATGCATTTCTTTAGACACCCAGGGAGTTCCATTGTCAAGAAGATAGGGTATTACTGTTAATAATCATTCCCCTGCAATGATTGAAGACCAGTGATTCAATCAAGCTGGTTAATAATATGTAGGCATAATATGAATAATATAATAAGCATGGTTTACATTAAACTGATTTCTGTTAACTCCAATATTCTTGTTATTTTTTGGGTACTTGTTTTTATCATGTTTAGGTTTTCTTATGTTGTTTTTGCATGATGATTATTTTTTTTCTATGACACTAGATGTCAGCACAACAGATGTAGTTCTGGCTGGTGAAATAAGGACATGTTACTTTCCAGCCTGTTGTGATGACTGAACATGACATTTCATTACCACAAATAGGTGGGCGCTTACACTAACAAAATGACTGCTCTATTCTATTGTGGCAGCCTAGACAAGCTGCCCATACATGGCGATCATTGGTAGAACGTTCAATCCAACTCCCCTACTTGTGCATTATACACTTACATTGTATGAAGTTACATCAAAGGGCTTGTCTCACTTCAGCAAATAGCATTTATTATGTAGAGGAAGTTAATACAAGCCACTTACTAATGTATTGTTATTATGTATATTGCTTCCTTTGCTGGCTGGATTCATTTTTTCATCACTTTATACACTTTGCATTTCCATGGTTACGACCACCCTGCAATCCATCAGTGGTGGTCGAGCTTGCACACTATAGGAAAAAGCACTAGCCTATGTGCGCTCCCACAGTGTGGGCCACCAAATAGGGTGGCGCTCTTTCCTATAGTGTGCAGGCATGACCACCACTGATGGATTTCAGGATGGTTGTAACCATGGAAACGAGCAGTGTATAATGTGATGGAAAAATGAATCCAGCCAGCAAAGGAAGAAATATAGATAATAACATTAGTAAGTGGCTTGTATTAACTTCCTCTACATGCAGCGTCCCACTCAGGACACGTGGGAACTGCAAAATTACTGTGAAACTACATTACGGTGTTGCATGTCATTCTGCATTACATCACCTGTTGTATCCCTGTTCATAGGCTGGTTAGGTGCACTTTATACATCCCACCACTAGATGGGGATAGCACTTAGTTTATATAAATACCTTAGTCAGGCCTAGTGTGGAGGGTTGTTGTTGTTGTTGTGGTTGCTAGTGAAGTGATTCAGTTCAGCTGAGGCTACACACCACAGAGTAGTGGGTGAAGTCTGAAGCAGCAATGAGGTAGAGCCAAGGTATGAGGGGCAGGAGAGCGTTTTCCTCCTGTGATCCTCTTAGTTCCTTACATCCTACAACCAGAGGATAGTGTTGCGTCCCTGGAAGAAATCCAAGCTAAAAGAGAGACATCGGTGATAACAGCCACTACCTAAGGCTCAATGGGCACCTTTGCACATGGTGGAGGACAATCTAGCTACAGGCAGCCTCACCATACATTATAGAAGACAGATTAGCTACCTGTTCAAGGGCTTGGAAGATACAGAAATAATAGGACTAAGCATACCAGAAATACCTCTACAGAACCACAGCCAAACCTAGCCAAACCTATTAACAGTGGATCAACATAATTCCTCTAAAGAACAAAAGACTGTATTCTGTCTGGATGTATATGCCGCAACTAAAACCAGCCACAGTAAAAGTTTTGAGTTGTATCCTACCACTGTCTACTTCATTCTTCAATATTACTGCAACTGGTTTTACCACCATAAACGGTACTGGCGTCACGACAAATACCACCAAGGGACCCAGCCGTCACAAGCACCCTAAACACTGCTGTCATCAAGGGCACCTCAACCTCCATCTAGGCTGGTGCTTCCCTACCACAGAGTGTGCCCCGGAGGATTTTGTGCTGTCTTCCTCAACACTGTGCTGCTGGCCCAGGGAGGCTCTCTGCTAACCGTGAGTAAACCGATGAACTGTATTATTATTGGCCCCTCATCGGCCCACCGTGCACCTCACGTGTAGCCCCTGCGGTTCTGGCATGCCACATACATAATTAATGCTGTTTGCTGAAGTGAGACAACCCTTTTAAGTCTATAGTTTAAACATATGAATTAAAACTATTAGTTACTATGCAATACCATATACTAGGGTTATTTATTGCCTGGATTAATGCAAGAAACACAAGTATTATCTTAAAGGGGTTGTCCCTAGAAAAATTGTCTACAGTTTTCAAACCAGCACCTGGATCTCAATACTTTTGTAATTGCATGTAATTAAAAATTTTGCATAGCCACTGAGTTATTTAATAAAATGGATCTGTATTCATCATTCAACTTCCTCCTGAATTGTGATAGGGAGAGTTGCAGTAGAATGGACACGTTCCCTTATCTGCAGCAGAAAAGACCCTCCCCTTCAGCTGTCAGCTTGATATAAATCTAACAGAACAATGAATGGGGAGATCTCTGGATCCATGTGAGGAACATGGCTGGTTCTAGTTTTCTAGAAAGAGATTGTAATGTCCTACATGATGCCTGATTTTTATTTTTTACATTAGTCATGGGATAACCCTTTTAAGGTCAGCCGACATCCTATGTGTATCGGGACTCCTGACTCTTCCCAACAGATGATGTTGAGGGAGAGAATGATTAGCCATTTTGAATTTCAAAATCCAGTCCTTTTTTTCCAAGTAGGAGATAAACCACTGACAGAGGTGTCTGGTCCTAGGTTTCAAGTCTCTCCCCATTGAAAACACATGCACGTTCTGATGATAGGGGACTTTGGACCGTAAGCATAGCACGTAATCCAGTACCTCCTCATCTATTGGTCCTTCCTATGATGTGCTCCCCCTCTCTCTATTTTAGGGGTATTGCCATGTGTTACTATTATGGTCTGAGAACTATGTCTTGCTTGGCATATTTAAAATAGGGGAACAGTCTGTTCTACTGTGGAATGACTACATTATGTGGGGACTACTGTGTTGGCAGAATAGTGTAGTTACAAATTGTTATGTTGGCAGAAATTGCTATGTGCCACTGCTGTGTGAGAACAATTTCTCTGTGGGCATTACTTGAGGTGAACTTTATTTGGGAGCTAAGATAATACTTGTTTCCTTAGCCGTCATTTAGCAGTAATCCACTGACCTCTATTCATTCTCTGTTGCTTGAGCTAGGAGAACACATTTCTAAAATGCTGATTTATATGATAAATTAGCAAGATAAACATCTACTAGCCCAGCTGATAACTGCACCAGAATCTCTAATGAATTCATACTCTAAAAATGGAAATTTCTGACAAAATTACACACGATCATAAATTCTAAGACACATGGAAAAAACATCATGGAAAAAAATGACTTTGCCGTCATCACTAATTATCCTGCAGCTTATATCTTGTGATAAAATGTGTGCTCCCTTAGTCACCTGACAATTATAATACAAGCCCTACTTGTGTGCACGCTCTGTGTGTATGAGCGTACATGCGTGTAATGTGTGCGTTCACTGTACAAAGCATGTCACATGTAAATTTTCCGGTATTCTCAACCCAATCAAGTCTGCTGTCAACAAGGGTTTACAAAATGTATTTTAGAATCTAGGATGAATGGATCATTGCCGTCTACAAGATGTTTAGTAAGCATTACCTGTGCAGGGAAAAGCTGTTATTTTTAAGGACAGGAGGTGGGAATTACTTCTTATTGAGATCTATCTGATTACTTGAGGGCATTAAGCATTGAAGAATCTTATCATGAAGTCCTGATACTGCTGTGTGTGTCAACAGAATTGTAAGCTGGCAATTCATTAGCACGACAAGTGGTAATTTATATGTCCGACCAAAGTTCATTTTCTTCACACACATTCACTCTCAACATCTTTATTTATCCTCACTCTAATTGACTAAATCTGATCAGAAACATAAATCATTTTAAAGCTCGTAGAAAATTTCCTTCCATGGTTGATACGATCTAATTGCAATAAATTTACTTTTTACAACCACTTTCCAGAGAGCTAAACTACCAAAAGCTGCTCTCTCATAACCACAGCTAAATTCACACCATGTTCAGAGCTTTAATTCAGCAGAACTGACTGCAACCATCTTGCCAAACATAACACCTGGCATAAGACTGTATGGCATAGACTGAAATTAAAAGAAAAAGCTATAGACCTATTCCAGCAAAAGGGTTAATGGCAATATAACACCCTTATGACACCCCCTTGATTTTTTGCTTTAAAAGACACACCTGCCCTGCTGTGCCACTCCTCTGCAGGACTGGTGGTCTCCCCTCCAATCACCCTCCTCTGTCTTATCCGGCCCACAGTGAACTGTCGCCTGACTGCATACGGCATCAGGTCTTAGTGTGTGAACTATGTCTTGACACCGTATGCAGTCAGGGCAGTGCAGCTCGGTCCCAGGGAGCAGTGAGTACTGGCAGTGGTCACAGCACTTCACTCCCCACACCTACTTTATTCTAGTGAGCACTTTCATGTTGGAGACACTCACTAGTATTTACTTTATAAGACGCACTGCCATTGTCACACAGCGTCAGGTCATAGTGCGCTCCTACGAAATCCTGATGCTGTACGCAACCAGGGAGGAGGAGTACAGCTGTGTAGTGCTTCCCTCACTGCTCCCCATGCCTCCATAATTGAAGCGGTCATTAGTATTTGGACTATAAGACACACTGCTACTTTTCCCTTGCTTTCATGTGTGTGCAAATTAAATCTTGTTTGCAGAAAATGCTAATTAAGAAAGGAAACTAAAGGTTTTGGTGTACTCATTTATGCTGAGTATATATATATATCTAATATTTTTTTTTTTACACACTGCTACATTCTGCAGCTCTTTACAGACATTAGTATCAAGCTGTCCCTGCAACACGGGAAAAACATACAAACTCCATGCAGATGTTGTCTTTTGTCAGATTTAAACCGAGGACCCCAGCGCTGCAAGGCACCAGAGGCATATATATATATATATATATATATAAATAAGCTGAACTTCACGCCACTTCCAAAATCCAACATGTGTTTATCCACCAAGTGACAGCAACATTTCGGTCCGCTCAATGTTCCTCAAGCAGTGATCTTTATATATATATATATATTACAGTATATTTACCAGTGTACAGCACAACAGTATTAGAGATGTCTAAAAGACTACACTGATTAGATTACCTATTGCAGATGTGCAAAGTCTCCATTGACGGCTGGGTGCTTTTTTAAAGCAACATTCATTTTCATTTTTATAGGTGTGTTTATGCCTTTAAGAGAAAAGTCCCACTTGCTAATATTGTCCCTTGTGATTACGGTCCAGCTGCTGACATATGTTATGTGTTTGCAGGCTGCGGTCAGAGAAGCAGCTGCTGCTAGTGTTGTGTCCCAGCTTGTCACAATGAGATCAGGGAACTAAACCATTTCAAATAGTAGGGGTAATGAGATGAGTGGAAAGCCCGACAGCCTATGTGGGGGTCGCCACTAGATTTATAAGTTCATTTCCTCGGCTGCAGATGGACTGAATTGCCCTCAATTTGCTCGGTGATTTCTCTGAAGAAATTGCCAAATCAGAGCAAATACTGTATCAACAGTGTTGTCAACAGTTATCAATTGTGCAATCCTCACAAATGTACGTAAAGAAAGGCTAATGGACATTATCAGGGTTAGAGGTTTTACAACAATACTGATAGAATTATACAGTCACAAAATGAACCACATAATATTTATACACTCCATATGTTGAAGGACACGCAATAGAAGATAGGAACTTCCTAAAATACCCTAAACATAAAGGGCTTATCCTATTACTAATGTAAAAAATTAAAATCTGACATCATATAGTACATGACAACCTCTTTACAACATACCTAGAACCAGCCCTGTCCATGGCATGGATCCAGATCTCCCCATTCATTGCATACATTTATATATGCTAAATGCATACCAAGCTGACAGCTCAAGGGAGTGTCTTTTATGCTGCAGCTAAGGGGCGTGTCTCAGCTCTCCCTATCACAGCTCAGGAGGCAGTTGAAGGCTGACACTGAGCATGTGCGGCCATCTGAGTGAGCGGACAAAGAAATAAGAAAAGAAAAACAGCAGGTGGTGCTATACAGATACATTTTATTGAATAGCTCACTGGCTAAACTTAATTTTTAATTACATGCAATTACAATAGTATTCAAAACTGTAGAATATTTTTCATAGGACAACCTCTTTAACATTAGGATTTTAGACCGTGAGCTTTGCATTTTATTGTTAATTAGTAGATTTATTTAACATTTATAATAGCATTAAATAATATATACAATGAAAATAAAAATAAATCATGAACAAACATTAGGTAGTTTATCCACGAGCCTCGGGGTCAGGGTTAGACCACATCGGAGTGCCAGAGGATCCTGTGAAGAGCCCAGGCTTTACCACTAGGGTCAATTTCTTATGGGCTAGTTCACAGATAATTTATTTTATCTTATTGCTGTCTTGTGCATACAATGATAACAAACACGGTGGTGCAACAGAGATATGCAAATGTTTTGTATAGATGGAGGGTAGCCCTCAGAATCAGTTCCTCTGGTAGACCCAAAGAACCCTAGTGTGATACCGCTCAGCCGTTAAGTTTATGTACTGTAAGAACACTGAACTTGTAATCCATTACAAGTGTTAGCTTTCATGAAGGCTTTTGGCAGATTTGTTGCCATATACAACCAATTGGTTATGTTATAAAATACATAATTTTGTCTCCTTACACTTTCAAGTATTCCTCCATTCATGCAGGAGAGGTTTGACAAGAAGGGTTGTGCTATGCTATGAGGTTGGATGACAGAATACCTTGCGCTGCACTGTCAATGCATCAAGTAAACACTCGGCTCTGTAGTTGAAACCTTTAGAGTCAGCAGCACTGGGCTGTGAAATTAACTTTTCATGTTTGTGGTTAGAGTGCATCTTATAAATGAAGGAGAGCGGTCATATTAACCCCATCCCCACTGCTTTCACTTGCTTCTCCCATGTGATAACTAACTTACATGCTGTCTAAAGGCATTTCCAGGACAGTTACCTGGATTTAAATGCACAATAATAGATCTATCGCTTGTGATGTATAACATGGGAAGAGCTGTCAACAGGCTAAAAGAATAAATGGATTCAAAAGTTTGCCTTCTGTCAGTTAAGAAGCTTCCCCCAAGTTTATTGAAAGGCTCACAGTGGGGCGTTTCACTGACTACCCGTTGTATACTGCTGTCATGGTTGGCCTTTACATCTCTATGAAGGGCAGAATAGATAGAAGCCATAAGGGATTATTCTTTTGTACTGTGACCCAGTACAACTTTTAAGATAAAAATGTAATTTTTAAAGACTATAATTAACCTGTGATCAAACAGAGTCACCCATCGAACAAAGTCATTTAGATAAAATTTAATGAGTTGTGTTGCCAACTTCTTACAACTTTTAATAATACCTATAATGGAGCCGCCTAATAAAGTGCTATCCTGACAGAGTCAGAATTCAAAAGAAATAATAGTGGAGCATTGGGGAATAAAGGGAAAAAAAAAGGATAAATTATCAGGGTTAATGTATTGGCTCAGGATATGAGATCATTGGATATGAGATAAAACTTTTTAAAAAACATTTTAGGCTACGTTCACACTAGCGTTCGGGGCTCCGCTTGTGAGCTCCGTTTGAAGACTCTCACAAGCGGCCCCGAACGCATCCGTCCAGCCCTAATGCATTCTGAGTGGACGCGGATCCGCTCAGAATGCATCAGTCTGGCGGCGTTCAGCCTCCGCTCCACTCAGCAGGCGGAAACCTGAACGCTGCTTGCAGCGTTCGGGTGTCCGCCTGGCCGTGCGGAGGCAAGCGGATCCGTCCAGACTTACAATGTAAGTCAATGGGGACGGATCCGTTTGAAGATGACACTATATGGCTCAATCTTCAAACGGATCCGTCCCCCATTGACTTTCAATGTAAAGTCTGGACGGATCCGTTCAGGCTACTTTCACACTTAGAAATTTTTCTAAGTTATAATGCAGACGGATCCGTTCTGAATGGATGCAAACGTCTGCATTATAGGAGCGGATCCGTCTGATGAAACATCAGACGGACCCGCTCCGAACGCTAGTGTGAAAGTAGCCTTACAGTGGAAATCTAGATAAAATGTGTCAATTTTTTTATGCAAGGGATTTGCTTTGTGTGAGGTGCAGCTACAGGGAACGCAAAATCCAAGAGACTAAATTCTCCTTAGCAGTTAGAAGAATACAGATGACACCCTTTCACGGTGGGGAGTGGGGTAAACCCCCCACCGTACAATGTCAAGTATAAAGAGGAAGCAGCTAGGCCAGGATGCCGGATTCAGGGAGCAGGTCACCTCCTAAAGCGTCCCTAATACTCACCCTACCTTCTCACCGTATGAGCGGACCTTGATGGTAGGACGGCTCATACCAGGATACCTTTGGCCCTGAGTTGCCCTGATAATCCCTCACATAGGAGCAGGGGAGAAACGACCTGTTCCTCCCAGATACGGATAAACAGGAGTCTCACATGGCCTAGCAGAAGGGAAAGGAAAAGACCATATGCAGCAACAGAGTTGGCAGGTAAGAGCACTAGAAACAAACTTACCTGCCGCAGCCACCACGACTGGAACCCGTGCATAAGTACAGGTGCCCACACACCAAATAGGACACCATATAAACAACACCACACACAGGTATCCAGCACTCCTGATACTGCCTGGGCCCCATACAGCATGGTGCAAGGCAGCCCCAGGCAGCACTGCATACAGTCTTATGGTTCACCCCTCCGGGAAACGAACCCCCTTCCAGAGGGACAATACACACCGGGAAACACCTTGCACACATGTAGGGACAAACACCAACAACATCCCAGACTTGTGACAACAAACAAGATGTACAACAAACCCTGAACATAAACCCACACCAAACATACAACAAGTGAGGTTGGGTACATTGACGATACAAGGGAGACAAAGGAATGACATCACAGATGCTCCAGCACCAACGACAGCTGAAGTACAACTGACTCCAGCCAGGAAGCTACAGGAGATAAAAGCCAAGTGACCACACCCAGTCAGGGACTTAACCCTTACAGCACCAGACAGAGGGAGGCTACAACTTAAAGGGGAAGTGCACACACCAGCCAATACGCAACATGTAACCACAGGCAACAGCATGCGTGGCAACCATGTCATGACGCACACAGCAAAAGCCGTGGCACTGCCACGACATGCCATAACAACAACACGTTGCCACAGGCAACAACATGCAAGGCAACCATGTCACGGCACACACCACAAAGTCTGTGACACTGCCCCTGCATGCAGAAACAGCAACAAGTTGCCACAGGCAACAGCTAGTGTGGCAAAAGTGTAACAGCGCACACCAAAGGCTGTGACACACCCATATTCTGTTAATAAGGAATGCGGAAAAGGTCCTGATAATAGTCAGAATGAGATCCATTCTGTTGATGGCTCCATAGGAGCACATGTGTGGAATGTGTTTTCCAGAGGTTATGCTTCTCTTGATTGCTGCTCTTCAGTTACTTCTCTCTCCATCTCACCATCCTGCGTCACCATTGTCTTCCTCAATATACTATATAAAGGATAGTGAAGGTATTGATGAGTGCTATGAGGAAGAAATGTCATCTTTTAATGCACTGAAGTACCTGTGGTTTTAAAATGCAATGCACAAGTGATGGAAGTTTCTGGTCACACAATCATTTTTGGTTGTGTCAGCTAAACACAGGATGCTCTAATATAAACCGGAATATCATCCGCTGCTAGAATCAGAAATGTTATGTAGAAAAGTTGCTGATCATAGCATGCAGCAGACATTACATATATATTGTTTGTGCCTATGCTGTGCTATTCAGTCATCTGTAATGTGCAACAAAATAAATTTTTGTAAAAGTGGAAGGATTAGAATAGGCCCGAACTCTGTCACACAGGTCAGCTTCAATCTATATCCCAATATTATGTAATGCCCTTTGTGATCTCTGGTTTTGTAAAAAAAATAAAGCCTTGGCCATACAACACTGTCTGCTGTAGCTGATGATGCTATATGAGAATTTCCATAAAAACTATGTCAATATAGTTACATCACATATAGTTATATATACATAGTTGGTATGGTTGGAAAAAGACATAGGTCCTCCAAGTCCAACTTATAATTGATCCAGAAGAAGGCAAAAACCCTTTAAGAAAGATGTTAATTACCCATTATTAAGTAAGTAAAAATATTTTCTGGCTCCAAATATGAAAGAAATATATATTACAGCTCCAACTTATCAACTGTCAGTGAGTCAGACAATAAGTAGAAGTATCACTTGAATGCAATGATGAAATCACCACCATTAACTCTTTCTACCCCAAGCCAGTTTTCACCTTCCTGCCCAAACCATTTTTTGCAAATCTGACATGCGTCAGTTTATGTGGTAATAACTTTGGAATACTTTTACTTATCCAAGCCATTCTGAGACTGTTTTCTCGGGACACATTGTACTTCATGACTAAATTTTAATCAATATATTTTTCCTTTATTTATAAAAAAAATCAGAAATTTACCAAAAATTTGGAAACATTCACAATTTTCTCAATATTAATTTCTCTACTTTTAAGACAGATAGTAATGTCTCATAAAATAGTTATCAGTCATCATTCCGCACATGTCTGCTTTATGTTAGCATCATTTTGTAAATGTATTTTTTTTTTTTAGGAAGTTAGAAGGTTTAGAAGTTTAGAAGCCATTTTTCTAATTTTCAATAAAATTTCCCCAAATTTTTTTTAAGTACCAATTCAGTTATAAAGTGATGTTGAGGGGCTTACAAAATGGAAACAACCCATAAATGACCCCATTTTAGAAAATGCACCCCTCAAATTATTAAAAACTGATGTTACAAACTTTGTTAAAGAAAAATGTAGGTGAAATTTCAAAATTGCTTTTTTTATGCAGATTTTTCATGTTAATAATTTTTTTCTTGCAACACAGCAAGGGTCAACCGCAAACTAAACCTCAATATGTATTACTCTGATTATGCAGTTTACAGAAATACCCCATATGTGGCGGTAAAATGCTCTATTGGCACATGGCAGTGGTCAGAAGGAAAGGAGCGCCATATGGATTTTGGAGGCAGATTTTGCTAGAATGGTTTTTGGGCACCATTTTGTATTTGAAGAGACCCTGATGTACCCCTACAGTGGAAAATCTCAAAAAGTGAACCCAAGGGGGGTACTATGCACTTTGACCTCCTAAGCATTTTACGGAATTTGAAAACACTTGGCTATGAAAATAAAAAGTTTCACTTCTTCAATAAAATGTTGCTTTAGCCCAAAATGTTTCATTTTCACAAGGGGTAACAAGAGAAAAAGCACCCAAAATGTGTTACCCATTTTCTCCTGAATACGGCAACACCCCATATGTGGTGGTAAACTGCTGTGGGGGCAAATGGCAGGACTCAGAACGGAAGGAGCACCATATGGCTTTTTCAGCGCAGATTTTGATGGATTGGTCTTTATTTTTTGAGTGATTGTCTTATATGGGGGCTCATTTTTTGCGGGATGAGGTGACCTATACATTGGTACCATTTTAGGGTACATAAGACTTTTTGATTTCGTGAGGCAAGGTGAAAAAAGCCTTACATGGAAGGCAGCCTCGATGCCTGTGGAAGGCATCGGGCTGCCTTCCCTGCCATTAGTTCCCCTGTCACAGCAGCGCGGGGACCCGATGGGGAAGGAGAGGGAGCTCACTCCCTCCACACACCCCGCACATGCCATGGTCAGCGCTGACCGTGGCATGGTAAGGGTTAATGCACCAGCATTGGTGTTTTCACAAATGCCGGCACATACTGCAGGGGTCCGGCTAACTGGAACAGCCAGTCCCCTGCAGCTGATCGGGCGGGCGCAGCTCCCGCACCCGCCCGATCAGCGCACCATAGTATTACAGCGCTGGTTGGGAAGTCACTTCCCGCAGTGCCGAACTATTACGGCACTGGTAGGGAAGGGGTTAAACAGTAACATTTAATGAGGCAATAAAAATATGGAAATCCCTAAAAAAAAATTGGAGATATTTAGATCATTTTATTATATACATGTAGGTTACATTTAACGGCTCCAACTATGGTAATCAGAATGAATCATTGGATCAACATCCCATTTCTAATGTCAATAGGGACCAATCATTCATTATCTGAAACTGACCTACCACTAATTTTTTGAGAAAATATTATTCAGTGAATACCCTTTGTTACAGCAAACCAAAACTGCAGTAAAAAATTGTCCCCTATAAGGTGGCCCTCTCAAAGAAGAGGGTCAATATAAATATGTTTAAACGGGGTTAGATAATGGTTGGTAGAGATCCTAGGGCAAAATATTTTATGGAAATCCTTCTCAATTACAGTGTCATTGTCAAATTAGTAGAGTAGATACAGACAAGGCCAGTGAGACCCTGAACTGCAACCCTCCACTGTCGTACCTATTTACAGTACAAGCCCTAGATGGCTAGACCGCAACTGGTTGACGGTCCCTACGCAACTTAAGTGCAGAGACGGACAAACAAACAAAGACAGACAAACACAATACTGGAGTTGTCAGATATGGGTCAGAACCAGATGGGCTATGCAGTATCAGAACAGGAGACAGAGAGTTGTCAGAAGACTAGCCGAGGTCAGAAACACAGGATATCAACAACTGAAAAAGGAACAAGGAACAAAGAACCTAGCTAGTGAGCCAAACAAGACTATTACTGGGAATGGTGTATGGAAGGGATTTAAATAGAGCAACTGAGTCCCTGGATCAGAACCTGATAGGTCCATGAATGGGTGCTCCATTAGTCAAAAATACTAGTAATACTAGTATGCAGTAATAGAGCAGCTAAGCAATCAGCCCACTGCTAATCTTCCCCAGCAAATGCCCGCTGCAGGAGGAAATAGAGCATTGCAGGGGGCGTCGCTCAGCAGCAAGTCTCATTTGATGCACCATGCCGAGGTTTAGGATCATGCCACTGGAGCCCAGACAGGTAAGTTTATTACAGTCATATAATGTTTTGCTAACGTAAGCTAGACAATTAGTAGGTGGTTAAAAGATCCCACCAGGAATCAATGACAATCTAACATGAATGAGGACAAACCCGCTGTACCCAGATGCCTCAACTCCATGGTTCATTATAGTTTGTAGTGAATGCAGATAAGGCAGTGGAGCTCCATATTCTGAACATTCAATATTTTTTGCTTTATAAGACGCAAAGTGGAGGGGAAAAGTCAGTGCGTCTTATAAGCGAAAGGTGCTTATGTTTTGGTGCGCTGCGGCAGCTCAGGAGCTCTCACTAATGGCTCCTAAACTGCTATGAAACTGTAGGAGGGTGGGTTGACTTAGTGCAGGCGGGCGGACTGGACTTAGTGCGGGCGGGCAGACGGTCATGTACTGGGTGGGCGGTGCGCGAGGGAGTGAGTTAGCGCAGGCTGGCAGCACTTAGCCTAAGCAGCACCTTGAGCACCTTAGCCTAAGCAGCACCTTGGGCAGGCTGGCGGCTTCACTGAATGCTAAGTGATGCCAGGAGCCTGAGGTTCCATTTCATTCATTCATGAGCTACACTACACAATCGTTGGGCAGGCTGGCGGCTTCTCTGTATGCTCTGTAGTGCCGCCAGCCAGCAAGTCCTTCCACTCACTGCAGTAGGATCCCCTTCTCTGTGCTGCCTTTTGTGCTGATTGGTGGTGAGGGCGTCCTGTTCCCCCTGCCTAAACCAATCAGCTCCGTACATTTTCTCCACCAATCAGCTCCCTACATTTCTCGCGCCATATGACCTCCCCCCTGTCCCGGTACCATAGATTGCTGCCTAAGTCCCATGGTGAGGACAGCTCAGGGGAACTATACGGTACCCTAATGAAAAATGTGTGTCAAATATGACTATAACCCCCCCTCATCCATAGGAATCCACCCCTGTACTGCAGTTTATGGGTGGATTCCTATGGATGTGGGGGGTTATACTCATATTTAAAATAAACACTGTTCTGTAATTGGCATGCGTCTATTTTAAATATGACTATAACCCCCCTCATCCATAGGAATCCACCCATGTACTGCAGTATATGGGTGGATTCCTATGGATGATGGGGGTTATAATCACATAACAGTGTCATCCACAGATCCCCCATAACAGTGTCATCCACAGATCCCCCCATAATAGTGTCATCCACACCCCCCCCATAATAGTGTCATCCACATATTCCCCATAACAGTATTATAGACAGATTCCCCATAATAGTGTCATCCACAGATTTCCCATACCATTGTCATCCACAGATCCCATATTACAGTGTCATCCACAGATCCCCCCATAATAGTGTCATCCTCAGATTCCCATAACAGTGCATCCTCCACAGACCACCATTAGTTCAAAACCCACCAAAGCACACCTTTTGGTTCAAATTATTTTTTTTCTTATTTTCCTCCTCAAAAAACTAGGTGAGTCTTATCATCAGATGCGTCTTATAAAGCAAAAAATATGGTATATTGTTGGAGGGGCACTTTATACTTTCATACTATTTTCATACTCTCACATCTTGCATTTAGATAGAAGGGGGTGAGATCCTAATAATGCATTTACACGTTGCAGTCATATTGTGTTGCTTTACAATGCTCTGGTTTTGCAACAAATCTGCAAACATAAATATCCTGTGTGAATAATACTGTAACGTTAATAACTAATTGCAGTACTTTTAGCAGTAATAATTCCAATCGTGTGATTGCTATGGTTTGTATCAATCAATCATTCACATCATTGTTGAAAGACATGTAGCCCACGCTTCAAAACGTCCTGAAGTGAGCTTTTTCTGCTGAATTACCAGGAAAATATGTCTGAATAAAAGTCTTCACAAAAGAGTATACAAAAAATTTCTCAAGGACGCTTTGGAGAAGTAAAGTCAAATTACTAGTAGTGTTTGGTTGCAGTTACTGCCACCTGCTATCATGTTAAAGGAGTAACTGTCTTTAAAAAAAACAAAAAAATAAATAACATTTTTTGGCATAGTGGCATACGGTATATGTGCTGGGTGCTGAGACCCCTACCAATAAAACATGGAGGCTTTTGGAGCCTGTAGTCAGATAGTGAGGGCACACAGTTCTCGGCTGAGCACTTCTGCCTCCTCCTTTTTAACAAATGGCAGGGGTCTCCACTCTCAGACCCCACCAATCAAACTTTTTCACATTTACCTTTTTCAAGAGATATTTTTCGAAAAATATCATCCCTTAGCTAATGATACAAAATTTGTTAAAGGGTTTCTATCACTTCGTATGACATAATTAGCTGTCAGACACTAGTGATCCGCTAGTGTCTGCTCTGGCCAACCATCCTAATATAACAGCTTTTGGGGCAGCCGTTTTGCTAAAAAAATAACTTTTATAAATATGCTAATGAGCCTCTAGGTGCTATGTGGGCGTTATTAGCACCTAGAGGCTCCGTCTACCTTCATACACAGCCACCGCCCAGCGCGTCCCTCCAGCCCGCCCATCTCCTGCTGAATGCGATCCTCCGTGTGACGCAATGGACGAATTCTCGCGCATGCGCCGTGCGCGGCTGTATTCGGCGCATGTGCAGTGAATGTCTGACCGCTTCCCTGCTCAGACATCTCCACTGCGCCTGCGCCGATGACGTCATAGTGCTCCAAGGAACAGGCGCAGTGGAGATGTCTGAGCAGGGAAGCGGTCAGACATTCACTGCGCATGCGCCGAATACAGCCGCGCACGGCGCATGCGCGAGAATTCGTCCGTTGCGTCACACGGAGGATCGCATTCAGCAGGAGATGGGCGGGCTGGAGGGACGCGCTGGGCGGTGGCTGTGTATGAAGGTAGACGAAGCCTCTAGGTGCTAATGACGCCCACATAGCACCTAGAGGCTCATTAGCATATTTATAAAAGTTATTTTTTTTGCAAAACGGCTGCCCCAAAAGCTGTTATATTAGGATGGTTGGCCAGAGCAGACACTAGCGGATCGCTAGTGTCTAAGAGCTAATTATGGCATACGAAGTGATAGAAACCCTTTAAGTATTTTCCCAGGTTCATTTATATATTATTTGTGCGGATGAGCAGGTGGGAAGGATGGTGGTGAGTAACCACTTTTCACAAGACTATTCATAAGATACATCCATAGAGAGCTACAGTATGAAGAAGCACAACAGACAATCTCCACTACTGCTGTATTTTTAACAATTTGTAGTTGAGAACCAATGTTTCATGTAGTACATAGTAATTTGTAGTACTTTATCATATGCATCACTGAAGAACAAAGTGTACTTAGTGGAATCAGAACAAATGTTGTAATATTAACTAAAAAATGACAGCAGTAGCCTACAGAACCCAAGTACATTACAGCAGATTAGGCCCCCTACACATATGTCCATTGATCCGGCTGACTTCTCCTGCGGCATAAGGCGAAAATTGCCTGAGGGGAACTGAGCCAGAACTGATCCCATAGTTTTCTATGGGAGTGTGCATATACATCAGTTGTGCTGTCTGATGCCAAATGGCGCCGGACAGAAAAACGCTGCATACGTGTACAGAAGCCGGATCTGTGCACTGAAGTGCTGTGCACATATATCAGTTGTGTCTGGCTCCCGGCCTAAAATACCTGGCCGGACACAACTGATTTGTGAATCTAGCCTTAGTAAGAACTTTGCTTCTTATAGTAGAAAAGCGAAGTAAACCACTGGGAGAGTTTATTCTAGCATGGGTAGCTGCTTTATGCTGCTCTGTGAGGGAATCCCTTTAAAGGGTTATTACCATCTCAGACATTGATGGCATATCGCTTAGATACAACATTAATGTCAGGTAGACGTGGATTCAATAATCCTATAAAATATGTAGACACTTTAAGAATGCATGTACATCAAATAATTCATGTAGCAATCTAGCACCACCACCTGGCACAAACCTTTAACATCATTAACAATATGCAGAGAGAAATGTTTCCAGTAATGAATCACTACATTAGAAATGTGACATTGATTACCATACTCGTTATTTGCACACGTACAACTAAATGCAATTGGTAATTGTTTTTGGGTCCCCAGCAGGAGAGGAGATACTTCTGTGCATTCTCTGTTATTAACTAACCAAATATGAAAGGATATGCAATAAATGTCTAATGAATGCAGGTCCCACCATTGGGACGAGCACCAGTCTCTACTATGTAGGTCCCCTGACTCATTTAGCCTGAACCTGCTCCGCTGGCTGTCGCATCCATGTTACAGATATACTGTACATTAGACAAGCTCGCAGGGCTGCGGCCTGTGTATATATTACAAATACCTGAGATGAGAATACTCCTATGATAGATAGATAGATAGATAGATAGATAGATAGATAGATAGATAGATAGATAGATAGATAGATCACAAGAACCATAATATTGTAATTCAAAAGATTTTATATGGTCATTGTACTAAATACACATGTGGATAAAAATGTTGGTATTCTTACATTAAAGGGAAAAAAAACACAATGGTAACTGAAATCACTTGAAACTGACAACAAATAAATAAAAATTTACTGAAAATCAACTAATGAAAATCAGAAATAGCTTTTGAATTTATAGCACAAACTAATGAAACCGGCCTGGACAAAAATGATGGTAATATTTTGTTGCACAGCCTCTTGATGCAATTGCTGCAATCTATCGATTTCTGTTACTCTCAATGAGACTTCCGCACCTGTCCACAGGTATTTTGGCCCACTCTTCATGAGCAAACTGCTCCAGCTGTCTCAGGTTTGAAGGCTGCCTTCTCCAGACCACATGTTTCAGCTCCTCCCACAAATGCTCAATAGGATTTAGGTGAGGTCTAATAGAAAGCAACTTCAGAACAGTCCAATGCTTTTCTTTTCTTCTATGTTTTTAGCCTGTGGGAGGACCCATGACCTGCGACCAAGCTATCTGACACTGGGCAGCACATTTTGCCCCAAAATACCTTGACATTTTATTGTACCCTGCACAGATTCAAGACACCCTGTACCAGATGCAGCAAAGAAGCCCCAAAACATAACCGAGCCTCCTCCATGTTTCACAGAAGGTACAATGTTATTTTCTCTCTGTGCTTGATTTTTGTGTCTATGAACATAGAGCTGATGTGACTTGCCAAAAGCTCCAGTTTTGTCTCATCTTTCCAAAGGACATTCTCCCAGTAGCTTTGTGGCTTGTTATTGTGCATTTTGGCAAATACTAGTCTCACTTTTTTTTATTGCTTTCAACGGTGGTTTCCTCCTCAGTTATTTCCCATTAAGTCCACTTTGGCTAAGACAGCGACAGATGGTGCGATCCCTCTAATGTCTTTGGAAGTTATTCTGCGCTTTTTGGTTACTATTTGTATTATCCATCTCTTCAATTTTTTATCAATTTCTCTCTTGCGACTACGTTAGTCCTGTAGATCATAAACTTCTGAATAATATGTGCAAGTGTCGTAACAGGAACAACAAGCTGTTTGGAGCTGTTAGCCTCTACCTTTAATAACTCTCTCCATGATACCAAACAGCACAGTGACTACTTTTCACCCTTCAAATAGGCAGACTGACTGATTACAAGTTTGATGACACCTATAATACTAATTACAGGACACATTATAGTTTAACTTGTCCCTATGGTCAAATTATTTTCAATCTTTTCTAGGGCTACCATTAGTGTTGGGCGAACATGCTCGGCCAAACACCATTTTGACTCTAGCATCTCGATGCTCGGCACATCGCGGTGTTTGGCCGAACACAGCATGTGCTCGAGCGCGATGCTTGAGTCTCCTCCCTGCGCGTTTGTGGTCTGCTATGCAGCCAATAAACGCGCGGGGATGTACTGGTACTCACTGTAATGCCGTAGCCATGTTGGCTACTGGCATTACAGTGATTGCCTGGCAGGAACGCGCCATCGGGTGCTATATAGACAATATATATTGAGTCTTAGTCAGGGCGAGCTGCAGCAGAAGGGACAGATAGTGTAGGGACAGGAGTAGTGTTTTTTTTTAGGTAGGGGGTTAGTCTTGAAAGGTGTTAAAGACCCAAAAGTCATTTTTAGGACTACTGTTTTATCTGGCTGCAATATATTATTAGCGCAACCTGCGCTAAATTGCGTGCAATTGTTTGGCCGCTGCTGACAGTGACACAACCTCTGCTACATCTGTTGTGTTACATTTGCACATCCTAAAAATCTGTGACATTCAGTGCAATTGTTTGGCCGCTGCTGACAGCGACATTACCTGTGCTGCATCTCCTGTATAACGTTTGCGCATCCTAAATATCTGTGACATTCAGTGTAATTTTTTCTTAGCCACTGGTGACACCGACATTATCTGCGCTACATCTCCTGTATAACGTTTGCAAATCCTAAATATCTGTGACATTCAGTGTAATTTTTTCTTAGCGGCTGCTGACAGCGACATTACCCGCACTACATCTCCTGTATAACGTTTGCGTATCCTAAATATCTGTGACATTCAGTGTAATTTTTTCTTAGCCGCTGCTGACAGCAACATTACCTGCGCTATACCTCCTCTATAAAGTTTGCGCATCCTAAATATTTGTGACATTCAGTGTAATTTTTTCTTAGACGCTGGTGACAGCAACATTATCTGCGCTACATCTCCTGTATAACGTTTGCGCGTCCTAAATATCTGTGACATTCAGTGTAATTTATTTACGCATACACTTATAAAACCTGCGCTACTGTATGTGAGACATACTTGCAAGCATATATACCATTTAATATGCTCAAGGCGAGCAGTAAGGGACGGGAAGTGGCCGTGCTGCTGATGGTGCACGCAGAGGCCGTGGCCCTGGGCGCGGTAAAACTGTGCCTGCTGCCAGATCACAAGAAACACAGTCATCCACGATACCTAGCTTCATGTCCCAGTTTCAGGGCGGCGCAGGACACCACTCTCGAAGTCACACCAGTGTGACCAGGTGGTCGGTTGGACTGCATCAGATAATGCTTCCAGTCGGATAAGCACCACCCTGTCTTCCACAAAGTTCAGTCTCAATAGCCAAGAGTCTGGTCAACAGAATCCTCACCCTGATCCGCCTTCCTTCCACCATGGAGAGTCTTGGCAAACAAGTGATCCCACACTCGGATCTTCTGAGGAGCTCTTTTCATCGCCCTTCCTTGATTTGAGCCTCTCACCATGCCCACTTGAAGAGGGACATGAAGAGATCTTGTGCACTGATTCCCAAACACTTGAGCATCCACAGTCAGAAGAAGACAGTGGGGAACGGCAATTAGTGTTTCACCAGGTGGATGATGATGAGACACATTTGCCAATAAGTCAATTGCAATTAGTGTCTCAAGAGGTTGATGATAAGGATGAGACACAGTTGTCAATAAGTGAGGTTCTTGTTAGGTCAACAAGTCAGGAAGATGACCAGAGTGAGGAAGTGGAAGAGGAAGTGGTGGACGATGTAATCACTGACCCAACCTGAGAAGGTGGCAAGCCGAGCGAGGACAGCAGTACAGAGGGGGAGGGATCTGCAGCCCCGCAACAGGCTGGAAGAGGCAGTGGGGTGGCAAAAGGGAGAAGGCGGGCCACACCAAACAGGCCCGAAACTGTTCCCCAGTCTAGCGCTTTTTTAAGAAAAGTGCGGACGATAAAAGAATTGTCATTTGCAACCTGTGCCGTACCAAAATGAGCAGGGGCGTGAACACTAGCAACCTCTTCACCACCAGCATGATCCGCCACATGGCATCAAACCACATTAATAGGTGGGCCGAACGCCTGGGTCCATAATCAGTGTCTGCGTGTCACACCACTGCCTTTTCTTCCCCTGTGTTACGTGCTGGCCAATCCCCTGTCCAAGATGCAGGCCTGGATGCCTCCCGCCCTGCACCTGGACCTTCTCAAGCACCATCAACTAGCACATCCACTTCTGTGTCCCAGCGGAGCATACAAATGACCATACCCCAGGCCTTTGAACGAAAGCGCAAATACCCAGCCACCCACCTACAGGCCATAGCACTAAATGCGCACCTTTCCAAATTGCTGGCCATGGAAATGTTGCCATTTAGGCTTGTGGACACTGAGGCTTTCCGCAGCCTGATGGCTGTGGCCGTCCCTCGTTACTCAGTCCCCAGCCACCACTATTTTTCCCGGTGTGCCATCCCCACCTTACACCAGCATGTGTCCTGTAACATCACCCGTGCCCTGACCAACCCAGTTATTGGGAAGGTCCACTTAACAACTGATACATTGACAGGTGCTTTTGGCCAGGGACGCTACATTTCCCTGACAGCACACTGGGTAAACATTGTGGAGGCCGAGTCATACCCTGGGATGGCACAGGTGCTACCGACGCCAAGGATTGCGGGCCCTACTTCCATCAGGATTTCTGCCACCACCTACATTAGTGGCTTCAACCCCCCTTCTCCTCCTCCACCTCCTCCTCCACTTCCACCTCTGAATTCTCATCTTGCAGAACCAGTTAGCCATCAGTCAGTAGCTGGAAGGTAGTGTAGCACTGCAGTAGGGAAGTGGCAACAGGCCGTGCTGAAACTAATTTGCATAGGTCACAAACAGCACACCACCGGAAAGCTGTGGCATGGTATAAGGGACGAGACTGAGCTGTGGCTCTCGCCACTCAACCTACAACCAGGAATGGTTGTGTCTGATAATGGCCATAACTTGGTGGCGGCTTTGGAGCTCGGCAAGCTCACACACATACCATGCCTAGCCCACGTGTTTAACTTAGTGTTTCAGCGCTTTCTCAAAACCTACACCAATTTGCCTGAGCTATTGGTGAGCAGCAGAGGGCAGTAGTGGAATACCAGCTGCAACATGGTCCTCGTCTTTCCAGTCAGCTTCCGCTCTTCACAAGCGATGAGTGGGCATGGATGTATGACCTCTGTGAGGTTTTATGCAACTTTGAGGAATCAACACAGCGATGCTGCTATTATCAGCGTAACCATCCCACTTCTGTGTCTAGTGAAATGCTCGCTGCTCACAATGAAGGCGGATGCTTTGCATGTGGAAGAGGTGGAAATGGGGGAAGACAGTGCACAGGGTGATAGACACACCACCCTCCGTTTGTCTTCTCAGCGCGAATTGGATGATGATTATGAGGAGGAGGAGAAGCAGAAGACAGTTGCCTCTGCTACAGAGGGTAGTACCCATAGCAGGTTTATTCCATCTGTTCATCATGGATGGGTCAAGAAGGAGGAAAAGGATGAGGAGATTGAGATTCATCCTCCTGATAAGGACAGCGAAGTCTTGTCTGTTGGGACTCTGGCACACATGGCTGACTTTATGTTATGCTGCCTTTCCCGTGACCCTTGCGTTATACGCATTTTAGCCAACATCGATTACTGGTTGTTCACCCTTCTTGACCCCCGCTACAAAGAGAATGTCTCATCTCTCATTCCTGTGGTGATGAGGACTAGTAAAATGGTGCAATACCAGAAGGTCCTTGTGGAAAAATTGCTCCATAAATTCCAGCTGACAACGCTGGCGGCAGAGTATGTGATTCCTTGGGACACCAAGGAGGGGAGACGAGGGGAACACACAGCAGTTCCAACAGAGTCAGGGCAACATTGTCCAAGGCCTGGTACAGTTCCATGACACCCCGCCAGCACCCTTACCCTGATGCGCGGCCTAGTGTCACAAGGAGGGAAAAGTTTTGGAAGATTGTGAAGGAGTACAGTATGTAGCAGACCGTGTCAGCGTCCTCAGTGATCACTCTGTGCCTTACAATTATTGGGTGTCCAAGCTGGACATGTGGCACGAACTGGCACTCTACGCCTTGGAGATGATGGCCTGCCTCGCCGCCAGCGTTTTGTCAGAGCGGGTATTTAGTGCTGCTGGGGGCATAAAAACTGATAAGAGCATCCACCTGTCAACTGAAAATGCTGACAAGTTGACTCTTATCAAAATGAACAAGGCCTGGATTGCCCTTGACTTCTCTACTCCACCAGAAAAAAGCAACTGAACATAAAGGCACTTTAAATGTGACTTTCATGGTGTATTGAGTAAACTGTATTCCCATTGCACCCCTTCCACCACAAAAAAGGGTATATGGTTCAATATTCCTTTTCTCGTCCTCCTCACTCCATCATATCAACATGCTTATTAGGCTGCCCTCGCTCCTAATGTTTTAGAGGCTCAGCTCAGCAGCAGACCCTCACCCCTAATGTTTTAGAGGGTCACCAGCAGGCCCTCGTCCATAATGTTTTAGATGGTCAGATCAGCAGCAGGCCCTTGCTCCTAATGTTTTTGAGGGTCACCAGCAGGCCATCAATCATAATTTTTCAAGGGTGTGTATGATGCCCTCCTTTATGTGTAATAAAGGGTGTATTGGAGTGCCGGTTCCTTGTAATTTTTGGCAGCCCTTTCACTTAGTGCATAGGCTTTATGAGTATAAGAGTCCCACTACCTGAACAATTGTACCACAATGTAAATGAGGCCCTCCTTTATGTGATATGCAGGTTATATCAGAGTGCCTCTTCCTTTTGGCAGCACTTGCACTTTATATACTAGTAAATATACAGGAAATAATGTTTTCTAACAATTTTTCCTCTAAAATCGATTTTATATTCGGTTTTGTGCGTATTATTGTCAGTCTGTAAAAGTGGTGTACTACTTGGACAACATCGTTTCCCAGCAGCGACCTGGGAGTCCAAGATGCATCCAGACATCCTCCCCATGCTGTTCCTGAACCATTTCAGTGGTGTTTCCATCAATTTCTGACACCAGACACCCTCCCCTCTTCAGAGCAGGGGATGTATGGTTTTCCCATTGACTTCCATTGTGCTCTGGTGCTCTGTAGAGCACCTGAGCATCCCAAAGTGTTCTACTCGAGCACCAGAGCACTTTGGTGCTCGATCAACACTAGCTACCATCATTTTTGTCCAGGCCAGTTTCATTAGTTTGTTTTATAAATTATTCTGTTGAACCACAATCCAAAAGCATTGCCTGATTGTCATTAGTTGTTTTTCAGTAAATTTTTATTTATTATTACTTTTGTCAGTTTCAAGTTATTTCAGTGACCATTGTGGGTTTTTCTTTCTTTAATGGAGGGGTACAAACAATTTTGTCCATGTGTGTATAAGAAACAACATAATACCTATTTCTCCACTTAAAAGCCATTTCTTCTCTAACCCCCTGTGTCTTGAACTGGCCATTCATACAGTAATCAATTCACTGCTAAAATCAATCTTAAAAGAAGAGACAGATTATTCACTCACTGAGGGATCCGGCTACATGAGTCTATGGATAGGTGAGGAGAAGGAGTACAAATAAGTGTCAGGCCCTAGTAAGCTTTCACCAGTGCTGGATTCACAGCTGCACTGCTCAGTATTGCTGTGTAATGTCCTCTATACTGTTGCTACTGCTGTTTCTTAGATAACAGAGCAGGATCTTCTCTTTTCTGTGTGTGGTTTGTATTGGAGACATCAGAACAGTTTGTTTCCACCCACTACCAGGAGGAAAACTGATAATTAGAGACAGAGACCCTGATTTATCATACCTTCACAAAATAGTTTGTGCTTTCCAGGAGCTATACATTTTCAAATTTCAAAAAATATAGCTGTATTTGGACTTTGGAGATGAGTCTTTTTTCAGCAGAATCCTGTTTGAGTACATATTAACTGATATGGAAACATGGACTAGGGCTATTTCTCTGGTATGTGGCCTATATCCCCAAATAGTTAAAATTTCCAATCTTCTTTCCTTTTTATTTATTGTTCCTTTCATTTCCCCCCCCTCTCTGCCAGGGTGCAGTAAAACTCTGAACTTTGTTAAGGAAAAAGAACTGTATTTATGTGTATCAATAAAAGTTAGATTAAAAATATTAAGTAGCTTTTATTTAATATTTTAGGCGGTGGAAAAAATAGCAATTCTGCTACTGTACCTATCATATATGTGTACTTTGTTTTACACTTTAGCAAAATAAAACAATGTTTTTATTGAAAAGTTTTTCTTTTTTATATTTTTAAATAAACTTTATAAAAGTTTATTCAACTTATTTTTTAGTCCTTCAAGAAGACTTCACAATGTGATTATTCAATCACTTTTACAATGCTTTGCTATACAGGGAGTGCAGAATTATTAGGCAAGTTGTATTTTTGAGGATTAATTTTATTATTGAACAACAACCATGTTCTCAATGAACCCAAAAAACTCATTAATATCAAAGCTGAATATTTTTGGAAGTAGTTTTTAGTTTGTTTTTAGTTTTAGTTATTTTAGGGGGATATCTGTGTGTGCAGGTGACTATTACTGTGCATAATTATTAGGCAACTTAACGAAAAACAAATATATACCCATTTAAATTATTTATTTTTACCAGTGAAACCAATATAACATCTCAACATTCACAAATATACATTTCTGACATTCAAAAACAAAACAAAAACAAATCAGTGACCAATATAGCCACCTTTCTTTGCAAGGACACTCAAAAGCCTGCCATCCACGGATTCTGTCAGTGTTTTGATCTGTTCACCATCAACATTGCGTGCAGCAGCAACCACAGCCTCCCAGACACTGTTCAGAGAGGTGTACTGTTTTCCCTCCTTGTAAATCTCACATTTGATGATGGACCACAGGTTCTCAATGGGGTTCAGATCAGGTGAACAAGGAGGCCATGTCATTAGATTTTCTTCTTTTATACCCTTTTTTGCCAGCCACGCTGTGGAGTACTTGGACGCGTGTGATGGAGCATTGTCCTGCATGAAAATCATGTTTTTCTTGAAGGATGCAGACTTCTTCCTGTACCACTGCTTGAAGAAGGTGTCTTCCAGAAACTGGCAGTAGGACTGGGAGTTGAGCTTGACTCCATCCTCAACCCGAAAAGGCCCCACAAGCTCATCTTTGATGATACCAGCCCAAACCAGTACTCCACCTCCACCTTGCTGGCGTCTGAGTCAGACTGGAGCTCTCTGCCCTTTACCAATCCAGCCACGGGCCCATCCATCTGGCCCATCAAGACTCACTCTCATTTCATCAGTCCATAAAACCTTAGAAAAATCAGTCTTGAGATATTTCTTGGCCCAGTCTTGACGTTTCAGCTTGTGTGTCTTGTTCAGTGGTGGTCGTCTTTCAGCCTTTCTTACCTTGGCCATGTCTCTGAGTATTGCACACCTTGTGCTTTTGGGCACTCCAGTGATGTTGCAGCTCTGAAATATGGCCAAACTGGTGGCAAGTGGCATCTTGGCAGCTGCACGCTTGACTTTTCTCAGTTCATGGGCAGGTATTTTGCGCCTTGTTTTTTCCACACGCTTCTTGCGACCCTGTTGACTATTTTGAATGAAACGCTTGATTGTTCGATGATCACGCTTCAGAAGCTTTGCAATTTTAGGAGTGCTGCATCCCTCTGCAAGATATCTCACTATTTTTGACTTTTCTGAGCCTGTCAAGTCCTTCTTTTGACCCATTTTGCCAAAGGAAAGGAAGTTGCCTAATAATTATGCACACCTAATATAGGGTGTTGATGTCATTAGACCACACCCCTTCTCATTACAGAGATGCACATCACCTAATATGCTTAATTGGTAGTAGGCTTTCGAGCCTATACAGCTTGGAGTAAGACAACATGCATAAAGAGGATGATGTGGTCAAAATACTCATTTGCCTAATAATTCTGCACGCAGTGTACGCAGTACAACAACTCATTATAGCCTGGTACTGAAAATGACAGGTAGTCTATTAGGTCGTGCCTCTGTGCACGACCTGTTAGGCATGCATTCATGGTAGGCCTGAGTTCCTTTGCTAGGCCCCTTGGCTGCCATGGCAACCATTAGTGCCCTGCAATCGGGTTGGGGGGGGGGGGGAGACTGTTGTTAACAGAAGAAGCCCCTTCCCTCCTCTGTCTACTGCCACTTAGATGCCTTCGTCTTTATTGACTGTGGTATCTAAAACTTTAAATGGCTAGGATCAGAGGAAATATGCCACATGTGATGATTGCCCTTGTGCACACCTTCCCAGTTCAAAGATGGGTCAGAGATATTTTCCTCCTTTAAAATATACGCACTTTGGACAAGGTAATAAAACAAGTACCTATATTGGGTGTATTTATGCAGAGGGAAATATATTTGCATTACAAGACAGCAGCACTTCAAACATTACAACATTACTATATGGTATCCGTACATTATAATGATTTATATCCTGCTTAAAATGAAGCTTCCCTTCATGCAACTGTCATGTTAATAGCTTTCATAAGCTTCTGCCTGCGCCACGGGCCCTGATAAATGCCTGCTCCTATCTGTTATAATCAGGTCATTTTTCAGGTTGGTCTTTGCTGCCTGTTATATGCCTTACTGCTCTCCACCTGGATACTGGGAGTTATTCCCCGTCAGCCTATGGCCCACCAGGATCAAAATGGTCTTAAAGCAGCTGAAAAATGTTTGTAATGAGGATATACTATAGTATTAGCTATCAGTACCATTAATAGGTTTACCTGTAGTAATATAAATAAATATAATAGCACCATTTTCCAGAAATATGGTACATCTTTGAATAGGCGTTCACAAAGGTGTAACCTGATGGCTGATTATGGATTGGATTCCCAGATTCCCTCCATCTCTGTGCCATTGCTTGTAATAAATAATCCATGTGCATATTACTTGTGGTCTAGTCTTTGAGTAAACTGTATATTTCTCGGAGGAGATGGAGAAGCAGAAGATGTTTTTCATATTGCTGCTATGGAAACAGCTATCGTCAATGCTTCTTGTCCTACTGCCAACTCCAGTTCTCCAGAGATCTAGATCTGCTCCTGGTTTTGTAAACCTCCGCAGAATGCAGCCCCCTCCTAACATTTCAACTTACAGAAGATACTTTACCGGCTTTTTAGGTCTCTTCGGAGATACACAGTGCGCACACTTCATTCTACAAATTTGTATAAAACCCAGCTTATTACAGAACACATTATGTAAACCTTCAATACTAAGCAAATGCATAATTTAAACAGAAGCAATGAAGCAGATAGGAGCTTTCAAAAGCCACTATACAAAGACAACAGGCGGTACAAAAACCCCAGCAAATAAGGAGGGTTCAGGAGACCACGAAGCAACACACTGGAAATAGCATTTCCACGTCATTTACCGGTCATCAATAAATACACAGGTTTTTGCATCTCATGTAACAGTATTAGGCTACATGCACAAGACCGTGCCGTTTTTTGCGGTCCGCAAACCGCGGATCCGCAAAAAACGGAAGCCGCCCGTGTGCCTTCCGCAATTTGCGGAATGGGTGGCCCATTGTAGACATGCCTATTCTTGTCCGCAAAACGGACAAGAATAGGACATGCTATATTTTTTTTATGGGGCCACAGAATGGTGCAACTGATGCGGAGAGCACACGGAGTGCTGTCCGCATCTTTTGTGGCCTCATTGAAGTGAATGGGTCCTCATCCGAGCCGCAAAAACGACGGCTCGGATGCGGACCCAAACAACGGCCGTGTGCATGAGGCCTTAAGTAGTAGTAAGTAAAACAATGTGGAATTTAAGTAAATTGCTGTGTCTGGAATGAGTTTTCTATATCAATAATAGTCTAACATATTCTCTACCGAAATTTCCAGTCTAATTAACAAGCTAAAATATCTCATTGACAAAAGTTCTCTGAATCTTCTGTTTTTGGCTCCTCCTACACCATCACACTTTAATTTGGTTCATCTAAACTGGAGGCTGTCACCATGGCAACCCTCGACAAAGCCAGACACTTTAGATATGAAATGCGTGGGCCTTCTGATCGTGGATGGTTGGACCCAATGTTCTTTTCTGGGCTGTTATCAGCCCATGCAAAAGGGACCTCATACAGTCCCTCGTGCAGTGTTCGACCTGCCAGGGATTGCAGGGATATATTTTGATTGGGAAACAGACAAACCCCTCTTCATACAGAATGTGAAATTTAAAACAAAAGTATTCTGCTTTAATAATGAAGGTCATACAGTATATAGTCATCATTGTTATAGCCATGTCTGTTTGTGTGCAACAGCTCCAGATTATGGATGAGTATGCAGATGGGTGTGACAGCATTTAGATACCTCTTATCTTATGGATCTTTGTATCTTTACCAGCAATTATAGGTAACAATGAAAAGAGGAATGGGGGGGGGGGGGGGTGCATGACTGGCGATGTATTTTCCCTTTTCATGTAGAAATACATGAAATGCACAATAGGAGATAGTGAACACCGGACAACATTGCAAGGATCAGATGTTTCTCTAAAGTCTTTGGTTAGAGAAGAGAAAAAGGGAGATGAGGGGGTTCTGGAGAATATAGAAAAATGAAGCAAGGAGAAAATGTCCTAATTTAGACAGACAAGTTTTGTTGCTGTAGCAACGTTAGTCTAAAGGCAGCAGGGTGTTGAGTTCTTTTCAGCTTTAAAATTTCAAGAAAAAAAGAGCAGAAGGAAGACATTTTTGACAGACATGGAGCGGTCAACAGCTAAAGCAGCTTGAAATATTTGGTAATACTGCAAGGAAAAACAGCACATACGAAAACTGCGAAATATTTCATGCTTAGTATGTGTCAAAATGCAAACAGAAATACGTTGTGCCAAGAAATGCAATAGGCCACGTCCTATCACACGGCTATATTTATGTTTGCCTTCCATTTTCAAAAATGCAGCACTCTCCTTCTTTAAAAAAAAGGGTCAATTCCCCCCCCCCCCCCCATATTAAGGCCTCATTAACACAAACGTATTTTCTTTACGTGTCTGTTCTGTTTTTTCTTGTGGAACATATTTGGAACCATTCATTTCAATGGGTCCACCCAAAAAAATGGAAGTCACTCTATGTGCATTCCTTTCCGTATGTCTGTTCCGCAAAAAAAATTGAAAAAGTCCTATTATTGTCCGCATTACGGAAAAGGATAGTACTGTTCTATTAGGGGTCAGCTGTTCCGTTCCACAAAATACTGAATGCACACAGACGTTACCCATATTTTTTGCGGACCTCAAAATACATACGGGCATGTGCATGAGCCCTAAAGTTGTAAATCATGCCCTTACCTTGGATCTAATGACAAGAACCAAGACTGAGTTCATATCCTGTTTTCACCTTACGTTAGCTTATATGTTTGGGGAAAAAAAGGGATACTACACTTTTCCATTCTCCAGAGTGCAATAGAAAAAAAAACATACATTAAGGCCTCTTTCACACGGGCGTCGCGTGTGAGGGCCGGATAGGATGTGAGTGCGTCGCAGGGAAAATGCACGATTTTTCTGCACGAGTGCAAAGTGTTTTAATGCGTTTTGCACACATGTGAGAAAAATCGTTATGTTTGGTACCCAGACCCGAACCCGGACTTCTTCACAGAAGTTTGGGTTTGGGTTTGGTGTTCTGTAGATTTTATTAGTTGCCCTTATAACATGGTTATAAGGGAAAATAATAGCATTCTTAATACAGAAAGCATAGTAAAATGTCCATTGAGGGGTTAAAAATAAGAAACAAATTTAACTCACCCCATCCACTTGGTTGCGTAGCGGATCTCCTCTTCTTTCTTCAGGACCTGGGTAAAGGACCTTTGATGACGTCACTGAGCTCATCGCATGGTCCTTCAAAGGTCCTTTACCCAGGTCTTGAAGAAAGAAGAGGAGATCCGCTATGCGACCAAATGGATGGGGTGAGTTAAATTTGTTTATTATTTTTTAACCCCTCCATCCCTAATTTAATTAGCATTCTGTATTAAGAATGCTATTATTTTCCCTTTTAACCATGTTATAAGGGAAAATAATAAAGATCGGGTCCCCATCCCGATCATCTCCTTAGCAACCATGCGTGAAAATCGCACCACATCTGCATTTGCTTGCGGATGGTTGCGATTTTCACGCAGCCCAATTCACTTCTATGGGGCCTGCGTTGCATGCAAAACGCACAATATAGAGCATGCTGCGATTTTTATGCAACGCACAAGTGATGCGTGAAAATCACCGCTCATGCGCACAGCCCCATAGAAATGAATGAGTCCGGATTCAGTGCGGGTGCACGCATTGCACCCGCGCTGAAAACTCGCCCGTGTGAAAGAGGCACGAACACCAACTGTGGGGCAGCCGCAGCGGATCGCGGACCCATTCACTTTAATGGGTCTGTGATCCGCCCGTTCCGCAAAAAGATAGGACATAGGTACTCTGTAGTGCTTCTGTAGGGTTCCTTTCCGTGCTTCCGTTCCGCACCATTCCGCATCTCCGGATATGCAGACCCATTGAAGTCAATGGGTCCGCATCCGTGATGCGGAGTGCCCATTGAACAGCGCCCATATATTGCGGATCCGCAAATGCGGTCCGCAATACGGCAACGGGCAGCACACGTTCGTGTGCAGGAGGCCTAACGTATATATATATTTTTAACAATGGAACTTTATGGTGACCGATGACACTGTACAGTCCATCTGAGGATCCATTTAACGTTTTTTGAACACATTAAAAGTAAGACAAAAACATGGGGGAGAATTTTTCATGAAGGGAACATTTGAAGGCAGTTTTGTTTGAGTCTGCGTGCTTTATGCCACAATTATCAAATGTCACATGTTGTTTGACAAATTTGTCTTATCCTTATAGGGTTGACTAGGGACTCTGTCCGGGTCAGGGACAGGGATCCGGACGGGGTCGCCCCTTTCGGGGCGGGTGCTGTGTATAGACAGGTAGGGTGCATATAGTCCACCTCCCTTTTAACAAGGTCATCTAGGGACATTTGTTCCTGCAGTGTTCACACAGGGCCTTGTAAAGACGACCAAGCGAGACGACGACCTGTCGACCACAAGTGCTCAGTGAAAAACAGACCTAACACGGACCAAATATGTCTGTGATTTTCACGGACCAATAGATTTCAATGTCAGTAAAAAAGAAATACTGATGTGTGAACACACATATTAAAATCAATGGGTACAATGTGGACAGCACCTGTCAGTAAAAAACAGAAATATGAACGAGGCCTAAGTCCTCAATGGGTTTTAAATGACCTTTCTCTTTCACTGGAAATGATCCCTACTTGGGGCTAATCCTGCCCTTGAGCTGGAGCAGATCTAGGAAGTTAGTTTGATGATAAACCTATGTATTGTACAAGCTCAGAAGGATTTCTGAGATTTTAGCACCAGCTTTCCGATATTATTTTTCTGACTTCGCTAAACATCAAAGAAATCCAGAAAAAGTTGTTCCTGGAGGCAAATAAGCCCAGAGCTTCGGTTTATCTTTTTGTTTAATGGTGTAGAAATGGCGAGATCGGAAGTGTGATATTTATGCACAGATGACAGTAGCACAAATAATTGGGAATATTTGACTCTCATAAAAGCTGTTTAGTGAACTCTGGAGTAATACGGGAGCCTTTTGCTAGTGAATTCCTGGTGTATACAGAAAGAGCATGCAAATGCTTTGAATGATGAATGAGGCTAAACTGCAAAGTAATGAGCCCCAGACGTGTCTGTGAATAAAGCCCTGTAGCAGTGAATGAGACAGATAATGGGAGAGGCCTCATCTCTGTCACCGTTATGAGTAAGTGAAAACTCATTGCAGTAAAACTTTCAGCAGAAGAATAAATAAGATACCCAGACAACCAAGGAGGTTGGAACAGCAGTCAGTAATATATGATTTCATTATATATACCCCACTAATTTATACAGATCTACCGCGTGCAGACACAACTAGTATACCTAGCCTACAATACCTGAATGGATAGTAGATGCGGCCATATTACAACATTACGCTTTAGAGATGGTAAAACAAGACTGTAATGTATAATACAGTTCGAGTGTCATCCAAGACATGTCAAAAAAAAATTAAATTGCTGGCTTGTATTATTTGTTTTAAAGTCATTAGGCGGCTTAGACATGTCCTTTTTATACATGGCATCAATAAGACACCCTAACAAGAGGAGCTACGTGGTGCAGCGTGGAAAGTGCTTCCTCCTAGAACCTTCTATTCACTTATGACTTGAGAGAAGGGGCATGCTACTTGAACATACAAAATCTACATTCCCTCGCTATGTAGTGGAGGTAAGTGCACCCGCTATCTTCTCCATCAGCGTGCAAAACAATAAGTGGTGATATTGGAAGACATGGAATACATAAAAGTCTTTAATAGACTTCTGATAGATTGTCTCTTAAATTAGTAGTGCAGGCAGAGAAAAGCATGGATCCGAGGAGATGGTGGTGGTATGCAGAGCAGTGTCGTATGATGTATATGAAGTCCTCTTATTTATGTGCTGTGTATTCATGAGGTGAGTGCTCTTCCAACCCTCTCACCAGTGATTGATGACTGCCTTGCACCCAGTGATAGGTGACAGCAGAGGGAGAAGGTGTGGGGCGACTGGGGATCGCTAACCTTATGAATGCAGCACACCCAGAATTTTATTCTTCAGTAGTCCCTATTAGCAAACTGAACAACATTTTTGTGATGTTTGGGCAAACAGTGGAACAGACCAGCCACTGTGCTTCATACAACTGCCATACTATACCTTTACATGCTAGCAATTTCACATAAGATTTCTTGGGTTGGTAAAATTGAGGAATGTGCCATTAAATGCCATAGTAAGGAAGTATTGTTAACGTGAAGCATTGCTTCTAGGGAAGAATATCTCCAGCATAGAGTACCAGGACCATAATGCTTTTCTGTGTGCATGGGGCCATTATGTTATCACAAGACTATCAGGGTATGACCACACAGTGCAGTTGTGATCCAGTCAGGATTGCAGCTAGCTGCCGTCGAGAACCGCAAAGCTAATTATAATAGTAAGATGTAATAAGACCACACTGTATAGCCGGTCTTCATTGTTAATGGCCGCACAGTATTGAAGGGGCCGGCTATACATTGCGGTCTTCATTAGTAGAACAGATCCTGACCACGCTGTGTGTCTACAAATTTCACCTGTGACTCTTTACCAGTTGTAGACCTCTTCTGACTCATCCATTTGATGAATCTGCAAAAAGATACACTGTTGCACTCCTGTCTAAGGGTCCATTCACATGTCCGCAAGTGTTTTGCGGACACCGTCCATGTGCGTTCCGAATTTTGTGGATCGCACACGACCTGCCCTGTGACAGAAATCTTTTGCGGCCCCATTGAAATAAATGGTTCCGCACCCGTTCCACAAAATTGCGGAACAGATGTGGACCCATTCATACGGACGTGTGAATGGACCCTAATACAGTACTTTTTCTACTGTCTGCAGTTGATTGCTTTAATTAAACGTAATGGTTAACCAATTCTGAGGAGTTTTCATTGGTCAACCGCTCCCCCCAGAAAAAAGAGAGAAGCATTTTTATAGTATTTTTTGGGAGCAAAAATTGCAGTGACCAGATGTTACAGGCAGGCTAAAAGGAAACTATAAAATTTCATACAGTCTCTGTTGTTGGTTTTTTTATGTAGTGGTCTTTTGAAACAGTTTCCTGACAGCTTTTTGTTCCCTTGGTTGTTCTGGGTGTGTTTTTTTCGGGGAAAAAGGTAGCTGGATCTGTAAAAAATGCCTGAATTTCATGATCTGTAAAAAAAAAATGCCTGAATTTCATGTCATTTTCGATTAATTATAAGTGACTGTTAATTTTAAGTGACTGTTCCAAAGTAAGAGCTGCTGATGTCCCCCGTTGGATGTAATATCAGGCTACTGAATTAAATATAGGGGGTACCTATTATTAATATTACTATTGGCCATGCACGTGGTTGTGCATAGTAACCTACGTTTCTGGTAGCAATTTAATACTGGACTGCTGCTGCACATATATATATATAAAAAAAAAGAAAGTCCAACGGGAGCACCAACCTGACAAGTGGGTGCAATGTCCAAAAGGGGGGCAACGGCAATCCCCAATAGTATAATCGAATAGAAAGCAGGACTGCACTCCAATATGTGATGAAAAAATCAAAGCAGTTTATTCACCCATGTTAGGCAAAGTTTGCGACGTTTCAGCTCTTGCGAGCCTTTCTCAAGCATAGAGACAGTGAAAGTGAGCACATTTAAAGCATTACAAAAAGTGTTACTCCCATCAGGGTGTGGTTACAATCATCTTAAATTACAGACATGTGTTACAATTATAAAGTGCATGTTTAACATAGTGACTAGTGTTATACGTTCTATCATACCAGGATACTATCCCTCTTATATAGAACAAGACATATATAGAACTTGTGCTCCAATTAGAATCATAAAACAGTGCAGACCTACTGAATGGGGATCCCAGGAGTGAAACTCGGAAAGCCATGGAGCCCACATATACCATCATGTTCCCTATGCGTCTCGATCTCCTCAATGCGCATGCCCAGAGTAACAACATCATGTGAATCACAATGAGAGAATAGTGCGCATGCGCTCTATAGGGTAACATCTACCAGCGCCATTGGTCCGTTCCTGATGCTGGCATCTGTAGGAGATCCCTGCTGCGGTCTGTTGCACATTCTCTATGTGTTCCGTTCTATAGTCACGGCTTTGAGTACATACTCTGTATAGTTATCATTTACGTGATGAATATAGAACGGACATTTAGGGCACTTTTCCCTGAACTAAAATGGCGCTGGTAGATGTTACCCTATAGAGCGCATGCGCACTATTCTCTCATTGTGATTCACATGATGTTGTTACTCTGGGCATGCGCATTGAGGAGATCGAGACGCATAGGGAACATGATGGTATATGTGGGCTCCATGGCTTTCCGAGTTTCACTCCTGGGATCCCCATTCAGTAGGTCTGCACTGTTTTATGATTCTAATTGGAGCACAAGTTCTATATATGTCTTGTTCTATATAAGAAGGATAGTATCCTGGTATGATAGAACGTATAACACTAGTCACTATGTTAAACATGCACTTTATAATTGCTCTACAAGACTGACTTAGGCCCCATGCACATGACCATATTTTGGGTCCGATCCGCATTTTCCTGGGTCTGCACAAAATACTTACAGCACATTTTGTTTTTGTCCTACCTTTAATGTACACACATGATGTATACATTAAATGGATGCGTCAGACAGATGCCGTACAGTGGCATCCATCATCATAGAGTTCCATTGTAAAAAAACAAAAACATATGTTAACCACTTCACTACCGGAGTATTTACCCCCCTTCCTTACCAGGCCAATTTTTCAGGTGCAGCAAGAGGCCTATCTAACTGCAAATAACTAAATCATTTCTGAGCGAGCCAACATGGATTTGATATTTTTTTTCATGAGACACATTAGACCTTTCTTTTGTGCTATTAGATAATAGATATAGATTTTTTTTAAATTAAAGAAAAACTGAGAATTATGAAAACATTTTTTTCCTTTCTTATCAATTTTATTTCTATTACAAAAGGTAAGACAAAATATTTCTAAAACCATTACCGTACGCTTGTACCCTGAAAATGGACGCTATTTATGTAAGTTATCTACTGGCTAGGCCCGCCACAAGACTTCAATGCACTGGAGCGCATTTTGGATTTTGGCGTGTATGTTTGTATATTTTACAGTCACAAATTCCACTATACTATGGCTAAGACTAATAAATATATATAAATACAATAAATATTTTTTTTTATAAACAAAAAAGAGGCAGGATGTTTGTATGGCCGTGTATGTAGTCTTCTATACTATTGCTAATACTAGTAACTATTGCTCTAACTTATTTTCTGTATTTTTCTTTTTATTATTTTTTATCAATTTATTTATTTTTTACTTTTTATTTATTTATTTTTAAAGTGAATTAACCCCTTCCTGCCACAGTCAAGGCAGGAAGAGGTTAATTCACAGCCTGCAGGGTGACAGTTAATTTTACAGCTAGGAGGTGTCGCTCTTACATAAGAAAAAGCGCTCCCTGCCGGCGTTTACATTTTACAATGAGATAGACACTTGTAGCACAATGATACAAGCATCTATCGCTGCTTGACTGCTCCCGCTCGTCACGACACTTCTCCCTGTGACCGCAACTGTCTAATAACAGTGCTGTCACAGCGATCTGCAGTGGCACAGACCGTCAGTAGATCGCGATGTAAACCGATGATTTTATAAGTCAAGTTACAGATTGGAGCCTACCGCTTCAACATATAAAGTCATGCTGTGGTAGGCAAGTGGTTAACATATACGACATTTCCAATTTTTTTTTTGCAGGATGTATAAGAGCAGTATTCCACACTCTTGTATATAGTGACCCCTCAAGATGCAATGGCCTCAGGATACAATATTTTCAACATACAATGCTCTGTTCTGACCCATTGTGAGTTGAAACTAGACTCAACATACAATGCCTCCGACTCAGATCCGACTAACCAAGGCCACTTCTCTGGTAAAATACACTGCTCAAAAAAATAAAGGGAACACTTAAACAACACAATGTAACTCCAAGTCAATCACACTTCTGTGAAATCAAACTGTCCACTTAGGAAGCAACACTGAGTGACAATCAATTTCACATGCTGTTGTGCAAATGGGATAGACAACAGGTGGAAATTATAGGCAATTAGCAAGACACCCCCAATAAAGGAGTGGTTCTGCAGGTGGTGACCTGACCACTTCTCAGTTCCTATGCTTCCTAGCTGATGTTTTGGTCACTTTTGAATGCTGCCGGTGCTTTCACTCTAGTGGTAGCATGAGACGGAGTCTACAACCCACACAAGTGGCTCAGGTAGTGCATCTTATCCAGGATGGCACATCAATGCAAGCTGTGGCAAGAAGGTTTGCTGTGTCTGTCAGCGTAGTGTCCAGAGCATGGAGGCGCTACCAGGATACAGGCCAGTACATCAGGAGACGTGGAGGAGGCCGTAGGAGGGCAACAACCCAGCAGCAGGACAGCTACCTCCGCCTTTGTGCAAGGAGGAACAGGAGGAGCACTGCCAGAGCCCTGCAAAATGACCTCCAGCAGGCCACAAATGTGCATGTGTCTGCTCAAACGGTCAGAAACAGACTCCATGAGGGTGATATGAGGGCCCAATGTCCACAGGTGGGGGTTGTGCTTACAGCCCAACACCGTGCAGGACGTTTGGCATTTGCCAGAAAACACCAAGATTGGCAAATTTGCCACTGGCGCCCTGTGCTCTTCACAGATAAAAGCAGGTTCACACTGAGCACATGTGACAGACGTGACATAGTCTGGAGACGCCGTGGAGAACGTTCTGCTGCCTGCAACATCCTCCAGCATGACCGGTTTGGCATTGGGTCAGTAATGGTGTGGGGTGGCATTTCTTAGGAGGGCCGCACAGCCCTCCATGTGCTCGCCAGAGGTAGCCTGACTGCCATTAGGTACCGAGATGAGATCCTCAGACCCCTTGTGAGACCAAATGCTGGTGCGGTTGGCCCTGGGTTCCTCCTAATGCAAGACAATGCTAGACCTCATGTGGCTGGAGTGTGTCAGCAGTTCCTGCAAGACGAAGGCATTGATGCTATGGACTGGCCCGCCCGTTCCCCAGACCTGAATCCAATTGAGCACATCTGGGACATCACGTCTCGCTCTATCCACCAACGTCACGTTGCACCACAGACTGTCCAGGAGTTGGCAGATGCTTTAGTCCAGGTCTGGGAGGAGATCACTCAGGAGACCGTCCGCCACCTCATCGGGAGCATGCACAGCCGTTGTAGGGAGGTCATACAGGCACGTGGAGGCCACACACACTACTGAGCCTCATTTTGACTTGTTTTAAGGACATTACATCAAAGTTGGATCAGCCAGTAGTGTGTTTTTCCACATTAATTTTGAGGGTGACTCCAAATCCAGACCTCCATGGGTTAAAAAATTTGATTTCCATTTTTTTTTTTTGTGTGATTTTGTTGTCAGCACATTCAACTATGTAAAGAACAAAGTATTTCAGAAGAATATTTTATTAATTCAGATCTAGGATGTGTTATTTGTGTGTTCCCTTTATTTTTTTGAGCAGTGTAGCTGTATGTGTTGCTAGTTATCAGCTTTTCCTGACTGTTATATGTAAGGGATTGTTTTATCTGTCTTAGTTATCTGCTTATTTTTCTTAACCCTTTCATGACCAAGGGTCATTGATGCCCCAGTGTCTAGGTCAAAATTTACAAATCTGACATGCGTCACTTTATGTGGTAATAGCTTTGGAACACTTTTATTTATCCAAGCCATTCTGAGAATGTTTTCTCGTGACACATTGTTCTTTATGATTGTCATAAATTTGAGTCAATATATTTCACCTTTATACTTCACATGTGGTCGTGAACTGATGTAAGGGCGCACGGCAGGGTGCAGAAAAAAAGGAGCGCCACATGGTTTTTGGAAGGCAGATTTTGCTGGACTGGTTTTAGATGGCATGTCCCATTTAAAGCCCCCCTGATGCACCCTTACAGTAAAAACTCCCAAAAAGTGACCCTATTTTGGAAACTAGGGTATAAGGTGCCAGTTTTATTGGTACTATTTTGGGGTACATATGACTTTTAATTGCTCTCTATTACGTTTTTTGTGAGGCAAGGTAACCGAAAAATGCCTGTTTTGGCTCCTTTTGTATTCATTTTTTTACAAGATTTATCTGACAGGGTAGATCATGTGCTATTTTTATAGAGCAGGTTGTTACGGACTCAATGATATCAAATATGTCTACTTTCTTTGTTTGTTTGTTTCAGTTTTACATTATAAAGCATTTTTAAAAAATAAATTATATTTTTGTGTGTCCATTTTCTGAACGCCATATGTTTTTATTTTTCTGCTGATCGTCTTGTGCAGGGGCTCATTTTTTGCAGAAAGAGTTGAGGCTTTTATTGGTACCATTTTTGGGTACATATGATTTTTTATCATTCATTATTACACTTTATGGGGCAAGGAACAGTTTTTATTTATTTATTTTTACAGCATTCATCTGAGGGGTTAGGTCATGTGACAGTTTTATAGAGCAGATCGTTACGGACGTGGCAATACCTAAAATGTATACTTTTTCTTATTTATTTAAGTTTTACACAATAATAGCATTTCTGAAACCAAAAAAATGATGTTTTAGTGTCTCCATAGTCTGAGAGCCATAGCTTTTTTATATTTTACGGTGTTCATCTGAGGGGTTAGGTCATGTGATATTTTTATCGAGCAGGTTATTATGGATGCGGAGATACCTAATATGTACACTTTTTTTATTTATTTCACTTTAACACAATAATAGCATATTTGAAAAAAAAAATTTGTTTTAGTGTCTCAATGTTCTAAGAACTATATATTTTTTTATTTTTTTAGCTTTTTTCTTATGTAGGGTCTCATTTTTTGTGGGATGAGGTGACGGTTTTATTGGTAACATTTTGTTTGATATACACCTTTTTGATCGCTTGGTGTTGCACTTTTTGCGATGTAAGGTGACAAAAATTTCTTTTTTTACACAGTTTTTATTTATTTATTTTTATGGTGTTTATCGGATGGGGTCTATCATGTGATATATATATAGAGATGGTCGTTACGGACGCGGTGATACCTAATATGTGTATGTTTTTTTTTTTTGTTTTTTTTTATAGGAAAAAGCAATTTATTTTTTTAATTTACATTTTTATTTATTTATTTATTTTTACTTTTATTATTTTCACTTTTTTTTTTATCAAGTCCCTCTTGGATCTTGAAGATCCAGTGGGGCTGATGGCTGTACTATACTTTGCAATGCTCTTGCATTGCAAAGTATAATACTATCAGATGTCCTGTAGGTGACAACACCGGACGCCTTTGCAAAGCGTCCGGTTGCCATGGCAACCATCGGGCACTGCCATCGCAGCGTGCCAGCCCCGATGGTTGAGAGAGGGAGCCCCCACCCTCTATTAACCCCATGGA
This sequence comes from Bufo bufo, assembly GCF_905171765.1. NCBI lineage: Eukaryota > Metazoa > Chordata > Amphibia > Anura > Bufonidae > Bufo > Bufo bufo. The sequence continues at coordinate 150,932,166 of NC_053397.1, read as the reverse complement.
TGCCGCTGCCGTGGCATCTAAGTTATTACAGCAGAGTGTCAGCATAGAGCTGACACTCGCTGCTGATGGCGGCGGCTCAGAAATGGAGCCGCTGCCATCAAACACAGCTGGGGGACTGCATCGGGGACAGAGGGCAGGGGGCAGCGCTGGAAAGGGGGAGGTACGTCCAGCATTGAGGGGGCACAAATGGGGGCAGGATGAATGTATGGGGCGGGGAGGGGGCTGACCGCATCAGGGGCAGGCTGCATGAATATGGATGGGGGCGGGGGGAACTGCATCAGGGGCAGGCGGGGACAGGGGGTTGGAGGCGCACAGGAAGGGGGCACAGATTGGGGGGCACAAGGACACTGCAGAGGCAGAAGTGCAGGGGCAGAAGCTTTAATCCAAGCATTTTGCAGTGCTTGGATTAAAGAGCTGCCTGACGTCTATACACGTGCTAGCTGCACGGGGCATGTGCACATAGCACATATATAGACGGATTGCAGTTGGGAAGAGGTTAAATCTTCATTCTCTTTCATATTAGGTGACATTTTTCGAGCTTTGGAACCGATTACTCAACTAACAATGGTTTCAACATACAATGGTCATCCTTGAACCAATTAATATTGTAACTTGAGGGACCACTGTACTTTCTTCCCCCATCGGATTTGTTAAACGTGGGACAAAATAGTGAATTAATGCCTAAAGGGGGCACATAACTGCTGCTCTAGGTAAGAGATGGAGGTTAATGGTTAGTGCTCTGAGGCCCCTTTCACACGAGCGAGTATTCCGCGCGGATGCGATGCGGGAGGTGAACGCATTGCACCCGCACTGAATACTGACCCATTCATTTCTATGGGGCTGTGCACACGAGCGGTGATTTTCACGCATCACTTTTGCGTTGCGTGAAAATCGCAGCATGCTCCTCTTTGTGCGTTTTTCACGTAACGCAGGCCCCATAGAAATGAATGGGGTTGCGTGAAAATCGCAAGCATCCGCAAGCAAGTGCGGATGCGGTGCGATTTTCACGCACGGTTGCTAGGAGACGATCGGGATGGAGACCCGAACCTTATTATTTTCCCTTATAACATGGTTATAAGGGAAAATAATAGCATTCTGAATACAGAATGCTAAGTAAAACAGGGCTGGAGGGGGTAAAAAAAATAAAAAGTCATTTAACTCACCTTTATCCACTTGCTCGCGTAGCCGGCATCTCCGTCTGACTCTTTTACTGTCTAGGACCTGTGGAGAGCATTAACTATAGTTTAAGGACCTGGGATGACGTCACTCCGGTCATCACATGGTACGTCACATGATCTTTTACCATGGTGATTCACCATGGTAAAAGATCATGTGACGTACCATGTGATGACCAGAGTGACGTCATCCCAGGTCCTTAAACTATAGTTAATGCTCTCCACAGGTCCTAGACAGTAAAAGAGTCAGACGGAGATGCCCGGCATCGCGAGCAAGTGGATTAAGGTGAGTTAAATGATTTTTTATTTTTTTTAACCCCCTCCAGCCCTGTTTTACTTAGCATTCTGTATTCAGAATGCTATTAATTTCCCTTATAACCATGTTATAAGGGAAAATAATACTATTTCCAGAACACCGATCTCAAGCCCTAACTTCTGTGAAGAAGTTCGGGTTTGGGTACCAAACACGCGCGATTTTTCTCACGCGAGTGCAAAACGCATTACAAGGTTTTGCACTCGCGCGGAAAAATCGCGGGTGTTCCCGCAACGCACCCGGACATTTTTCCGCAACGTCTGTGTGAAAGAGGCCTAAGGCTTCTTTCACATTAGCGAGTTTTCCGCGCGGGTGCAATGCGTGATGTGAACGCATAGCACCCGCACTAAATCCTGACCCATTCATTTTAATGGGTCTGTGTACATTTTTTCAGTTCTGCTTTGGGTGAAAAACGCAGCATGGTCTATATTCTGCGTTTTTCTTGCAGCCCTGGCCCCATAGAAGGGAATGTGGCTGCAGTGAAAAACGCATTGCATCTGCAAGCAAGTGCGGATGCAGTGTGTTTTTCACTGATGGTTGCTAAGAGATGTTGTTTGTAAACCTTCCGTAAACCTTTTATCACGCGCATTGCACTCGTGCGGAAAAAACTGAACGCAATTGCAGACAAAACTGACTGAACTTGCTTGCAAAATGGTGAGAGTTTCACTGAACGCACCCTGAATGCATCTGGACATAATCCGTCACGCTCGTGTGAAAGAGGCCTAAGGCTTTACGGGGGATAATAGGGGCATTGCTGTGGGTACAGAGCAGTAAGGGAGTTAATAGGGGCATTGGTATTGGTGTAAGGCAGTAAGGGGGTTAATAGGGGCATTGGTGTTGGTGTAGGACAGTAAGGGGGTTAATAGGAGCATTGGTATTGGTGTAGTGCAGAAAGGGGGTTAATAGGGGCTTTGATGTTGGTACAGGGCAGTAAGGACATGGTCCTTCAGCCAGGAATCACTTCAATTGCAAACTATACATTCTAAGCCTATAGACCATTACACCATTTTGATAAATGACCCCATACATCCACATTTGCCCCTCTGTCCAGGCTTCTACTCCATTCATAAAAACAGATCAGAACGTCTGTCCTTTGTAACCCATGTTGTTGTTTGTCACTTATGATATTAATAGTCAAAAACTCCTGTATATAGTCTCTTAAGAGTCCTTCAAACATATTTCCCACAACAGAAGTTAGGCTTACTGGTCTATAATTATCTGGGAAAGACCTAGAACACTTTTCGAATATGGGCACCACATTTGTGTTGCGCCAGTCGCTTGGCACTGTACCAGTCCCAAGAAAATCTCTAAAAATAATGAACAGGGATACATCAGTAAGTCAACTGTGCTCTTCGAGAACTCTTGGGTGTAATTCATCTTGTTGAAATTTACCTTATTTAACTTAGCTTGGACCATACCTAGAGTTAGCCAGTTTAGTATATTACTAACAGTGCTGGCACCACCAATATCAGCTCCATCTCTCCATTTGTATATAAAGAGCTAAAAAAAACATTTAGTAGCTCTGCCTTTTCCTGATCATATCTTGGTTACCATTATTTAAAGGACCTACCTTCTCAGACCTTGTTTTTTAATTTTTTTTATTTATACATTGAAATATATATTTTTTTGCTTTCTTTCACCACATGCTGTTCATTTTGTACTATGGTAGATTTTTGCTGTTTTTCACACATTTTATTAAGCTTTTTGTCAATTTCCAAAGTTACAGCTGACCCCTTAGAGTTTTATTTTTTAAATACTTTTTTTTTGTCATTTATTGCCCTTTGGACAATGTGGGGTTTAATTTTAGCGGTCTATACTTGTTACCTAGAGGAATAGAGTTTGCAGTATAATTACCGAATGTAGATTTAAAGCTCTGCCATGTATCCTCTCTGTATTAGTCTGTGAGAATAGCTGCTCTCAGTCTATGCCCTGAAATGCTGCCCTCAACTCTGGGAAATTGGCCTTTTTAAATAAAAATCTGTGTTTTTGCCCTTCCAGCCAGAGGTTGGTTTTTACAGTTCAGGGGGAATATCTATGCTGTTCCAGTCCTCTGCACTGCCCCTGTTCTCTCTTCTGGTCCCCACGCTGTTTACATCTAGCTAGCTATAGACATGGTCACATGTGATGTTCCAGCCAATGACTGGCTTCAGCGGTAATGTGGCCACAAGGAGCACATCTCTGCTGAAGCCAGTCATTGGCTGGAATGGTGCATGTGACCATGCCCATAGCCAGCTGGATGTTTCCGGAGCAGAGGACCAGCGTGGAGCAAGTAAGTATGAGTCTTCTGTTTCAGGGCCATGCTGAGGGAATTTGATTAAAAGATAATTTTTATTAGAAAACCCCTTTAATCCATGCATTTAGCTCCCTGAGCTAAATGCATGGCTTTCCAGAAGCTTTATGAAATGGATGCACATGTATACAGAGTCTAAAGGAATCATCTTTGGTCTCCATTTGATCTCCCCTCCATTTCTTTCTAGTTTTTTGCTAGACACAATAGCAGAGTCTACAACGGTAATCTTTCCAGCAAAAAAGGCCAGAAACAAACAAAAAACAGGTCAAATGTAATCCAAAGATGAATCTTTTCAACTATGTTCAACCACCTATGTTTTCAGGTATTCAAACGTACATCCCCGACATAAAGCCCAGCAGATGGCTAAAACACAATGTGAACCCAGATTAAAGGGTGTATTAGACAGGCAGATTGTCTGCCAGATCTGACAGTGTAATACTGCCGCCAATTGCCCAATAAAAGGGCAAATGCTCGTTCATCAGGTAATTTTAATCTTTCATCAGGTTTAAAAATCATTTGCCGCCGGCATATCGTGGTGTCTAATCATGATCTGCTGCCTGCAAACAACTACTCAATATGGGGACGAGTGATGCCATTAGCGATCACTCTTCCCATACTCTGGAGAAGATCACTGCATGTAATAGCAGTGGTTTGCTTCACAAATTGTGGATTGCCAGGAAGGAACGCTTATCTCCTGACAATTGCTGCATGATCGCTGTATGTAATACAGCCTTAAGTGTACCAATTCTTGATTTACCTTAGATAGTTTGTCCTTGACCGTAAATTAAGCTGTATAGTCAAGGACAGCTGCTGGTGGTTTGATTCTTCCAAAGTCTTAAATCATTAGCAATATAATATGGACTGTAACACTAACTATGCACTACAAATTGTGAAACTGTGGAAGCAATATCAATTATTCTTGATAAATGTCTCCAGTTCTATAGATGATTTATCAGATGCATTCATGAGTCTATCACACGTTTACATTAAGCAGTTGTGCTACGATTTCCCACCATGTGGCATATTAATTTGACAATTGAAAATCTTTCACTACGGTTACTTTAGAGAAGAGGTTTGTATAGAGTCAGAGATGTAATCTTTTTTTTATATGTGGGTGCAAACCTCATGGATTGCTAGGCAACGAGTTTTTGTTCTTTGTAATGTTTGGGAACATAGCACAGCCCATGTGTTCACAGTTGGACACACATTCTGTTTTTAAGCTATTGAAATAATAACTGGATGAGCAGAAATTCTACTCTAATCAAGTCTATTGGTTGCTTAATGATGAATTTTGAAAAACTCTGTATGGGTAATAGTTTGCACGTCAATTGACAATTAAAATTGGCAAAAAACATTATGCAATATACTGAAAAACTGTAGCTTCTCTTTCTTCAAGATTCAGTAATTGTATTAGTGTATTAATATAATATAAATTAAGGATGAGCAAATTGATTCTAACTCTTTGTTCCAAATTTCCCACAAAGTTTGGATTGAAATCTAATATCTTTGTGATTTGTTTTGGAAAAATAGAGAGAGAGAGAGAGAGAGAGAATGTTTGCTATACTAATGACCTATCCTCAGGTTAATAGAAAGGAGCTGTCCCATTAAAGTGAACGGGGACAGTAGAGCTGTAATTACACATGATCGCTGCTGCACAGCAAGCAGGTAAACAGTGAATAGAACACAACACTCCTATGAGTGCTGAATTATCTTCATACAGCTGATTGGTAAGGGTACCTTCCAAACATGCTTATGTAGCAAAACTAGGAAAATAGCTAAGCCAATCTCAAATCTGCAACTAGCTCTTTCAGAGCAAAAGATATCAAATTAAAGCAAATAGAAACAGCTTTTCTAGTTGCAAGGCCTTGGGGGACCTCTGGGTGGGTACTATTCTTATTATGGAGACCAGTTAATATATGTGATGACTATTGTAGGCTAGACAATGCTCCTCTTGATTTCTGGGAAAAATATATGCAAATTATGATGTCTAACATCTGCCGGTATCAGATCGGCTTAGGAAAGCTAATTTCAATATCTTTCTCAGAAACTCAGAGGGGCATTGGCTGGCCTACAATACTGCACACCCGTACTCCGCACACTAGGAGCTCTCCATAATCAGTAATAATAATAATATATATATATATATATATATATATATATATCATTCTCTTTCTCTTGTAGAATGTATTCGTAAAACTTTACATTCCCCATATGTCTACTTCATGTTTGAATTATTTTGGGAATGATATTTTATTTTTTGGGGATGTTACAAGGCTTAGAAGTTTAGAAGCAAATCTTGAAATTTTTCAGAAATTTACAAAAAACAAATTTTTAGGGACCACTACAGGTCTGAAGTCACTTTGCGAGGCTTACATAATAGAAACCACCCAAAAATGACCCCATTCTATAAACTACACCCCTCAAGGTATTCAAAACAGATTTTACAAACTTTGTTAACCCTTTAGGTGTTGCACAAGAGTTATTGGCAAGTGGGGATGAAATTTGAGAATTTCATTTTTTTGCCTAATTTTCCATTTTAACCCATTTTTTCCACTAACAAAGCAAGGGTTAACAGCCAAACAAGACTGTATCTTTATTGCCCTGACTCTGCCATTTATAGAAACACCCCATATGTGGCCGTAAACTACTGTACGGCCACACAGCGGGGCGTAGAGTGAAAGGTGCGCCGTATGGTTTTTGGAAGCCAGATTTTGCTGGACTGGTTTTTTGACACCATGTCCCATTTGAAGCCCCCCTGATGCACCCCTAGAGTAGAAACTCCAAAAAAGTGACCCCATCTAAGAAACTACACCCCTCAAGGTATTCAAAACTGATTTTACAAACTTTGTTAACCCTTTAGGTGTTGCACAAGATTTAATGGAAAATAGAGATACAATTTCAAAATTTCACTTTTTTGGCAGATTTTCCATTTAAATTTTTTTTTCCAGTTACAAAGCAAGGGTTAACAGCCAAACAAAACTCATTATTTATGGCCCTAATTCTTTAGTTTACAGAAACACCCCATATGTGGTCGTAAACTGCTGTACGGGCACACGGCAGGGCGCAGAAGGAAAGGAATGCCATACGGTTTTTGGAAGGCAGATTTTGCTGGACTTTTTTTTTTTGACACCATGTCCCATTTGAAACCCCCCTGATGAACCCCTAGAGTAGAAACTCCAAAAAAGTGACCCCATTTTAGAAACTACGGGATAGGGTGGCAGTATTGTTGGTACTAGTTTATGGTACATATGATTTTCGGTTGCTCTATATTACACTTTTAGTGCGGCAAGGTAACAAGAAATAGCTTTTTTGGCACTTTTTTTTTGTTATTTACAACATTCATCTGACAGGTTAGATCATGTGGTATTTTTATAGAGCAGGTTGTCACGGACGCGGTGATACCTAATATGTATACAATTTTTTTTTATTTATGTAAGTTTTATACAATGACTTCATTTTTAAAACCAAAAAAATGTTTTAGTGTCTCCATAGTCTAAGAGTCATAGTTTTTTCAGTTTTTGGGTGATTATCTTAAGTAGGGTCTCATTTTTTGCTGGATGAGATGACTGTTTGATTGGCACTATTTTGGGGTGCATATGATTTTTTGATCACTTGCTATTACACTTTTTGTGACGTAAGATGACAAAAAATGGCTTTTTTCACACGGTTTTTATTTTTATTTTTTTACGGTGGTCACCTGAGGGGTTAGGTCATGTGATATTTTTAGAGAGCCGGTCGATACGGACGCGGCGATACCTAATATGCACACTTAATTTTTATTTATGTAAGTTTATTTATTTATGTAAGTCTAAGAGCCATAGTTTTTTCAGTTTTTCGGCGATTATCTTGGGTAGGGTATGATTTTTGCGGGATGAGATGACGGTTTGATTGGTACTATTTTGGCGTACATGCGACTTTTTTGATCACTTTTATTACCTTTTTTGGGACGTAAGGTGGGCAAAATTTCAATTTTCTCATAGTTTTTATTTTTTTATTTTTATGGCGTTCACCGTGCGTGGAAAGTAACTTGACCGTTTTATAGATCAGGTCGTTACGGACGCGGCGATACCTAATATGTGTATTGTATTTTATTTTTTTTATTCAGTGATAAATGTTTTTTTTTTTCCATAACTTTTTTCACTTTTTTTTGCATTTTTTTGATCCAGACCCACTTGGTTCTTTAAGATCCAATGGGTCTGATGTCTGTATAATACAGTACAGTACACTATATAGGGTTCTGTACTGTATTTTACTTACACTGAACAGATCTATGCTTTTAGCATAGATCTGTTCAGCACCATGGACAGCAGGGCGCCTGAGAAGGCGTCCTGTTGCCATGGGAACCTTCCCCGTCTGCCACAACTTCGCAGACGGGGAAGGGTGAGCACGGGGCTGGCAGGGGGCTGTCGGGGGGCTCTCTCCCTCTCCATCGGGGGGCTGCAAAGTCACAGCAGCCCCCCGATGGGAGAGGGAGGGAGCTCCCTGACCGATGACAGTTAACCTTTTCCATACAGCGGTCAGGGACCGCGGGGATCAGAAACTGCAGAAATCGCAGCAAACCGCAGGTCTGAATTGACCTACGGTTTGCGGCGATCGCCGATACGGGGGGGTCACATCACCCCCCTGGCGTTGTGACAGGATGTCTGCTGAATGATTTCAGCCGGCATCTCGTTGCGATTAACCCCCGCGGCGCCGGAATATCTATTTAAAGTTAAGACGTACTGGTACGCCCTGAGTCCTTAAGGACTCAGGAAATAGGGCGTACCGGTACGCCCTACGTCCTTAAGGGGTTAATATGCATATTTCTACTTCTCCATGTACAAATACAGTAGTACAATTTACAACTGGACAAAAAACTTACTGTAGCCAAAGAGAAGTCACACATGGGTCATATTCAAGCTGGACAAATGTGGAGCACCACAGGGATCTATTCTGGGACCAGTATTGTTTTACCAATTTATAAATGATGCAGAAGTTGGACTTATAGTGCTTTCTGTGTATTTGCAGGTAATATCTGTAGTGTGTACAGACTGTACAGGATTACTGGCATTAATGTCAAATGTTGAGCCAGGGATCTGTCCAACTGCCAGTAGAGATCAAGAAGACATTTTTCCACATTATAACAAATTACCTCATGCCACTCAAGATCATTTTCTAGATCAGCTGGTGTTTGTAACTATAAAAGTTGAACTTGATGGACTACCCACTCATTAACTATAAAACTATGTACAGAAACTTATCTTGGGGGTTGAATAATATTCATGCAATATTGGTTTGTAATGTGGAATTTTCACATCTGTCCATAATTTAATACATGACACAGTGCCGTTATGTGGCATTACCAATTCAAATGTTGATCAGTTGTCATTGTAACCATGTGTCTGATTTAATTATCATGCAAGTTACTGTGTGAATGCCATCCCACTCGTTCACATTTAGTATGTTGTTGTACAGTATATTAGATTAGTTTTAGGGCCACAAATGGAAATGCTGATCATCTCATGTATACTGGGGCCTCCCAGTTCTTTGGGACAGCAAATATTAAAGAAGAAAAGTTAGATTTGAACTGCCAAGCCTTTTGCACTTTTGAAGATAAGTCACTGCCAGAAGTGTCTAACAGTGGTGTTGTCATCTCTTCACATTAAGGACATATAAATACCCCGGCCAAGTGTCCAAGTGTATGAAGGATTAGGGAGAGATGTCTCATTCAGCCAACGGCTATCTATTGTGTATGGCTAGCCTTAATGTGTCTGCATTGTTTTGGTTTGCTACTATTTTCATGTTATGTAATGTTCAGCCAGCATGACATGGTACGGTTGGCAGGGAAATGGTTGACCACTCTGTTCCTCACTTGGTAAGAGTAGGCTGGTCCTGCTTCCTGCCAGAAGGGGGAGTTCTAGTCTAGAAAGTGAGGTGTAAGGACACACACCCAATTGCTCCTGCTCTAATGGTCTTAGTGAGCATCTTTAGATCCAGCTTCTGTGAGACCACCACTCTGGAGATACTGCGCAAATACAAAACCACAGATACTCTTCAATGCTAAATTATTTACAGACAGCAGATTAACTAGCTACCAAAGCTATACAGGCCCTGCTGCATGTGGGGACTATGGCTTGAGCACTCATCACCTAGATTACATTCAGACCAGACCAACTGAAAGCCTTCGGTACACAGAGGAAACCAATAGCCTCAAGTGCCAGCCACTATACCTCATCATCTGGGAAAATAAATTGCATTTTGTCTAAACTACCGCTGTATGTACCAAGAGTAAAGACATACTTTTTTCCTTTGACTTCTTGCCTGATTCCTCAAACGACCTTTCCACTGCACCGATCTCCAGGGAGCAACAGCCTGAGAGAGTACACCATGACACACCATCTCATCAGGGCCACTACCACTCCCATCCTCTACACTGGCCCCTCGTGGCTCACTGCATGTCCATACACTAAAGTTATTGGCCAAAATATTATTTTACCTAACTCCCCCATACACATATATTCTCAGCCAAACTGAGCATGTAAAATGTTAAATTCACCTGATCTTTCTCTCCCCCTGACATCATCTGTCGGGGAGAATTTGAGCTTCTTACACACAATCCACTGAAGGCTAATCTGTATAGTGCCAAAATATAACGCCACATAATGCTGTGCAATCTGCAGGCAACAATTTTATAGAGCAGGAGGAGCCGAGCAGATTGATACATATTTTTCTGGGAAAAGATTCAATAAATGTATAAATTAAAATGTTTACTGATTTTTCCCCCCACAAAAATATGTATCAATCTGCTCAGCTTCTCCTGCTCAATTATATGCTGCCTGCAGATTGCACTGCATTTTGTGCTGATGGTCCCCTTTATGTGGTTAAGGCCTCATGCACACGACCGTTGTTCTGGTCCGCATCTGAGCCGCAGTTTTTGCGGCTCGGGTGCGGACCCATTCACCTTAATGGGGCCGCAACAGATGCGGACAGCACTGCGTGTGCTGTCCGCGTCCGTTGCTCCATTCTGTGGCCCCGCAAAAAAAATATAACATGTCCTATTCTTGTCCATTTTGCGGACAAGAATAGGCATTTCTATATTGGGCCGCCTATTCCGTTCTGCAAATTGCGGAAGGCACATGGGCAGCTTCAGTGTTTTGTGGATCCGCAAAAAATGGAACGGTCGTGTGCATGAGGCCTAATACTGTAGGTCATTATATTAAAACAAAGTAATGAGCTCTAAAGTCAGCTTCCGATGTGGTTGATTTCTGCTGAATATCATGGGTCCTGTTGTTAGCAAAACCTTGATAAAACATAAAAAAATATGGCCCACTGGAGGCTCCTCCAGCAAGATAGGGCACAAGAAAACCCATATTTCACATTTACATCAGCATTAATTTACTTGCTATTTAACAACTTTTACTCGTACCAGCTTTAAAATTATTTTTTTTAATACAATATTGACAATGAACAAGAAAATACTGTTATTGCACCTCACAATAGAGCATTCACTTATCTGGTAGTAAAATATGGGAAGCAGAATATATTTCTTAAGGAAATAATTGGAAGCTCTGCATATGAGTCGGATAGTTTTGGTCAATTTATATAAATGAACACTTAAAGTATCTCAGTGTAGTTCACCCAGTGGATATTTCTAATATGGAAACTTCCCCCGAGGCTGGCATTTACTGGAACTACTGTAGAAAAACTCTCTGACCAAAGAAAAAGCCACATCTTGTTGAGGTCCTATAAACGACTTTATATTACCATTTGTCCTGCTTTTAGATCCCCAGCGAACTGTTCTCTTTTGCCATCCGTCTGAACGACCTAAAAATGAGATCCTGACAAGACTACGCTTGAGGAACAGAAAAAATACGGCAGACATCTCTCCTGTGAGATATAAACTGTAATTTTAATGAAGGCTACAAAGGAAATGACAATTTTTCAGCTAAGAGAAGGAACACCTTTGTCAGGGAGGCAAGCCAAAAACATATGCAGTTATGTGCTACAGGACTTCACATTGTTCAGATGACGTTGGGTCATTTTTATATTTGCTAATGATTATGCATAATGAATTTAATTATTAATGAACTGGCAATGTGGGACCAAGTCAAGCTGAGTTCTATAAATATGCTCTGATCTGGATGCTGTGCTGAAGTGCAGTAGTTTATAAGCAATGCACTGGCTCCAAAGGCATTCTATTTCCTACCTACTACCAGGAATCTAAGGTTAAAAAAGCGTTTGGTTCTTTAGATAGCAGCCTATGCAAACATTAAAGGGAATGTGTCATCACAAAAGGACCTATTATTTAAATCACGTTTTTAAGTTCAACATATTTAAAAATAATGTTTGATGGTTATTTAAAAATTTTCATGTCAATATCTATATTTAAACAAAAAAAACTGCAGTTTTCACACTGGCGACTAAGCCTACAAATTGGTGCCACTTCTTGATCTGCACAGATCAATTTACTGCAGTTATCTGCTTAGCTGTCATTGTAATTCTGCCTGTAATTATATCACCTTTGTGTATAGATAAGACAGGATCCAGCATTCACCTCTGCACAGGTCACCGAGCATGCCTAGAAAACTGTTCCATAGAAGATAATTCTGTCCCTCCAGGCCATTGTGTCTATGGACCATGGGACTGCCGTAAAGCAATTTTTTAAATGCTGTTAAGAACAACTCAGGCAAAATGGCAGCCGTATAGACCACAGACTTTTAACTAACATCTGTAGCTCGTGTTTTTTCCAGCAAAAACCAAACCAACAACTGCATGTGCAAAAAACAGCACAACAATGCAAAAGTGCTGAAAAAAAACTACATGTGAATCTACCCTTAGGGCCCTATGCAGATGAATTTAGATTGGCATGTTTGTTCATTGAAAAAAATGCCATAGAATTTGCTTATGATTTTTTTTCTATATCTCATTCTGTTTTATGGCAGCTTTTCAGTGGCATTTTTTAAGTAAAGAAGTGTGAGAGCATAGTTTTTTTCAGTTGTTTTATTTCCTAAATAGATTGAGAGACTGAGATGTTTAAGGGTCCATTCACACGTCCGTGGTGTGTTGCGGACCCGCAAATTGCGGATCCGCAACACACCCGGCCGGCACCCCCTATAGAAATGCCTATTCTTGTCCGCAGCTGTGGACAATAATAGGACATGTTCTATCTTTTGCGGAGCTGCGGACCGGAAGATCGGGGTCGTGCTCCTCAAATGCGGATGCGGACAGCACACTGTGTGCTGTCCGCATCCATTCCGTTGCCATAGAGAATGAATAGGTCCGCACCTATTCCGCAAAATTGCGGTACGGATGCGGACCCATTTGCGGACGTGTGAATGGAGCCTAAATGTGATAAAAAAATGGCAGAATTTCAACATGCTGCATTTTAAATATTAGAGACACCAAAATGCCACCTAATTAAAAAAAGCAGTAGCAAAAAAATAATAATAAAAAAACATATGTGTGTCCTAAATTTCCGATTTCCCATAGAATTCCAGGTAATGAAAAAGGGAATTTGACTCTTGGAAAAAGCAGATTTATGTCTATCTCTGTATTCCGTCCCTTTTATTCCGTTCCTAGACTGTTGCCTTTGTTTCGTATATAACCCACTTTTTTTTCAATGGATCCGCAAAAAAAAAAACAGAAGGTGCTCCATATGCCTTCCGTTTCTGTATTTTCGTTCCGTTCAAAGATAGAACATGTCCTATTATTGTCAACATAACGGACAAGGATAGTACTGTTCTATCAGGGGCCAGCTATACCGTTCCGCAAAAAATTGAATGCACACGAACGTCATCAGTATTTTTTGCGGATCCATTTTTCGCGGACCGCAAAATACTTAAAAGCCATATGGTCGTGTGCAAGAGGCCTAACTTTGTGTCATCATATAAACCCCCCCTTGGTCCTTCATACATCCCTGTAGTAACATACAACCCTCGTAGATACAGTTGCAAGAAAAAGTATGTGAACCCTTTGGAATGATATGAATTTCTGCACAAATTGGTCATAAAATGTGATCTGATCTTCATCTAAGTCACCACAATAGACAATCACAGTCTGCTTAAACTAATAACACACGAATAATTAAATGTTACCATGTTTTTATTGAACACACCATGTAAACCTTCACAGTGCAGGTGGAAAAAGTATGTGAACCCTTGGATTTAATAACTGGTTGAACCTCCTTTGGCAGCAATAACTTCAACCAAACGTTTCCTGTAGTTGCAGATCAGACGTGCACAGCGGTCAGGAGTAATTCTTGACCATTCCTCTTTACAGAACTGTTTCAGTTCAGCAATATTCTTGGGATGTCGGGTGTGAATCGCTTTCTTGAGGTCATGCCACAGCATCTCAATCGGGTTGAGGTCAGGACCCTGACTGGGCCACTCCAGAAGGTGTATTTTCTTCTGTTTAAGCCATTCTGTTGTTGATTTATTTCTATGCTTTGGGTCGTTGTCCTGTTGCAACACCCATCTTCTGTTGAGCTTCAGCTGGTGGACAGATGGCCTTAAGTTCTCCTGCAAAATGTCTTGATAAACTTGGGAATTCATTTTTCCTTCGAGGATAGCAATCTGTCCAGGCCCTGACGCAGCAAAGCAGCCCCAAACCATGATGCACCCAACACCATACTTCACAGTTGGGATGAGGTTTTGATGTTGGTATGCTGTGCCTATTTTTCTCCACACATAGTGTTGTGTGTTTCTTCCAAACAACTCAACTTTGGTTTCATCTGTCCACAGAATATTTTGCCAGTACTGCTGTGGAACATCCAGGTGCTCTTGTGCAAACTGTAAACGTGCAGCAATGTTTTTTTTGGACAGCAGTGGCTTCCTCTGTGGTATCCTCCCATGAAATCCATTCTTGTTTAGTGTTTTACGTATCGTAGATTCGCTAACAGGGATGTTAGGATATGCCAGAGACTTTTGTAAGTCTTTAGCTGACACTGTAGGATTCTTCTTAACCTCATTGAGCAGTCTGCGATGTGCTCTTGCAGTCATCTTTACAGGACGGCCACTCCTAGGGAGAGTAGCAGCAGCGCTGAACTTTCTCCATTTATAGACAATTTGTCTTACCGTGGACTGATGAACAGCAAGGCTTTTGGAGATACTTTTATAATCTTTTCCAGCTTTATGCAAGTCAACAGTTCTTAATCGTAGGTCTTCTGAGAGCTCTTTTGTGCGAGGCATCATTCACATCAGGCAATGCTTCTTGTGAAACGCAAACCCAGAACTGGTGTGTGTTTTTTATAGGGCAGGGCATCTGTAACCAACACCTCCAATCTGATCTCATTGATTAGACTCCAGTTGGCTGACATCTCACTCCAATTAACTCTTGTAGATGTCATTAGTCTAGGGGTTCACATACTTTTTCCACCTGCACTGTGAATGTTTACATGGTGTGTTCAATAAAAACATGATAACATTTAATTATTTGTGTGTTAATAGTTTAAGAAGACTGTGATTGTCTATTGTTGTGACTTAGATGAAGATCAGATTACCTTTTATGACCAATTTGTGCAGAAATCCATATAATTCCAAAGGGTTCACATACTTTTTCTTGCAACTGTAAATAAAAATAAAGACAAAAACTCATTGAAAAAAGTGGCCTAAACGGGTGGAAATGCTCCAAACCCAGACACTGTAGCGCGTCTATAACCGGATGAGCAATTCCTCCGCATGCGGTCCGCAGACAACAGCAATCCCCAGCAAAAAATGCGTACAATGGAGGATGCCGGTGCGGACCGCATGCACCACAAGGACATCTTACACAAAATGATACATTGTGCAGATGAAAAAATATATATACACACAAATCACTGCAGAAAATGCACCAAAATGATACGCAACTGACAATACTAGCTAATTCCTCAAGCCGATGTTAAAAGCTGAGAACTTTGCCAATATCTTCCAGTCAGGAACATATCAGAGCCCCTCATGCACCACGTCACGGTGTCTCAGCGCGCATGGGGTCCTACCACTAAAACGCCTGTGGTGTGTGAACAGAGTCTGAACAGTGCTAGAAACCAACTCACAGCCAGGCTCTCACATGCGCTACACTGTCTGGGTTTGGAGCATACAGTGTCTGGGTTTGGAGCATACAGTGTCTGGGTTTGGAGCATTTCCACCGGTTTAGGCCACTTTTTTTAGTGAGTTTTTGTCTTTGTGTATATGGAATGTGCCACTTCATTTTGTTGGTAACATTCTTTTGCACCTGGTAGCTTCTGTGTCACATGGTCTGTTGTGGGTGCGGCTCACAGCTTTATTTTACCTCACAATGCATTGGTGATATCACTATGGAGGCATGTGAGAGCCTGGCTGTGAGTTAATTTCTAGCAATGTTCAGACCCTGTTCACACACCACAGGTGTTTTAGTGGTAGGACCCCATGCGTGCTGAGACACCGTGACGTGGTGCATGAGGGGCTCCGATATGTTCCTGACTGGAAGATAGTGGCAAAGTTCTCAGCTTTTAACATCGGCTTGAGGAATTAGCTAGTATTGTCAGTTGTGTATCATTTCGGTGCATTTTCTTTAATGATTTGTGTGTTTATATATAAAAATACTTTACTGATAACATAGAGATGACAAAGCAATAGACATTACAAGAAGATACAAACAGATATGAATACAATACATTACATAGACACGTTGACACTTTATGTATTTATATATAATATGTAAAAACAACCGACACAAAACAGGCAACCAAATTTTATCATTTATTTTGGTGTCAATTAGCAAATTTAAAGACTCGAGCTATAGTTTAAAAAAAATGATGTTTTCATTTATTTGCAGTTTTTCTCTGACCTACTAGACACTAAACGAAAAAAATGTAATAAAAATCTAAAAAGGGGCCCTGTGTCTCATCTAAGAAACATCACAAAATCTATTTTGATAGCCCAAGAAATAAAAATGTATGGGCCTCTAAACTGCCACATGTGCCAAATCACAAAGAAATGTCTGGTCAGAAAGTCCTTTTTAGGCCAAGTCATTAAGAGGTTGAAGGGCCATTTCCACAAGAAAATATTTCTATTTGTAATCACAATCGCTGTAAACAACCTTAGCAATAAGAACTTACTCACAATGTTATCATCTAACTTATAGTGTTGGGCGCGAATATTTAAATCGCGGATATCGCCACTTCGAGAATTCGCGAAGATTTAGAATATAGTGCCATATATTCGTATTTACGAATTTTCAAGATTTTTTTTTTCATCTGAACCCATGATCCTTCCCTGTTTCTTGCTTGTGGGCCAATGAGAAGGCTGCAATATCTTTGTCTGAGCTTAGCAACATCCCTAGCAACCAATAGGAAAGTTGCCTACCCCTTACTATATAAGAACCTCCCCAGCAGCCATTTTCTGTAGTTTTATGGAGTTCTGAGAGAGACAGCAGTGTCATTGCTGTGCTCTGTTCTTTACTGTTTAATTACATTAGATAGTTAGTTAGGTAGCATATATATATACACTCACCTAAAGAATTATTAGGAACACCATACTAATACGGTGTTGGACCCCCTTTTGCCTTCAGAACTGCCTTAATTCTACGTGGCATTGATTCAACAAGGTGCTGATAGCATTCTTTAGAAATGTTGGCCCATATTGATAGGATAGCATCTTGCAGTTGATGGAGATTTGAGGGATGCACATCCAGGGCACGAAGCTCCCGTTCCACCACATCCCAAAGATGCTCTATTGGGTTGAGATCTGGTGACTGTGGGGGCCATTTTAGTACAGTGAACTCATTGTCATGTTCAAGAAACCAATTTGAAATGATTCGAGCTTTGTGACATGGTGCATTATCCTGCTGGAAGTAGCCATCAGAGGATGGATACATGTTCTCATTCTGTTTATGCCAAATTCAGACTCTACCATTTGAATGTCTCAACAGAAATCGAGACTCATCAGACCAGGCAACATTTTTCCAGTCTTCAACAGTCCAATTTTGGTGAGCTCGTGCAAATTGTAGCCTCTTTTTCCTATTTGTAGTGGAGATGAGTGGTACCCGGTGGGGTCTTCTGCTGTTGTAGCCCCTCCGCCTCAAGGTTGTGCGTTTTGTGGCTTCACAAATGCTTTGCTGCATACCTCGGTTGTAACGAGTGGTTATTTCAGTCAACGTTGCTCTTCTATCAGCTTGAATCAGTCCACCCATTCTCCTCTGACCTCTAGCATCCACAAGGCATTTTTGCCCACAGGACTGCCGCATACTGGATGTTTTTCCCTTTTCACACCACTCTTTGTAAACCCTAGAAATGGTTGTGCGTGAAAATACCAGTAACTAAGCAGATTGTGAAATACTCAGACCGGCCCGTCTGGCACCAAGAACCATGCCACGCTCAAAATTACTTAAATCACCTTTCTTTCCCATTCTGACATTCAGTTTGGAGTTCAGGAGATTGTCTTGACCAGGACCACCCCCCTAAATGCATTGAAGCAACTGCTATGTGATTGGTTGACTAGATAATTGCAGTAATGAGAAATAGAACAGGTGTTCCTAATATTTCTTTAGGTGAGTGTATATATATATATTAATACAATATAGTTTGTGGGATAGAATTGTTGTAATACCATACATGTCAACAGCTATAAATTAAACATCACTATTTCCTTTATCATCCTTTTGTATGAAGAACACATTATATGGGAAAGGTAAATCCTTCTTGGGATCATTTAACATTATAATGGCTTCATGCGGCTGTAAGCGTTTTGTATATGTGTACTCAGCTGAGAGTAAAGGGTTAAAAACCCCTAAGAGATTTATTAAATACCTAACTGTGCCTAGTAGAAACATCCCAGATGCTCTCCCTATGGATATCTCCATTACAGGATTGCTTATCTTAACGACCAGCAGACAGCACATGGGTCAGGAGGTTAAAAGACAAAATGCTTCTGATCCCAGCTCTCTGCTGCTTCCTGGAGCTGCAGTAACTGTCTTGGCAGTAATATGATGGAAGGACTGGAGTGTGCTTAAGCATTTATGGCTCAGAAAATCACAGCATAAAAAAATCCATGCTGAGAACCTTTTCCTACATACTGTCAAACCCAAATCCCATTGCACTATAATATTTGCCTATGGAACTCAGTTAGTGTTGGGCGAGCATGCTACGCAGCCAATAAACGTGCGGGGAGGTACTGGCACTCACTGTAATGCTGTAGCCATATTGGTTACTGGCATTACAGTGATTGGCTGGCCGGAACGCATCATCGGGTGCTATATAGCACCCGATGACAGGTGGTTCGGCTCAGTCTTAGTCAGGGTGAGCTGCATCAGAAGGGAAAGATACTGTAGAGACAGGAATAGTTTTTTTTAGGCAGGGTTTAGTGTTGAAAGGTGTAAGAGACCCAAAAGTCCTTTTAAGGACTGTTGTTGTATCTGTCAGCAATATATATTTTTAGCGCAACCTGTGCTAAATTGCGTGCAATTGTTTGGCCGCTGCTGACAGTGACACAACCTCTGCTACATCTGTTGTGTTACATTTGCGCATCCTAAATATCTGTGACATTCAGCGCAATTGTTTGGCCGCTGCTGACAGCGACATTATCTGCGCTACATCTCCTGTATAACGTTTGTACATCCTAAATATCTGTGACATTCAGTGTAATTTTATCTTAGCCGCTGGTGACAGTGACAATACCTGCGCTACATCTCCTGTATAACGTTTGCGCATCCTAAATATCTGTGACATTCAGTGTAATTTTATCTTAGCCGCTGGTGACAGTGACAATACCTGCGCTACATCTCCTGTATAACGTTTGCACATCCTAAATATCTGTGATATTCAGTGTAATTTTTTCTTAGCCACTGGTGACAGCGACATTACCTGCGCTACATCTCCTGTATAACGTATGCACATCCTAAATATCTGTGACATTCAGTGTAATTTATTCTTAGCCGCTGGTGACAGCGACATTACCTGCACTACATCTCCTGACATTCAGTGTAATTTATTTGCGCATACACTTACAAAACCTTCGCTACTGTATGTGTGACATACTTGCAAGCATATATACCATTTAATATGCTCAAGGCGAGCAGTAAGGTACGGGGAAGTGGCCATGCTGCTGATGGTGCACGCAGAGGCCGTGGCCCAGCGCGCAGTGAAACAGTGCCTGCTGACAGAGCACAAGAAACAAACTCATCCACGATACTTAGCTTCATGTCCCAGTTTGGAGGGCGGTGCAGGACACCACTCTCATAGTCACACCAGTGCGACCAGGTGGTCGGTTGGATTGCAGCAAATAATGCTTCCAGTCGGTTAAGCACCACCCTGTCTTCCACAAAGTCCATTCTCAGTACCCAAGAGTCTGGTCACCAGTATCCTCACCCTGATCCGCCTTCCTCCCACCATGGAGAGTCTTGGCAAACAAGTGATCCCACTCTCGGGTCTTCTGAGGAGCTCTTTTCATCACCATTCCTTGATTTGGGCCTCTCGCCAAGCCCGCTTGAAGAGGGACATGAGGAGATCTTGTGCACTGATTCCCAAACACTTGAGCATTCACAATCAGAAGAATATGACGGTGGGGAACGGCAATTGGTATTTCACGAGGTGGATGATGATAACGATTAGACACAGTTGCCAATAAGTCAATGGCAATTAGTGTCTCAAGAGGTTGATGATGAGGATGAGACACAGTTGTCAATAAGTGAGGTTCTTGTTAGGTCAACAAATCAGGAGGATTAGAAAGTGTGAGTAAGTGGAAGAGGAGGTGGTGGACGATTAAATCACTGACCCAACTTGGGAAGGTGGAAAGCCAAGCGAGGACAGCAGTACAGAGTAGGAGGGATCCGCAGCACCGCAACAGGCTGGAAGAGGCAGTGGAGTGGCAAAAGGGAGAAGGTGGGCCACACTAAAAAGGCGCGCAACTGTTCCCCGGAGCACCCCTTTGCTTCAATCTCCCTTGCCAAGGGGTAGGTGTTTTGCAGTGTGGCACTTTTTTTTAGGAAAGTAAGGATGATAAAAGAATTGTCATTTGCAATCTGTGCCATACCAAAATGAGCAGGGGCATGAACACTAGCAACCTCACCACCACCAGCATTATCTGCCACATGGCATCAAAGCACCCTAATTGGTGAGCCAAACGCCTGGGTGCACAATCAGTGTCTGCGAGTCACACCACTGCCTCCTCTTCCCCTGTGTTACGTGCTGACCACTCCCCTGTCCAAGACACAGGCCCGGATGCCTCCCACTCTGCACCTGGACCTTCGAAAGCACCATCAGCTAGCACATCCACTTCTGTGTCTCAGCGCAGCATACAGATGTCAATACCCCATGTCTTTGAACGAAAGCGCAAATACTCAGCCACCCACCCACAGGCCATAGCACTAAATGCGCACCTTTCCAAATTGCTGGCCCTGGAAATGTTGCCATTTAGGCTTGTGTACACTGAGGCTTTCCGCAGCGGCATCACCCGTGCCCTGACCAATGCAGTTTTTGGAAAAGTCCACTTAACGACTGACACATGGACAAGTGCTTTTGGCCAGGGACGCTACATTTACCTGACGGCACACTGGGTGAACGTTGTGGAGGGTGTGAGCTAGTCGTACCCTGGGATGGCACAGGTGCTACTGACGTCAAGGATTGCAGGCCCTACTTCTATCAGGATTTCCGCCACCACCTTAATTAGTGGCTGCAACCCCCCCTTCTCCTCCTCCACCTCCTCCTCCACTTTCACCTCTGAATTCTCATCTTGCAGCACCAGTCAGCCATGAGTCAGTAGCTGGAAGCATTGTAGTACTGCAGTGGGGAAGCAGCAACAGGCCGTGCTGAAACTAATTTGCTTAGGTGACACACTGCCGCAGAGCTTTGGCAGGGTATAAGGGACCAGACTGAGCTGTGGCTCTCCCCACTCAACCTACAACCAGGCATGGTTGTGTCTGATAATGGCCACAACTTGGTGCTCGGCAAGCTCACACACATACCATGCCTATCCCACGTACATGTTCAACTTAGTGGTTCAGCAGTGTCTCAAAACCTACCCCAATTTGCCTGAGCTACTGGTGAAGGTGTGCCGCTGGTCTGGCAACGCTGCAGCAGCGCTTGCAATTGCCAGCTAACCGACTGTTGTGAGACGTGAGCACGTGCTGGATTTCCACGTTCCACATGTTGGCCAGGCTTTGTGAGCTGCAGAGGGCAGTAGTGGAATACCAGCTGCAACATGGTCGTCGCCTTTCCAGTCAGCTTCCACTCTTCACAAGCGACTAGCATGGATGTCTGACCTCTGTGAGGTTTTACGCAACTTTGAAGAATCAACACAGATGGTGAGCGGCGATACCGCTATTATCATAACCATTATCGTAACCATCCCACTTCTGTGTCTACTGAAACGCTTGCTGCTCACAATGAAGGCGGATGTTTTGCATGTGGAAGTGGTGGAAATGGGGGAAGACAGTACACAGAGGGATAGCCAAACCACCCTCTGTTCATCTCATCGTGAATTGGATGATGAGGAGGAGGAGCAGGAGACGGTTGCCTCCGATACAGAGGGTAGTACACAAAGCAGGTTTATTCCATATGTTCAGAGTGGATGGGCCAAAGAGGAGAAAGAGAATGAGGAGATTGAGAGTCATCCTCCTGATGAGGACAGCGAAGTCTTGTCTGTTGCTGACTTTATGTTATGCTGCCTTTCCCGTGACCCTTGCGTTATATGCATTTTAGCCAACATCGATTACTGGTTGTTCACCCTTCTCGACCCCTGCTACAAAGAGAACTTCTCATCTCTCATTCCTATGGTGGAGAGGACTAGCAAAATGGTGCAATACCAGAAGATCCTTGTGGAAAAATTGCTTCAAAAATTTCCAGCTGACAGCGCTGGCGGCAGAGTACATAGTTCTTTGGGCAACCGAGGAGGGGAGACGAGGGGAACAGACAGCAGTTCCGACAGAGGCAGGGCAACACTCTACAAGGCCTGGGACAGTTTCATGACACCCCGCCAGCACCCTCACCCTGATGCGCGGCCTAGTGTCACAGGGAGGGTAAAGCTTTGGAAGATGGTGAAGGAGTACGTAGCAGACCGTGCCAGTGTCCTCAGTGATCCCTCTGTGCCTTACAACTATTGGGTGTCCAAGCTGGACATGCGGCACGAACTGGTGCTCTACGCCTTGGAGGTGCTGGCCTGCCCTGCGGCCAGCATTTTGTCAGAGCAGGTATTTAGTGCTGCTGGGGCATAATAACTGATAAGCGCATCTGCCTGTCAACTGAAAATGCTGACAGGTTGACTCTTATCAAAATGAACAAGGCCTGGATTTCCCCTGACTTCTCTTCTCCACCAGAGGAAAGTGACTGAACATAAAGGCACTTTAAATGTGGCTTTTATGGTGTATTGAATACACTGAATTCCCATGCACCCTTTCCACCACAAAAAAGGGTATATGGTTCAATCTTCCTTTTCTCATCCTCCTCCTCCTCCTCCATCATATCAACATGCTTATTAGGCTGCCCTCGCTCCTAATGTTTTCGAGGGTCAGCTCAGCAGCAGACCCTCACCCCTAATGTTTTAGACGGTCAGATCAGCAGTAGGCACTCACCCCTAATGTTTTAGAAGGTCAGCTCAGCAGCAGACCTTCACCCCTAATGTTTTAGATGGTCAGATCAGCAGCAGGCCCTCACCCCTTATGTTCTAGAGGGTCAGCTCAGCAGCAGACCCTCACCCCTAATGTTTTAGATAGTCAGATCACCAGCAGGCCCTCGCCCCTAATATTTTAGAGGGTCAGCTCAGCAGCAGACCCTGACTCCTAATGTTTTAGAGGGTCACCAGCAGGCTCTTGCTCCTAATGTTTTTAAAGGGCCACCAGCAGGCAATTAATCATAAATGTTCAAGGGTGTGTGTGATGTCTTCCTTTATGTGTAATAAAGGGTGTATTGAAGTGTCGGTTCCTTGTAATTTTTGGCAACCCTTTCACTTAGTGCATAGGCTTATGAGTGTAGGAGTCCCACTCCCTGAACAATTGTGAATGAGGCCCTCCTTTATGTGATATTGTCACGAGGGTATCAAGAGCCACGTCTGACTCCGTTATACCCGGGGTCAGGAAGTCGCAGCGGGTGGCTGCGCGCTCTATATCTAAAGATCACATTGTTTTTTAGTGATTGTTTTCTGTGTTTGCCTTGCTATCCTTTTTGTCTCTCTCAGGGATCCGTAGCTTCTCCTCCTCAGCTGTTTCTTGTCTGCCACTCCCTACCTCCTTATATTCTCCCCTCACACTTCTCTAGTTGCCAGTTATAGAGCTTCCTGCCTGGACATCTATACTGACCCACTGGAGTGGTGAATCCTGCTTGTCGTTCCTGAGTGCTACCCTCCGGATCCCTGTTGGGCTTATTGTTGTCTCCTGTTGTCGCCCACCTGGGAATATATGTTGAGTCTGTGTTGTCTGTCCTCCCCTTGGTGTTTTCCCTTAGAGTTAGTGGTGCGGACTAGTGTTCCCATCGCCCTGTTCACTACCTAGGGCTCAGCTCAGGGAAAGCCAGGGCTTTAGGCACGTGATCTGCGTACGGGTGAGGAACCCGTCTAGGGACGTCAGGGCAGCCAGGTGCCAGCCGCCAGGTGAGTCAGGGGTCACCATCTTCCCTCTCACTTGGGCAGGGCCTTCCTCGTTCCCTCCCTCTGTGTCACGTATGTGATAGCCACGCCGACCGTGATAGATATACAGGTTGTATAGGAGTGTCTATTCATTGTAATTTTTGGCAGCACTTGCACTTTATATACAAGTAAATATACAGGAAATAATCTTTCCTAAAAAAAAATTCCTCTAAAATCGATTTTATCTTCGGTTTTGTGCGTATTATTGTCAGTCTGTAAAAGTGGCGTTCTACTTGGACAACATCATTCCCAGCAGCGACCTGGGAGTCCAAGATGCATCCAGACATCCTCCCCCTGCTGTTCCCAAACCATTTAGGTGGTGTTTCCATCAATTTCTGACCTTTTCCTGTGAACCAGACTACAGTACCCAGAAAGATCATCAAAATTAGAGTTATTCACTTTAGAAAAAAGATGACTAAGGGGGGATTTAATAACTATTGTGAGACAGTGACAGGTCTCACGCAGGGTAGAGGCAAGGAAGGGGTGGATAGTTCGGTCCACACCCCTATTCCACCACATGCGAGACCAGCTGGAAGTAATCAGGCTGGCACAAAACACCTCCCAGGGTGTCAGCAAGGGGGAGTGTGTTACCTGTGGACAGAGGCCTGGAGGCTCTGTCAGTGTGGTCCAAGCCAGGAGGACTGAGAGACCACGATTCCCCAAGAGACACTGGACTGGAGACAGTGGGCGTACTGTGCTCTGTACAGCCAGGAGGCTGTGGGACATTGGCTCAGAAAGCCGCATGTGTTCACAGGGTGTGAACAGGGACTTAGGAGAATCAGGGATCTGTTTGTTTAGTTAGAGCCCAGCCGGGCGAGTGTTTATTATTTTGTATTATTGTTTATGTTTATGCAGATGTGCCACAATAAAGCACCGTGTTTGGATCTTAAACTTGGTGTCCTGAAGATATCTGTGAGAATGACCCCCGAAAGAGAGCTGATCCCCTACACTATGTATAAATATATCAGGGGTTAGTACAGAGATCTCTCCTATCATCTATTTATCCCCAGGACTGTGACAAGAAGACATCCTCCTTGTCTGGAGGAAAGAAGGTTTGTACACAAACATAGAAGAGGATTCTTTACGGCAAGAGCAGTGAGACTATGGAACTCTCTGCCTGAGGAGGTGGTGAAGGTGAGTTCATTAAAAGAGTTCAAGAGGGGCCTGGATGTATTTCTGGAGTGTAATAATATTATAGGCTATATCTACTAGAGATAGGTCATTGATCAAGGGAGTTATTCTGATTGCCTGATTGGAGTCGGGAAGGACTTTTTTCCCCTAAAGTGGGAAGAATTGGCTTCTACCTCATGGAGTTTTTTTTTGCCTTCCTCTAGATCAACTTGTAGCATAGCTGTTTGAACTGAATGGACAAATGTCTTTTTCCTGCCTTACAAACTATGGGGGTCATTTATTAAGGCTGGTATTTTAGATGCTGGTCTTAATAAGCCCCTGCATTGGCGGTGTATCCAGACGTTATAAAGAGGCACCGGCCTCTCCATAACTTCGACGCATCCAGTGCCAGTCTAAATGTAAGCCAGGTTCCTAGCTGTCTTTCATTTAGACCATTTTCTATGCCTAAAACAGGCGTAGAAAATGATGAATGAGATTACCCTGCCAGCCCACCCCCTTCCCTGCCCACACCACGCCCACTTTTTTAGATTGGGTGTGAGCGTTGAAAAGTCTCAGATTGAGGCACAATGTTACTAATTGCTTAAAGGGGTCAGTTATCCCATATCCACAGGATATTGGATAACCGTTAGATTATTGGGTATCCTTTCAATGGGACCCCACCAATCACAAGAATGGGGGCCCTATATCCCAATATGGATGGAGCATCTAGTTTTGCATGTTCCCTGCTGCTCTATTCATTCTACATGGGACTGCTTGAAATAGTCAAGCCTTGTACTCAGCTACTTCTTGCAGTCCTGTAGAGAATGAATGGAGAAGTATGGAGCATGTTTGACCCGCCACTTGATTCACTCGTGGGAAGGGGTTCCCCCATTCTCATGATCAGTGGGATCTCAGAATGGAATGCTGCAGGAAGCATTCTAAAAGGGGTTTTGTTTGCATTGGGAACGTGTCACCAAGGTGCCCAGCCTTGGTGAAATAAAGGCCTTTAGATTAGGTGTCCACTAAGGTAGTTGGTGGACACCATGATAGATAGCATAGCTGGTTCCAGCTAGTCTGAGTCAGGCTTTTACTGGGAACAGGCAATGTGCTGGGTGGGTGCCTGTCCCCCATGCTCCAGCCTGGGACTTGGGGCATGCTTATGTCCAGGGATTCTATTTGATCTTGCTGCTGGACTTAGGTGTGTCTCAGTCTGGGGAAGAAAGTAGTCAGTGTGAGGTAACACTGTCAGTGGGTGCTGTGGTTGTTTGACCCGGCTGTGATACTGTACGTATTTATTGGCTGTACTTATTTGGAAAAGCCTAAATAAAGAAGATTTGAACTTTGGGGTGTCGCTGCCTCTGTACACTGGTCAAGTGAGTACGATTCTTCATACCCTCTACATAATAATTCAGCCAAAGTATTGATATAAGAAGAGGAGTTCTCACGAGCCACTGTAGTAAACTAAAATCATGGCTATCTATACAGTTATTTGAAAGGTTATGCAGTGCCACCCTTGTCCATAGCTCATTCCTACTAAAACAAATATGGCTGATCTGTAATACCAAACATAGACCATGGGTTACAAGTGAAATTATATACTATGCTTTGTATAATGTGGATATGTGCAGTATTAAGGTGCAAGGAAGTTTAATGTTACTGTGACTTCTGCAACTTCTGTAAACTCATATTTTTCGTGACTGTGTTATAACCATGGATATCTGTCAATATCTTCTACTGTATTTCAGATCAGTATTATCTCTCTCAGTGCTCTCTACGCCCAAATGCAAATGGAAAATATAGGAAATCATTGGTGTTCTCCGTGGGGTACATAACCTAAGCTTTTTAAAAACACTTTATGAGATCAAATCCTTCAAAACAACATTTGGCTTTGACTCTCCCCCACTGAGCTCAGATGTATATAGAGACATCTTTACCATCAACTCCATTCTTGTGATTTGAAATGTCATCTTGAAAATAAGCGTTCAAGCCAACCAGCTGCTAGCAAGTTCACCTGTATGCTTTCTTTCTCACCAGGAAATGAATGAAAAGGGTTTTCTGCTCTGAGGAATACTTTTATTTTTTTTTTATTTTTTTTTTAGAAAGGTTCCTTGAAAATAGGCTGATCACATAAGGTTCAACTGCTGGAACTCCTAAACATCAACCATGATCTGCAGAGCCTTTTACCAAATGCTAAACTTTCAAACGTCCTGGTTTTGGTACTGCAGTCCTAGGTAGCAATGAATGATGATTATCACGCTATTAACTTTTATGGGTCCCAAAGTTTGGGCTGTTGTGCATTATTCTGCATCAATCTTTATCAATTCCTTAATGGGATCCATGCTTTCTTTCTGTCATTGAATTCAGTGGGTGGCATATCTAAAAATGTGTATATGTAGAAACATCAGAAAGAAATCAGAATCTCTTAGCAATACAATTTCAGGTCAGTACTACACAGTATTATGTTGTTTTCACAGTGGGTTTTCTGGGGATTTTTTAAAGACAAAAACACAGTGGCTATTTAGTCTATAGGCACATATGTGATATGTATATTTCTACATATATATCATTTCACTCTGTGGCTTTATTTTTTCAAAGTGCAGCATGCTATACTGGAAGTACAATATTGCTCATGCCATTTCTCTCTAAAAACCTTAATAGCATAATTAATATGTAATATGACTTAATTCTAGTGCTGAGCGCGAATATTCGAATAGCAATTTTTTTTATCGAATATCGGCACTTCGCTAATTCGCGAATATTTCGAATATAGCACTATAAATTCACTATTTCGAATATTCTTTTTTTTATTTTATTTTTATTGTTATATTTTTTTTCTTTCCCACTTCCCAAAAGTAGTTCTTACCTGTCCTGAGGATTTCTGGCTTCCTGGCTGCTCCAGTCAGTGTCCGTTGCCACTTCTGCCGACTTCCATGCTCATGGAGCGTCCCCATCACCATGGGAACGCCTCCATACTAGAATGTACTGTCGGATGTGAGAATTAAGTTAAAATCGCAATGCGATTAATATAACTTGAAGTAATCGCATTGCGATTTCAACTTAGACCTGGTTTATTATGGTTGGCTTGGTAGAATTAGCGAAGATGACAAATATGACGAATGTATTCATCATATTCCTCAAAATGAAGATAACAAAGTATTCTCCATCTTCGTTTTAGCTCCATATTCGTCAACTTCGGAATTATAGCAAATAGGAAAGTTGACTAGACACAGCTAAGTTTTAAATTCGCTATGCGATAATATTACTTAGCATTCAGAGCGCCTGCGCCGAATGAACACAGGCGCGCGATTGGTGTAATGTTACTGTAATGACCCAGAGTGGCATTACCACCTCTTTTGTACCCTCATTATCTTGGTTGGTGCATCATGTGTCATTTCTTATATTTATTGCCATTTCCTGCAATGCGTGTATTCATCTTTCCTTTTAAACTACTGTTAACATGTAATGTGCCTGGTTCACCAGCAGGTGGCGGCAATCTGTGCAGAGTTAGTTTCCCTGGAGAGGAACCTTCTAGTTCCATTCCAGCCCTCTCTTGAGAGGGAGGAGTTTAGTTAGTGAGGTCAGTTCCAGCCTACCCCTCCTGGGGAGAGGTTGTGTATCTAGCTTTCCCCCTCCCTGGGGAAGCAGCAGGCCTCGTCACTGCCGGACAGGCCCTGCCTGTGAAGTTTACATGGTTGCATGTCCCCTCCTGGGCTTGCATTGCCAATATCCAAGCTAAGTGAATTTGAAGCCAGGAAGACGTTCCTAGGACTAAAATAAGAGACAGACTACAGCTAAGCAAAGTTCCAGCAGTAGAAGAAGAAAGTTCCTATTTAACCCAGCTAACCTAGCAGGGGTGAGGAAGCTACAGCATAGCAGAGATGAGATTGTTGCAGAAGTGTTTGCCTGTCACAGAAGTTAAGCCAATACCTGCTGATGACCAAGATAAAGTCTGGAAACTGTTTGGATTACCGTTTATTCAAGTAAATCTGTGTTCAACGTTATTACAAGTCTGGACTCAATTATTCCTTCATCATCCAAGTTAATCACCCCATTTTTGCCCTGCTTCAGACCACCACATCTGGAATCCAAGGAATTCCAGGAAGGAGCACTGTGACACATGCATATAACACCTTCAGGGAGATTGTAAGCCACTCTAAACCACTCTGGCAATCCTACACCTGGATACCAACACTACCATTTACAAAGGGGACTCCATGTTCTCGTTGCTTATCAGCAACTGGCGCCACCATTACTTGCTTTATAAGAGGGACATATTTTGTAGAAACTTCCTAAGGGGCAAGGGATACCCGAGGTCCGTAGTAGTTCCGTTGCAGTACCATAAAGCCTTGTGTGTGTGTTCACATCACCAACACATACTGTATACAGTACATAACGGTAACCATTCACTCCGGGAGGATGTAGAGATTCTTCTACATGATGATTTGAATTCCACACAGAAGCTTCATGACAACGCTGTACCAGATGAAGATCAAAAGGGTTGTGAGAACCTGGCAGTAGTGCAGCACTTCATCACGCCATTATTCTCTTCATCACACCATTAACTTCCAGGGCACTGATTCTCTTCATCACACCATTAACTTCCAGGGCACTGTACATGTAAAATAAATTCTGAAATGACACCCTCATAAAGGAAGTCTACAAAGACTTGTTTATTTGCATTGTTCACTGTGAAGACAATTATCCAGCTGGTTAGAGGGTAACTTGCAGTTCAGGTTTTTGCACTGACCCATGACAGTCTACATAGCCTTCATCCAAATCTGGGGGAATTTATCTAAAAATACAGTGCCAAATCATTTATAATAAAGCTATATAAACCCTTATATACTGGATATGATCTTCCCCATTGATATCATATTTTCCACCAGAGCAGCATAGATGAGCAGACAGGTCGGCTTTAATGGAAGTGTGCTGCAAGGTATCGTCTCTATATGACAGTAGAGCTAAGACAATTGCAGAGGAGGGGGGCTCCAGATCTACTGCATTGCTGCTGAGAGAAATGTAGCCATCTCTGCTTCCCTGTTTGCTCACAGTCTACAACCTGCTATTTGCTATTGGCAAATAAGATCCGATGTGTATCCTTCTATTGGAAAGTAGGAAATCCTTCATGTTAGAGGAAGATCACTTCTCCAGCTGAAAGTAGCAATTACAACTATTCTAACATATTCAGGATAGGCAATTTAAGCAAAATAGTAAATAGTTAAATATTCACTGTCCTTGCTTTGATGGTTTTCTCCTATTTTACCACTATTCAGCAAAAAAAAATAATACTTTCAAATTTTCTCAGTATTAAAACGACTTTAATTATTTATTGTTAATTTTTTATACAAAAGAAATTAACAACAGTGACGTGATCTCTAATTGCTTTGTACTGTGAAATAAAATGTAACAAGGAAAAGTGTCCTATGTACTTCTTAATTCCGCTAGTCAGCCCACTGATACATAGGGCAGTCCCAGGGGAGACTGAAGAGGCGGCTTTTACAAGGCGGGCTCTCCTAATTAAGAAAGAGCTGATGGTCCCTGCCTGTTCCATGAGGCGAGAGTTGGAGCCTAGTGGGAAAATAACTTCCATAATTAATATGCTCCAATTCAGAGAAATGAGTGTGTTTAAGAAAAGCCTCCAGTGTCTTGGAACTGTTTGGAAAATTCATTTTCTCAGATCCAAGCTGGACTGTGACTACAAAGCAGCCTTGGCAGACAAACCACACTAGCCCACTTCTATGGAGCGATTTATCACCCTCTGGGAGTAGTTGTATTGTGCATGAAGGTTTAGGTATATAATCAAGTAACTCAACATATTTCACACAACATATTTATCTATTTGCACATTTATTTTCACAGGTGATTTTATAGATGGAAAAGTATGACCATATGTGACTGCAGCAACTTCTTCACAGTGGAAAACAGGTTGTCAAACATTCACATGAGTTGTCATAAATGGCTGATTGTCTCAATATAGTTTTTACTGAACATGGCCAAGTCATTGCCCCACACCTGGTCAGAGGGACATCTACAGAGGTTGACAAACTATTTTGGCAAGACCAGTATAAATAAATCCACAGTATTCTGGCATGCTGGAAAATGTAGTTTGTCTGTATGCCAGCACAACCATAGTACTCACACTTTTAATGTGCAAACCGTAAGGAATTTGAGATTACCTGTCCAGACCTGCTGAGAACATACTGTAAAAGAGAGTAAATATGGATGCCAGGATTTAGAAAAATATGCATTAAAAAACTGAAATTCTATGGCATCCAACCAATAGGTACACCCCACCACCACCACTGTAACACAGATACAAACATGCATGCTATGGCGGATTTATCCCATGATTATTTGTTTAGCCCAATAAGCAAAAGAAATGACTGAAACAGTGACTGTGCAGTGGCTACAGTTTGGAACAGTCATTGTACAAGTTTACGTGCCATACACAAAGACCCCGACCCTTAAAATGGCTGCCGGCCACTACATCCAGGAGGAAAGATAATGGAGAGGTGCCCATGGCTGCTCTGCAATTTCTGAAGTTCCCATTGAAGTGGATAGAGTCAGCCACACACATGCGTCCACTTCTTCATTCATTTTTTGCTTGGATGCCACTGCTGTCTCACCATGTGAGAATTGAGACCCCTGTTTTTCACATAGTAGTGGGTCCCAGAAGTGGGATTCATATCTATCACATATTTATGGCATATATAAATAGTTAGCAATACCTTGTTATGGTTTGAGATTACATTAATAATGGCATTACTTTCTTCTTAACCACCATACAACTGACACATAGAAATTTAGGATTAGGAAATCGATTCATACAAATCAATTTATTAATCTGCATATATTTACACTTGAGATGGAGCATCCCCACAGCTACAGACATTCCCTCTGCTGGCAGATTAACAAGACCACCAAACAGTAGTAAAGATAATAATGTGTGGTAACAATGTATATCGCACCAAACTAACAAAACCACACATATAGTGGAAATGCATACTTTATTGTATTATATCAAAATTAGACATACAGTTATTAGATAAAATCAATTAGAAATTGCAGTGCAGATGAGCGCTATGTGAAATGGTGGACCAACCAGAATCTAGGTCTGTGCAAACCCATAAACTAAATCCCCTTACATGCATTAATGGGGTAGTAATACATATGGGCAATAATCTATCCAGATGACAATTTATATCATAACCACCTAATATGGAATCTTATATACAGCCCCTGTAATGGATTCAGTCACATAAAAATACACATCAGAATATGAACCAACAGGGGCATAGATGTGCACAGCCATAGTATGTTCACCAGGGGCGGAAAAAATAGATAAACAAATAGACACTGGATAAGTAAAATACAGACCGAGTGCCTGGGGGAGCCCACATCCCCGACGTACGCTTCCCCTCGCTTCCTCTAGGGGGTGTAGGGGTCTGCCCCAATGGTAGCCTTCAGATAATAACACGGCAGCAGCCTTTTAGCGGTGAAAGCAAAGCAACGATTGTCTTTTATTCTAGACAAAGCAATAAGGCAGTAAACGGCAGTGACCAGCTTGCTCCAGCCGTCCTCAAAGAAACAATTAAGTCCCGTATCTATAGCACAACACAAGTATGGTTTTGCACAGTACCGTAACCCCACGGGTGTATGCGGACTTCGCTTTGTCCTCAGTCTTTCTGGCACTGCAACTCCAGCTCAGACTCTGATCCCACACAGCACTCCACATTCAGAGAGGTAATCACCCCCACCTGACACTGCTGCCTGTTGTCTGTTTTTTGTAAGCCAGACAAGACCCGGCCTGGAACGTGGGGAGTAGTCACCCACCCAGCACTATGACTACTCCCAGCAAGAGCAGTCCCGGATCAGCTATTCACATCTATATAGTAAATAAACAAAATGTTAACCACCTACTGCCGGTGACACAACTGAACTACTGGTTCCTACTTTACCAAGGCCAGGAACCTCGTGACACTTATCTACCACCAACGATGGTTCCTTGTGCCTTCCTACAGGGGTAAGTGAGGCAAAACGTACGTCGGGGTTATGGGCCCCCCCAGGCATTCGGTCTGTACACTGCGTGCAGAATTATTAGGCAAATGAGTATTTTGACCACATCATCCTCTTTATGCATGTTGTCTTACTCCAAGCTGTATAGGCTCGAAAGCCTACTACCAATTAAGCATATTAGGTGATGTGCATCTCTGTAATGAGAAGGGGTGTGGTCTAATGACATCAACACCCTATATCAGGTGTGCATAATTATTAGGCAACTTCCTTTCCTTTGGCAAAATGGGTCAAAAGAAGGACTTGACAGGCTCAGAAAAGTCAAAAATAGTGAGATATCTTGCAGAGGGATGCAGCACTCTTAAAATTGCAAAGCTTCTGAAGCGTGATCATCGAACAATCAAGCGTTTCATTCAAAATAGTCAACAGGGTTGCAAGAAGCGTGTGGAAAAACCAAGGCGCAAAATAACTGCCCATGAACTGAGAAAAGTCAAGCGTGCAGCTGCCAAGATGCCACTTGCCACCAGTTTGGCCATATTTCAGAGCTGCAACATCACTGGAGTGCCCAAAAGCACAAGGTGTGCAATACTCAGAGACATGGCCAAGGTAAGAAAGGCTGAAAGACGACCACCACTGAACAAGACACACAAGCTGAAACGTCAAGACTGGGCCAAGAAATATCTCAAGACTGATTTTTCTAAAGTTTTATGGACTGATGAAATGAGAGTGAGTCTTGATGGGCCAGATGGATGGATTGGTAAAGGGCAGAGAGCTCCAGTCCGACTCAGACGCCAGCAAGGTGGAGGTGGAGTACTGGTTTGGGCTGGTATCATCAAAGATGAGCTTGTGGGGCCTTTTCGGGTTGAGGATGGAGTCAAGCTCAACTCCCAGTCCTACTGCCAGTTTCTGGAAGACACCTTCTTCAAGCAGTGGTACAGGAAGAAGTCTGCATCCTTCAAGAAAAACATGATTTTCATGCAGGACAATGCTCCATGACACGCGTCCAAGTACTCCACAGCGTGGCTGGCAAGAAAGGGTATAAAAGAAGAAAATCTAATGACATGGCCTCCTTGTTCACCTGATCTGAACCCCATTGAGAACCTGTGGTCCATCATCAAATGTGAGATTTACAAGGAGGGAAAACAGTACACCTCTCTGAACAGTGTCTGGGAGGCTGTGGTTGCTGCTGCACGCAATGTTGATGGTGAACAGATCAAAACACTGACAGAATCCATGGATGGCAGGCTTTTGAGTGTCCTTGCAAAGAAAGGTGGCTATATTGGTCACTGATTTGTTTTTGTTTTGTTTTTGAATGTCAGAAATATATATTTGTGAATGTTGAGATGTTATATTGGTTTCACTGGTAAAAATAAATAATTGAAATGGGTATATATTTGTTTTTTGTTAAGTTGCCTAATAATTATGCACAGTAATAGTCACCTGCACACACAGATATCCCCCTAAAATAGCTAAAACTAAAAACAAACTAAAAACTACTTCCAAAAATATTCAGCTTTGATATTAATGAGTTTTTTGGGTTCATTGAGAACATGGTTGTTGTTCAATAATAAAATTAATCCTCAAAAATACAACTTGCCTAATAATTCTGCACTCCCTGTATTTTGCTTATCCAGTGTCTACTTGTTTATCTATTTTTCCCCCTGTGTTTGGTGAACATACTATGGCTGTGCACTTCTATGCCCCTGTTGGTTCATATTCTGATGTGTATTTTTATGTGATCTAATCCATTACAGGGGCTGTATATAAGATTCCATATTAGGTGGTTATGATATAAATTGTCATCTGGATAATTTATTGCCCATATGTATTACTACCCCATTAATGCATGTAAGGGGATTTAGTTTATGGGTTTGCACAGACCTAGAGTCTGGTTGGGGCACCATTTCACATAGCGCTCATCTTCACTGCAATTGATTTTATCTAATCACTGTATGTCTAATTTTGATACAATACAATAAGGCATGCATTTCCACTATATGTGTGGTTTTGTTAGTTTGGTGCGGCAGATTAAAAAGGCCACACATCTCGCAGGGCCTTGATAATCTCACGCATGCACCGTTTCTGCGAGCATCAATAAATTTGCATGTGCCGCTAAACGATTTTCAGCAGTACATGCACAATCGTTGATTCATTTTTGCAGTGATACCTTCTGCGCATGTGTTGATACTTGCAATAACAGCGTATGTGCAAGATTATAAAAGCAGTGTGACGATGGAGAATCGTCCGTAGAGGGACAGCACCTCACAGATGGAGAATTCGCTCAGATGACAAATTAATTTGCTCAACCCTAATAGGAATCACTTATCTTGTTGTGTATTGTACAAAATACAGATTTAAGCTAAATATGTACCTTACTAGTAAAGAAGAGAACCAGCAACAGGAATCGTTACAAATACCCTGGTGTAAACAGTAAAAGCTAAGGAGCCCTGGCATCCTGCACCTGGAAATTATCCGCCAGTGCCTGAATAGCCTGTACAAATCATGAAGATTTTCGAGAACAGCTGGTGTTTGAAAGGCACAGACATGTGTAACAAGCATTCAAAGAAAAGCTGACATTTGATGAAAAATAGCCCTGTAGTTATTTTGCATTGTTCAGTGTATTTCACCCCCTCTTTTTTCTCAGTATGAATTTATTAACGTTCCTCTTGTGCTAAACTGCTGTACAGTATTTAATGCAGGCTACTGGCATAACTGATTCCCTTTCTGCTTTAGCTGTAGCATAAGCTCCTAATTAATATAAATAGCTAGAATGCCAGAACCGCTAAGCGGCATTATGTTTTAGCATCAAGAATTTTTGCAGAGAAGTATATCACAGCATGCAGCAAACTATTCTTTAAAAATGCTGGAGCCTAGTGGTAGTGCAGTGTCCTGAAAAACACTGCTTAATGTTGTGATTGTGTTTCATGTAAACTGTGCTTGTAAATGTGTTCTCATAAAGTTGCATAGGGAGGGGGAGGTTGTGACAAGCCTCCCAGGGCTAACTCGGCCGCACACTCAGGGGGAGGTTCTAACAAGCCTCCCAGGGCTGACTCCGCCCCACACTCAGGGGGAGGTTCTAACAAGCCTCCCAGGGCTGACTCCGCCCCACACTCAGGGGGAGGTTGTAACAAGCCTCCCAGGGCTAACTCCGCCCCACACTCAGGGGGAGGTTCTAACAAGCCTCCCAGGGCTGACTCCGCCCCACACTCAGGGGGAGGTTCTAAAAAGCCTCCCAGGGCTGACTCCGCCCCACACTCAGTGCACAGTGCAGGAAGAAGAAGGTCAGAGTGTGATGATGTCTGAGGACAAGCTGAACCTCAGCAGCCATTTTGCAGAGATATTAAAGCTCCATAGTTAGTTCCATCCACCAGGAAAATATTACAGTATCTCCAGGCAACCCAGAGAGGGAATGAGGATATTGACAAAGGAAGGTAACTGTAATTTATCAGACTCCAGACTCCTTTGCATCAGGTGGAGAGATTCAAAGCTACAAGCTACCCACCATAATTAAAGACAAAAGGGCCATTTGTCTGAGCATAGTATTCCTAAAAGAGGATACAGAAGTACATCATTATACAGTACTACAGAGATAGATAATCCCTCCAACCTGGAGAAATAATCGAGAGAAAGACTGATTGTTATAGAGGACGATTCCTTATGCAACTTCTGGGAACTAATGTGAATCACTGTGAAAGCTGCCTTTATGTAAATGACTGTTGCATACCTTGATGATCTGTGGAACAGCTTCAGTAAAGTACTGGGAGTTTGTTAAAAGCTCTAGTCTCCCTTATTCTATCTCATCATTTCAACTACTACCACCAACATTTGGGTTCTGGCATCACGAACCAGGGGCCCAGCCGCAAAAGCACCTTATACCAATTACCATCAAGGGCACCTCAACCAACATCTGGCTGGTGTTCCCTGCAACAGAGAGTGAACCGGAGGATTTCGTGCTGTCTTTTCATCCACTGCACTGCCGGCCCCAAGGGACAACTAAACCCTGAGTACTACTATCCTCGGCACCTTATCACTAGTACGCTCATGCGCGCATCCATCATAGGGAGCCCTGGCATGCTGCAGTAGTAAGTAGCTTTAGCCATAGTGGTAGTAAGTAGCTCCAGTCCTAGTGGTAGTAAGTAGCCCCAGTCCTAGTGGTAGTAAGTGGCTCCAGCCCTAGTGATGGTAAGTAGCTCTAGCCCTAGTGGTTGTAAGTAGCTCCAGCCCTAGTGGTAGTAAGTAGCTCCAGTCCTAGTGGTAGTAAGTAGCTCCAGTCCTAGTGGTAGTAAGTGGCTCCAGTCCTAGTGGTAGTAAGTAGCCCCAGTCCTAGTGGTAGTAAGTGGCTCCAGCCCTAGTGATGGTAAGTAGCTCTAGCCCTAGTGGTTGTAAGTAGCTCCAGTCCTAGTGGTAGTAAGTAGCTCCAGTCCTAGTGGTAGTAAGTAGCTCCAGTCCTAGTGGTAGTAAGTGGCTCCAGCCCTAGTGATGGTAAGTAGCTCTAGCCCTAGTGGTAGTAAATAGCTCCAGCCCTAGTGGTAGTAAATAGCTCCAGCCCTAGTGGTAGTAAGTAGCTCCATCCCTGGTGGTAGTAAGTAGCTTTGGCAATTTAACCCTTTTAGTAAAAGGGGTGCACATTTAAAAAAAAAATCTACTGTACAGGCTAATTGTGCAAGGATGTATAAGGGTTTTATTCCTTATTCAGCAGCAAAAGAATTATCAAGTCATGGCGCTGGAATTCATTTGTATGTTACTAGGCTTAGTAAAGGTCTATCACTGATATGTATTTTTATTTTATAGAAATGTTAAGTTGTTATCTACAACTGATATTTCCTGGCATAGATCGCTATTGATGATCTCATTACTGAACAGCTTGTATTCATAGCCACAGTATCCAAACCAATTTGGTATTTTTTTGCATGGGCTATTGTTAAAGGCATTTAGTGGGTATGGATCATTCCTTCCTGATAATTGTCTGATTAACAGAGGAGGTGAGAGCTGCGTTTATGCAGCAGTGATATCTGTACAGGCAGGGTTGCCAACCGACCAATTCTGTACAGTCCATAAAAATCGATGACTTTTTTCCTGCGTCCTTGAGAAATATAGAAGCGTTTGTGATTTTTTTGAGGCTGGTGGTTCTAGAAAAAAATCACAGAAAAATATACAAAACATCCTGCATGATATGATAAATAAATATGCGGATGAATATGGCAACATTCTTCTGAATGTAGATGCCCAATGGCATAGGTAGGTTTAACATAGGACCTGCCTGAGACCACCTTGGCATGGGTAGGTGGGCACAGATCTGTTTTGATCAAAATATATTGGCCGAGAGTCTCAGATTTTATCATATCAGAGTGAGAGCTTAGTCCATACATAATGTTTGCATCTATTGTGTTAGTGCATTATTGTCCGTGATTTTTTAAATATAGCTGGTGGTTCTTGACTAGATTATTTTGGTGGTAATTATCACCATTTTACAGCTCACAATAAATGTTGGTACTGAGTTCTTATCAGCATATTGAGCTATAGACATTGATTACTTATAGTCTTTATCATTCATTATGGTTTTCCAATTTGTCCGTAAAAAATGTTGGCTGTCCGTGATTTTGGGATACCGTATTTTTCGCCGTATAAGACGCACTCCCCCCCCCCCCAAAAGTGGGGGGAAAATAGCAGTGCGTCTTATACGGCGAATGCTGCTGATTTTGCTGAGTTTTCAATGATACACCCGCCGCGATGCCATGCGGCAGGTGTATCAGCTGTGAGGGAGGCGGGACTGGGGGCCGGCATCTGCTTTTACAATGACAGCGGGGCCCGTGCAGTGACTGTATTCTACTGCACGGGCCCCGCTCACTGTATAATCCTATGTCATTGTAATTGTATGTAATCACATAAGGAGCGCTGTGTATTACCGGTACTTACAACTACAAGCGCTCGCCTGCTCGGTAGGTAGCAGAGAGGAGGGAGGAGGCAGGCCGGGAGGACGGACGCTGGCAGTGTGAGTCATACGTCATGCGCCCACGCCGCATGCTTCATTCATAAAGTGGGCGGCGCATGACGTATGACTCACACTGCCAGCGTCCGTCCTCCCGGCCTGCCTCCTCTCTGCTACCTACCGAGCAGACGAGCGCTTGTAGTTGTAAGTACCGGTAATACACAGCGCTCCTTATGTGATTACATACAATTACAATTAACTATTAGACATAGGATTATACAGTGAGCGGGGCCCGTGTAGTAGAATACAGTCACCACTGCACGGGCCCCACTGTCATTATAAAAGCAGATGCCGGCCCCCAGCGTGTATTGAGGGTCATTCACTACAGGGACACTTATGGAGGGGATCTGTGGATGACACATAGCATAAGATGCTATATATGTGTCATCCACAGATCCCCCCCATAACTGTCATACACAGATCCCCATAACAGTGCCATCCAGAGACCCCAACAAGAGCCACCCACAGATCCCCCATAAGTGTCACCCACAGATCCCCCATAACTGTCACCCACAGATCCACCATAAGTGTTACCCACAGATCCCCCATATGTGTCACCCACAGATCCCCCATATGTGTCACCCACAGATCCCCCATATATGTCACCCACAGATCCCCCATAAGTGTCACCCACAGATCCCCCATAAGTGTCACCCACAGATCCCCCATAAGTGTCACCCACAGATCCCCCATAAGTGTCACCCACAGATCCCCCATAAGTGTCACCCACAGATCCCCCATAAGTGTCACCCACAGATCCCTCATAACAGTGCGTCACCCACAGATCCCCCATAAAGGTGCACCATCCACAGATCCCCCATAACAGTGCCATCCACAGACCACAATTAGTTCAAAACCCACCAAAAGCACACCTTTTGGTTCAAAATATTATTTTTCTTATTTTCCTCCTCAAAAACCTAGGTGCGTCTTATGGGCCGGTGCGTCTTATAGGGCGAAAAATACGGTAAGTTGTCAGGAAAAAAGGAAAATATCTGGTTGGCAAGCCTGTGTATGGGTACTAGTGACTGCTACAGTGATTGATCATCCCTATAGAGAATCACTTGGTCTGTGGGCAGCAGATTATTATAACCAGCGAGTGAGAACCCACTGCCCCACGTGACCAACTCCCTCTGAGAGAGGTGTCTAAGCACACCCGTCGTTTTTCACATGATACCTCTGATGGTGAGTATAGACTTTCCCGAGAGGTGTACCAGGTGCTACGTCAGAGGGGAATTGGAACATGATAGAATCGGGACCAGAGTGTGAACCCACTGGACTGACCTCCAGATGACACAATACACCTAGTGGATGCTGGGAGGACAGAGGCTGATCAGACGAATGCGTACTAACGGTACGAAGGCAGAAGTCAGGGCAGGTGGCAATAAGGCAAAGTCCATAAACGTAGATCAGGGTCAGGGCAGGCTCCAAACAGGCAAAGCCCGTAAAACGGAATCCGAAGTCTGATACACAGAATGACAAGAACCAACAAAACACCCTTACTCAAACAGGAAACTAGACAAGCTAGGAACCTAACAGTTGCTCAGGTGCCTTCCTGGGGGCAGGAAACACATTTAAATACTTCCTGCAATCCAGCCATAGATTGGTGAGACAGAGCTGCCTCACAAGGGAGGAGAGACACACCCATGCAAGCCCTAACAAACAGTACAAGACTCA
This sequence comes from Bufo bufo, assembly GCF_905171765.1. Taxonomy (NCBI): domain Eukaryota; kingdom Metazoa; phylum Chordata; class Amphibia; order Anura; family Bufonidae; genus Bufo; species Bufo bufo. The sequence goes on along the minus strand of NC_053397.1, from coordinate 150,891,053 downwards.
AGCAGGAAGTAGGCTCTGGCATGTAGCACAGATACAACAGTTAAGCTACCTGCTGCCCAGGCTTGTCAGCACGACACATGGCAGCAGGAGGCAAAGAGGAAGCCCCACACCTATGCCCGCAGGTAGGGGCAGCAGCGCCGGCACAGACAGCTGGGTTAACACAGATCCCCGTTTACACAGAGAGATCTGCTGCACAAACAGTGTGTCACCAACTAGTGTGGGAGGGAAACCCCATATCAAACAGGAGGGGAAGGGAAAGGGAAATAAAGCCTGAAAACTTACAGAAGGAAGATGGACACCTCCTAGTGAAAACCCTAATCAAAGCCCTGACAGACTACCAGTTTAAACAGACCCCAGAGGTAGGCGAGTTCATACACAGGAATACCTAAAGTCCTATCTAACCCTAAAGGACCCTGGTACTAATGACAGGAATGAGACATCCTGTTCCTCAAAAAAAAAAACAATAGCTGATCTTAAGGAGACCAGCTAAAGAAAACCCAGTGGAGCCTCATTTAAGAGTCTCAACACAGCAACGCAAAATGCAAAGCTCCCTGGGAAACAGTAATATGCAAAATACCTGTGGAGCCCCAGGTATGGGTCTTCAACACAGAGAAAGCCAGCTATCCTTCACATCCTTAAAGCTTGTAAAAGAGCGGGATCTTGACATAGGGGCCACTTAATATGGTGGATCTGGTGATCTCTGTAATGGAGACAACCCTTTGCTTGGTTTTCCTTCCTTTGAAGGATATCTGGCTTTCTCTGTGTCGAAGACCCATGACTGGGGCTCCACAGGTATTTTGCATATTACTGTTTCCCAGGGAGCTTTGCATTTTGGTTGCTGTGTTGAGACTCTTAAATGTTTTCTTTAGCTGGTCTACTTAAGATCATCTATTGTTTTGTTTGAGTAGTCTCCAAGGTATTGCTCCTGGTTAGCCAGAATCTTACTCCACACTGATGTGGGGCAACACCCTGAAACAGCTTTCTGTGGATGGATAACTGGCTTAGGTCTTCCCTGTCACATCCTTAAAGCTTGTAAAAGAGCGGGATCTCGACATAGGGGCCACTTAACATGGTGGATCTGGTGATCTCTGTAATGGAGACAACCCTTTGCTCGGTTTTCCTTCCTTTGAAGGATATCTGGCTTTCTCTGTGATGAAGACCAATAACTTGGGCTCCACAGGTATTTTGCATGTTCCTCCAAACAGGAAGGCTGAACGGGAGTCTCCCTAAGGCCTAATACAAAACAACAGGGAAATCCCACACTGAACATAGGAGGGAAAGGGAAAAGGAAATAAGGCCTGAAAACTTAGGGAAGGAAGATGGACACCTCCTAGTGAAAACCCTAATCAAAGCCCTGACTGACTACTAGTATGAACAGACCCCAGAGGTAGGTGAGTTCATACACAGGAACACATAAAGTCCTATCTAACCCTAAAGGACCCTGGTACTAATGACAGGAATGAGACATTCTGTTCCTCCAAAAAGGAAGGATGAATGGGAGTCTCTCTAAGGCCTAATACAAAACAACAAAGAAATGCAACACACAGAAAAGCCAAAATACAAAGGGAAAGGTAACACTTAACTTCCAAGAAGCTATGGCAGCACCAGGAACCCAGCCGAGATCCAAACACCAGCTATCCACAGGTCCAACTAAGGCAATAAACCGCACAGCATTGTGGGAGAAACAACTATAAATAGGGAAAGTTAAATGAATACAATAACAACACCTAGAGGTTAAGGATGTGGCCAGTACCAGAAACAACACAGACGCTTATTGATCCACAAGGTAAACATGTCAAATCAAACCACGTGTTGCCAGTCTCAAAATTCTCCTGCCATTCTCTGTCGCGGGGACATCCGTAAGGCTCGGTATGTCCGTGACAGTAACCCCCCTTCTATGAGTGACCTCTGGGCACCCAGGACAGACCTTATCCAGGTGAAACCTGTGAAAAGCTTTCACCAAACAACTGGCATTCACGTGAGATGCCGGTACCCACATAGTCTCCTTCCAGTGAACAAGATACTGAAGAGATCTACGGAGAGCTCGAGAGTCAATTATTTTGGTGATCTGGAATTTCAAACTACTGTCCACCATGACAGGAGTGGGTGGCAGGAAAGACGACTCCAAAGGTTCAACATATCTCTTCAACAAAGATTTATGAAATACATTATGTATTTTCAGAACCTGAGGAAGTTCAAGACAAAAAGCTACAGGATTAATAATGGCCATGATGGACCAATAAACCTTGGACGCAACTTCCAAGAAGGTACCTTCAACTTAATGTTTCTTATGGACAGCCACACCAAATCACCCACTCTTAGGTCCGGACCCTTCATAAATTTCCTGTCAGCCACATGTTTATACTTGTTGTCCATATTCATCAAGTTATTTAGAATTTTCCGCCATATAGATGATAATGATGATGAAAAACGTCCCTACTCAGGAATAACAGAAGTACCTGAACCAGAAAAAGTGCCAAACTGCAGGTGAAAACCATATGCCCCAAAAAACGGCGACTTACCAGTAGACTCTCAGAGACAAAACATCTTAAGTAAGTCTCCAGGCTCTGATTAGTGCGCACCATCTGTCAGTTCGACTGAGGATGAAAAGCCGAAGAAAAAGACAGTTGTACCCCTAGCCGAGTACAGAATGCCTTCCAGAATCTGGACATAAACTGAATAGCATGATCCGAAACCACTTCAGAGGGAATGCCATGGAGTTTCACAATGTTATTTGAGCAAGTGTTTTAGCATTAGGTAGGCCAGACAACGCTATAAAGAGCACAATTTTACCAAAACAATCAACCACCACCAAAATAACTGTCTCTCCTAACGAATTAGGCAGATCAGTGATAAAATCCATAGATAAATGGGTCCATGGTCTGGATGGGATAGGCAACGGAAGTAGGAATCCAGAAGGCCGAGTATGTGTCACCTTAGCACATGCACAGACGCTACAGGCCGACACATAGTCCTCAGCACACTTACGCAACCCCGGCCACCAGAACCTACGAGAGATGAAGTCGGCAGTAGATCTGCTCCCAGGGTGTCCCGTAAGAACCGTACAGTGATGTTCCTCAAACACCCTGTAACGCAATTCTGATGGCACAAAAAATTTCCCAGAGGGGCAAGAATCTGGTGCGTCTCCCTGGGCCTCTAACACCTCACCTCTAGGTCAAGGTATAGGGCGGATATCACCACCCTTTCCGATAGAATAGGACTCGGATTTTCAAAATCACCACCTCCAGGAAAACTATGTGACAAGACATCTGCCTTGACGTTTTTAACCCCAGGACAATAATTGACAGTGAAAAACAAACACCATCTGGCCTGTCTCAGGTTCAGTCGTTTAGCCGACTCTAGGTAAGCCAGGTTTTGTGATCTGTGAACATCGTGATCGGATGAATCGCCCTTTCCAACCAATAACGTTATTCCTCGTAAGCCAACTTAATAGCCAGTAGCTCTCTGTTACCCACATTGTAATTTCTCTCTGTGGAAGAGAGGTTTTTTTGAGAAAAAGGCACATGGATGCCATTCACCAGGTGACAGGCCCGGCGATAAAACTGCTCCTACTCCCACCTCGGACGCATCCACTTCCACAAAGAAAGGTTGTGATACATCCGGCTGCACCAATATAGGGGCAGAAGAGAAGCACTCCTTAAACGCAGAAAAAGCTCGCAACGCCGAATCAGACCACACTGAGACATCCGTCCCTTTCTTAGTCATGCCAGTTAAGGGTTTCACCACTATCGAATAGTTCTAAATACATTTTCAGTAATAATTGGTGAACCCCAAAAACCGCATAAGAGCCTTCAGATTTTTGGGTCGATCCCAGCCCAATACAGCATGGACTTTCTCCGGGTCTATTCGAAAACCCGAAGACGACAACAGGTATCCCAAAAAATGCACCTCGTGTACAGCAAAAACACACTTCTCTAATTTTGGTTACAATTTATTATCCCTTAGGATCTGCAACACCTGTCTAACATGATCTTGATGTATCTCCACTAGAGATGAGCAAATTGAAGCTGATAAAGTGGAATTCGATCCAAATTTCAGGAAAAATTTGATTCGCCATGAATGCGAATTTGATCACTCTTCGTGGTGACGAATCGCAATTTTACTAACATGGCGGCTACACATGTGAGGACTGAGGACATGGGGCAAGGAACTCTGAGAAGGTGGGATCACCCAGATTGACATGCCTGCATGCAACTAATCAGCAGCCAGCCAGCCAGCCCTAGGGACAGCACTTGGAAAAAACTATATGTTTTAAAAAAAAACTCTGAAAAAAGGATTTAGAAGTGCAGGGAAGGGAAAGGGAGGAATCATTTCACAGCATCTTAGTGCAGGGAGTGTCACGAGGGTGTCAAGTTATACGTTATACCCGGGGTCAGGAAGTCGCAGCGGGTGGCTGCGTGCTCTATGTCTAAAGATCACGCTGTTACTTAATGTTAGCTTTCTGTGTTTGCCTTGCAATCCTTTTTGTCACACTCAGGGATCCGTAGCTTCTTCACCTCAGCTGTTTCTTGTCCGGCACTCCTAACCTCTTTATATTCCCCTCTCCCACTTCTCTGGTTGCCGGATATAGAGCTTCCTGCCTGGACTTCTATACTGACCCACTAGAGCTGTGTAGCTGTTATTCCTGGTTGTCGTACCAGAGCATTACCCTCCGGATCCCTGTTGGTCTTTTGTTGTCCGCTGTTGTTGCCCACCTGGGATTATATGTTTCGTCAGTATTGTCTGTCCTCTCCCTGGTGTTTCCCTTTAGTGTTAGTGGTGCGGACTAGTGTTCCCACCGCCCTATTCACTACTTAGGGCTCATCTAAAGGAAAGCCAGTGTTTAGGCAGGTGATCGGCGTACGGGTGAAAAACCCGTCTAGGGACGTCAGGGCAGTCAGGTGCCAGCCTCTAGGTGAGTTAGGGGTCACCATCTTTCCCTCTCCCTTGGACAGGGCCTTCCCTTTTCCCTCCCTTTGCGTCACGTATGTGATCGGCACGCCGGTCGTAATAGGGAGAGACGTCATTAGACAGCTCTGTCATTCCAGCTTTTTGTTATTGGGCAGCAAGTGTTATGTTAAAAAGCCTTTAGTGGCTTATAGCTTAGTATCTCATTCAGTACGACATGAAAAATATATACGCACTGCACTGTTGCAGTTATTTCTGGTAAAAGCGTATAGGGGCGTATTTCAGTCCAACAAGAAAAATATATACACATTTCACTTCTGCTGTTATTTCTGTTGAAAGCGTATAGGGGCGTATTACAGTAAAAAAAGAAAAATATATAAGCACTGCACTGTTGCAGTTATTTCTGGTTAAAGCGTATAGGGGTGTATTTCAGTACAAGAAAAATATATATGCACTTCACTCTTTGATTGTTTTCTGGTCAAAGCGTATAGTGACCTATTTCAGTCCAACAAGAAAAATATACACTCACCTAAAGAATTATTAGGAATACCATACTAATACGGTGTTGGACCCCCTTTTGCCTTCAGAACTGCCTTATTTCTACGTGGCATTGATTCAACAAGGTGCTGATAGCATTCTTTAGAAATGTTGGCCCATATTGATAGGATAGCATCTTGCAGTTGATGGAGATTTGAGGGATGCTATCCTATCAATAAGCCATTTGAATGTCTCAACAGAAATCGAGACTCATCAGACCAGGCAACATTTTTCCAGTCTTCAACAGTCCAATTTTGGTGAGCTCGTGCAAATTGTAGCCTCTTTTTCCTATTTGTAGTGGAGATGAGTGGTACCCGGTGGGGTCTTCTGCTGTTGTAGCCCATCCGCCTCAAGGTTGTGCGTGTTGTGTCTTCACAAATGCTTTGCTGCATACCTCGCTTGTAACGAGTGGTTATTTCAGTCAACGTTGCTCTTCTATCAGCTTGAATCAGTCGGCCCATTCTCCTCTGACCTCTAGCATCCACAAGGCATTTTTGCCCACAGGACTGCCGCATACTGGATGTTTTTCCTTTTTCACACCATTCTTGTGCGTGAAAATCCCAGTAACTGAGCAGATTGTGAAATACTCAGACCGGCCCGTCTGGCACGAACAACCATGCCACGCTCAAAATTGCTTAAATCACCTTTCTTTCCCATTCTGACATTCAGTTTGGAGTTAAGGAGATTGTCTTGACCAGGACCACCCCCCTAAATGCATTGAAGCAACTGCCAAGTGATTGGTTGACTAGATAATTGCATTAATGAGAAATAGAACAGGTGTTCCTAATAATTCTTTAGGTGAGTGTATACGCACTGCACTGTTGCAGTTATTTCTGTTAAAAGCGTATATGAGCATATTTCAGTACAACAAGAAAAATATATATGCACTGCACTGTTGCAGTTATTTCTGGTGAAAGCGTATAGGGGCGTATTACAGTAAAAAAATTAAAATATATACGCACTGCACTGTTGCAGTTATTTCTCGAGAAAGCGTATAGGGGTGTATTTCAGTCCAACAAGAAAAATATATACGCATTTCACTTCTGCAGTTACTGTATTTCTGTTGAAAGCATATAGGGGCATATTACAGTAAAAAAAAGAAAAATATATAAGCACTGCACTGTTGTAGTTATTTCTGGTGAAAGCATATAGGGGTGTATTTCAGAACTACAAGAAAAAATATATACGCACTTCACTCTTTGATTGTTTTCTGGTCAAAGAGTATAGTGTTGTATAACTGCCTGAAAAGAACGCTAAAAAAGATAATTTATCTTGATTAATGATTAAAATATAGTGGATACCCGCCAGCAGAACCAAGCAGGCTAGGTGTGCTGAGCTAGTGGGCTATGTGTATATATATTCAGCCACTATTCCCATTCGCACCACTAAGTAAAGAAAACTGTATGTGGTGCCAGGGGATACACTGTTTCCTCCACAATTGCACCACAATACCTCAGATACACTGTTTCACTTAGTGTGTATCGGTTAGTTATCAGGTCATATAGGGCTTATTACAAAGAATTCTGATCAGGGATGATTGGTATAGTATGCAATTGTAGCCACCAATCAAGCCTAAATATTGTCATCAAGCCCCTATGATCTCTCATTGTACTTCATCCCTGCCTAATGTTGCGTCCACTCGACGCGTTTCTCAGCTGCTCTATTTGCGTAGCCTATCATCAGGAGCAGAGTTATTGTCATCCAGCTGCAGGCCGCCCATGTATTTGGCATTTTGCTGTGAGCTGGGGAGAACAGGGAGCAGCGCTGCACGCTGGAGACGCCACACGTGCAGCACACTGTAGTACAGCCTACCGGCTCTCAAACGGCGGTAGCGCAGACACCGATAGCACTCCTTACATAGGTGTGGCCACGCCCACTGGACGGAGCTACAGGCGGCAAGGGCGCACTGTGGAATTGTCAAAACCTCTCACTTGCCGCCCATCATCCTTAGCACAGTGCTCAGGTGGGCTCTATAGATAAAAGGCATAACTAGCTATCTTATGGTCTTATGAGGTATGTCCAATAGGTTCACTATAGGCAATACCAAAGGGCGGTAGAAACTGTAATTACCAGAAAGAATATATCCAAAGCATCAGTTGCAATATTGTGTATATATTATAAATAAAGAGGGCATAGGAAGGGAGTAGGAACAACTGTGACTAGAGAGTGACGGTATATACAGTACAGACCAAAAGTTTGGACACACCTTCTCATTCAAAGAGTTTTCTTTATTTTCATGACTATGAAGGCATCAAAACTATGAATTAACACATGTGGATTTATATACATAACAAACAAGTGTGAAACAACTGAAAATATGTCATATTCTAGGTTCTTCAAAGTAGCCACCTTTTGCTTTGATTACTGCTTTGCACACTCTTGGCATTCTCTTGATGAGCTTCAAGAGGTAGTCCCCTGAAATGGTCTTCCAACAGTCTTGAAGGAGTTCCCAGAGATGCTTAGCACTTGTTGGCCCTTTTGCCTTCACTCTGCGGTCCAGCTCACCCCAAACCATCTCGATTGGGTTCAGGTTCGGTGACTGTGGAGGCCAGGTCATCTGGCGCAGCACCCCATCACTCTCCTTCATGGTCAAATAGCCCTTACTTTCAAAGTTTTCCCAATTTTTTGGCTGACTGACTGACCTTCATTTCTTAAAGTAAGGATGGCCACTCGTTTTTCTTTACTTAGCTGCTTTTTTTCTTGCCATAATACAAATTCTAACAGACTATTCAGTAGGACTATCAGCTGTGTATCCACCTGACTTCTCCTCAACACAACTGATGGTCCCAACCCCATTTATAAGGCAAGAAATCCCACTTATTAAACCTGACAGGGCACACCTGTGAAGTGAAAACCATTTCAGGGGACTACCTCTTGAAGCTCATCAAGAGAATGCCAAGAGTGTGCAAAGCAGTAATCAAAGCAAAAGGTGGCTACTTTGAAGAACCTAGAATATGACATATTTTCAGTTGTTTCACACTTGTTTGTTATGTATATAATTCCACATGTGTTAATTCATAGTTTTGATGCCTTCAGTGTGAATCTACAATTTTCATTTTAATGAAAATAAAGAAAACTCTTTGAATGAGAAGGTGTGTCCAAACTTTTGGTCTGTACTGTATGCCACCGCTACACCATCCCAGTGGACAAGCACAGCCTCATGTGATAACACTTAGCCCTTTGTGAACCTTGGGCACACTATAAAAGGCAGCTATAACCGGAAAATCGGGTATTAAAAAGGAGAACTCTGTCTTATCAATAATGTGACTCTGCATGGCCTTATGGTCAAGCCGCCTGTAACATGACGAGTCCTTTTGAAACATCTCAAGGGCCCCTTCACAAACGTAAGGCTACCACCGCGCAAAAGTCCCCCTCAGAGTGATTATTCCCACTTGACGCATTCCTAACTATCATCACTGAGAAATTAAAGTCCCTCCATGGGCACACATTCCACACATCCAATCTCAAGGATGAGGAATTGGTGGCTCTTGAGATGTTACAAAAGGTCTCCACCATAGTGATTAAACCCTTAGATAAGGGGGGTAATGTGGTGATTTTGGATGTGGACAAGTATGAGGGTATGTGCACACAAATTATGGATGACAACTCATGTTACAGGCGGCTTGACCACAATCCCATGGATGTTTTTAAACTCGAGGTGAGTAACATCTTAAATAAGGCCATGCAGAGTCACTTTATTGATAAGACAGAGTTCTCCTTTTTACTACCCGATTTTCCGGTTATAGCTGCCTTTTATAGTGTACCCAAGGTTCACAAAGGGCTTAGTCCCCTCAAAGGCAGGCCTATAGTGTCAGGTGTAGGGAGTCTCACAAAGAGAATCAGTATGTACGTGGATGAGATATTAAGACCTTTCGTGATGAACCTCCAGTCATATGTAGGAGACTCCATGGACGTCTTGAGACGTCTCAATGACGTCTATTGTGACAAAGAAACCTTCTTGGCTAGCCTTGATGTAGAGGCACTTTACAGCTCTATACCGCATGACAAGAGCTGTAATGCTGTCAGGATATTTCTACAGGAGAGGGGATCACACCTGGCAGCTCATAATGAATTTGTGATGGAACTACTTGAGTTCGTGTTGAACCATAATGTGTTCAGATTTTACCACCAGCTCAGGGGAGTGGCCATGGGAAGTTCATGTACCCCAACCTTTGCCAATCTCTACCTGGGCTGGTGGGAAAGGGAACATGTCTTTGGTGACAAAATGGAACAATGGGCATCGTCTATTGTACTCTGGCTGAGATTCATAGACGATGTCTTTATCCTATCGAAGGGCATGCATATGGCCTTCCAGGAATTTGTGTCACAGTTGAACAATAATGATCTTGGCCTGTTTTTTACCTGTGAAATTGATGACACTCACCTGACATTCCTGGATTTGTCAATCTCCATCGACAAATTGAGAAAGATCATTACTAAAATGTATCGCAAACCCACGGCCACCAACAACCTACTCAGATGGGAAAGTGCACATTCCAAAAGGCTTAAATACAGCATACCGAAGGGCCAGTACTTAAGAGCAAGGCTAAACTGGATTCCCAACTGGTGGATTTCCAACTAGCTGCCGGTGATCTACAGCAAAGATTCTCCCGCAGATGATACCCCAGGGCATGTCTCACCGAGGCTTATGCACATGCATCCACAAGTAACAGGGATGATCTCCTTATTCCCAAAAATCGAGATGCAAGTGATGGTATGGTCCATATAATTGGGACCTTTGATGTGGCACACAGGGAAATTCGGAACCTATTGAACGAACACTGGGGGCTCTTGAAAACTGACCCAGTGATAAGTCACCTAGTGGGATACTGTCCCCTTACAACCTACAGAAGGGGGTGTAATCTAAGAGACAAGTTGGTACACAGTTTGTACAATCCCACACTTGAATCTACCTGGCTGGCCACCAAACCTCTGGGCACCTTCAGGTGCGGAAAATGCTTAGCCTGTAAGGTAATTAAGAGAGGTGAGGCAGTTAAATGCACTGTAACAGGCCACTCCTACAAAATCAGGTCCTTTATAAACTGTAGTACAGTTGGGGTGGTGTATGTGGCTACATGCACCTGTCACAAACAATACATGGGTAAGACCAAGAGGGCGTTTCGTAGACATATAGGGGAACACCTCTCGAACATCTCTAAACAGGACGATACACCGATTGCACAACATGTTAAGGAGAGAGTAACTGTATTACATTTCAGGGTATCGAACATGTGAGGGACCCCCCCAGAGGGGGTGATGTGGACAATTTACTGTTGCGCAAATAAACGCAATGGACCTTCACATTACAAACATTTAAACCTAGTGGCATCAATTATTTTATTTCATATACTAGCTTTATCTAATCGTCGATTTTTCGCCGCGGGCATTTAAATGCCTGCTACACCTCACCATGCTATCGTGTGACTACTTTACTAGTGTTATCACATGAGGCTGTGCGTGTCCACTGGGACGGTGTAGCGGTGGCATATATACCATCACTCTCTAGTCACAGTTGTTCCTACTCCCTTCCTATGCCCTCTTTATTTATAATATACTAGCAGAAGGACCCGGCTTTGCACGGGTATATTTCCTCTATTTCATTTTATGTTTCTGTGTGTCGTAAAAAGATATCAACAGTATTCCCCATAACAGTGACCTCTACAGTACCCGCCCCTTTAACAGTGACCTCCACAGTGCACACCCCTTTAACAATGACTGCATCTTTAACAGTGACCTGCACAGTGCCTGCCCTTTTAAAAATGACCTCCACAGTGCCTGCCCCTTTAACATTGACCTCCACAGATCCCGCCCCTTTAACAGTGACCTCCACAGTGCCTGCCCCTTTAACTGTGAACTCCAAAGTGCCCGCTCCTTTAACAGTGACCTCCACAGTGCCCACCCATTTAACAGTAACCTCCACAATACCCACCCTTTAACACTGACCACCCCTTTCAAAGTGACCTTTATAGTGCCCACCCCTTTAACAGTGACTTCCAAAGTGCCCGCTGCTTTAAAAGTGATCGCCCATTTAACAGTGACTTCCACAGTGTCCGCCCCTTTAACAGTGAACTCCACAGTGCCTGCCCCTTTAACAGTGACCTCCACAGTGACCTCCCCTTTAACAGTGACCTCTACAGTGCCCGCCCATTTAAAAGTGACCTCCACAGTGGCCGCCCCTTTAACAGTTATCTTCAGAATGCCTGCCCTTTTAACATTGACCACCCCTTTAACAGTGACCTCCACAGTGCCTGCCCCTTTAACATTGATCACCCCTTTAACAGTGACCTTCATAGTGGCCTCCCCTTTAACAGTGACCTTCACATTGCCCACCCTTTTAACAGTGACTTCCACAGTGCCTGCCCCTTTAACAGTGACCTCTGCAGTGCCTGCCCCTTTAACAGTGACCTTCACAGTGCCCGCCCCTTTAACAGTGACCTCCACAGTGCTCACCCCTTTAACAATGACCTCCACAGTACCCACCCCTTTAACATTGACCACCCCTTTAACAGTGACCTTCATAGTGGCCGCCCCTTTAACAGTGACCTTCACAGTGCCCGCCACTTTAACAGTGACCTCCACAGTGCCCACCCCTTAAACAGTCACCTCCACAGTGCCCGCCCCTCTAATAGTTACTTTCACAGTGTCCGCCCCTTAAACAGTGACCTCCACAATGCCCGCCCCTTTAACAGTGACCACCCCTTTAACAGTGACCTCCACATGACCCGCCCCTTTAACAGTGACCTTAACAGTGCTCGCCCCTTTAACAGTGACCTCCACAGTACCTGCCCCTTTAACATTGATCACCCTTTTAACAATGACCTTCATAGTGGCTGCCCCTTTAACAGTGACCCTCCACAGTACCTGCCCCTTTAACAGTGACCTCCACAGTGCCCGCCCCTTTAACATTGATCACCCCTTTAACAGTAACCTTCATAGTGGCCGCTCTTTTAACAGTGACCTTCACAGTGCCTGCCCTTATATCAGTGACTTTCACAGTGCCCGTCCCTTTAACAGTGACCTCCACAGTGCCCACCCCTTTAACATTGACCACCCTTTTAACAGTGACCTTCATAGTCGCTGCCCCTTTAACAGTGACCTTCACAGTTCCTGCCACTTTAACAGTCATTTCCACAGTGCCCGCCCCTTTAACAGTAACCTTCACAGTGCCCACCCCTTTAACATTGACCACCCTTTTAACAGTGACCTTCATAGTCGCTGCCCCTTTAACAGTGACCTTCACAGTGCCTGCCACTTTAACAGTCACTCTCACAGTGCCCACCCCTTTAACAGTGACCTTCACAGTGCCCGCCCCTCTAATAGTTACCTTCACAGTGTCCTCCCCTTTAACAGTGACCTCCACAATGCCCGCCCCTTTAACAGTGACCGCCCCTTTGACAGTCACCTCCACATTGCCCATATTTTTTATAGTGCCTACCCCTTTAACAGTGACCTCCACAGTGCCCGACCTTTTAACATTGACCACCCCTTAAACAGTGATTTCCACAGTGCCCGCCCCTTTAACAGTGACCTCCACAGTGGCCGCCCCTTTAACATTGACCTCCACAGTGCCTGCTCCTTTAACAATGACCTTCAGAGTGCCCACTACTTTAACAGTGCCCGCCCCTTTAACAGTGTACTGCATAGTGCCGGCCCCTTTAACAGTGACTGCCCCTTCAGCATTGACCACCTCTTTAACAGTGACCTTCACAGTGCCCGCCCCTTTAACATTGACCTTCACAGTGCCTGTTCCTTTAACAGTGACTTACACAGTGCCCGCCCCTTTAACAGTGACTTTCACAGTGACCGCCCCTTTAACAGTGACTTTCACAGTGACCACCCCTTTAACAGTGACTTTTACAGTGACCGCCCTTTTAACAGTGACTTTCATAGTGCCAGCCCCTTTAACAGGGACCTTAATAGCACTCGCCCCTTTAATAACAGTGACCTCCACAGTTACCGCCCATTTAATAACAGTGGCCTCCACAGTGCCCGCCCCTTTAATAAAGTGACCTCCTCTGTGCCCGCCCTTTAAAAACAGTGACCTCCACAGTGCCCACCCATTTAAGCAGTAAAGAAAAATGGCTGGGTTGTTATGGAAACTTGGAGTAAAACTGTGTTTATGGCAGTTGGGATTTGAAGAGAAAGACTTGCAGGCTTGTATTGGCTAATGTGGTTTATTTTTTGGAAATATCTCAGGAACGGTACGTCCTAGAGAGCTGAGACCCGGTCTAAAACCTTCCCGGATACCTGATGTACCTGTGTGCCAAATTTGGTGAAGATCGGTCCAGTCGTTTGGTCGCGCATAAAGAACGTCCAGACAGACAGATGTTTTATCCTAATACATTCTGAATAGAGAGCATTCCATTCAGGATGCATCAGGATGCATCAGTTCAATCCTTTTTACTTTTTTTGCCTGGAGAAAATACTGCAGAATGCTGCAGTTTTCTCTCGGCCAAGAGGGGTGTTTTAATTTCCGTTTAATTTGTATAGTTCAGCTACAAGTATGTCAGGAAGAGAAGTGCAAGGCCATGCATAGAAGAGTGGCAGAGGCCTGAATGTTTCGGGTGCAGGCAGAGGTCGCAGCAGAGTAAGGGGGCGTGGCAGCAGGAGTCGCAGCGAGAGGCCTGAGCTCCCGGTGTCATCTAGCAGTAGTGTCTTAACCAGCAACCCAGCGGTTCTTGATTGGTTAACTCGGTCATCCACGTCATCCCAAGTGACATCAGACACCCCCAGCCAACAGTCGGTGGGTTCGTCAGACACAACCCTTAGTTGGCATGGCCCTGGAGAAGACCCTGTGCCCTCACCTGTCCTCATCCTGACTCTGTCCTTTGCTGTTCTCTCAGCCACAGAAGTATTGTATGCTGTGGGCTCAGCCCCACTATACAGCAAAGACGAGCTGCTAGATGACAGTCAGCAGCTACTGCCCAACCAAGATCTGGAGGAGATATCCGTAGCTTCCTCTGCTAGGCAGGCAAGTAGTAATGAGGAGAGTGGTGCAGGAGATTGTGTTGTGAGCGGTCAGGCTCCTGACCCAGACACCGTTGAGGAGGAAAACAGTGACGTGCAGACACTAATTGATGATGATGAAGCCAATCACACTTGGGAGCCGGGTGCAGAAGGGGCTTCATCATCATCAGGAGAAGAGGGTGGCAGCTTGCCTGTGAGGCAGCGGCTGAGCCAGCTGCGTGGTAGCATGGCTGGGAGTCAGCAGAGTGGCAGCAGTTGCAGGTCAGGAGCCAAACGTGCCCGGGGTAGACACCTGCTTCACAGCAGCCTACCTGCCCGGGAAGTAGTGGTGCAGGGGTTCACAGAGGCAGTGGCCGTAGCAGTCAGTCAGTACATACTGTTGGGGAGAAATCACCTACTCGGCGGTGAGGCAGTTTTTTTATTAAGCTGCAAGAGGAGGTTAACATGACCAATCTTGGCACTACGGCCCTGCATCAGTCCCTCGTCAATCATTCCGTCAGCAATCGATCACCGAAGCGATTGACAAGAGACAGCAGTACGCGTGCACGCATCCAACGGCGCAGAAGCTGAACATGCTCCTGTCCAAGTTGCTGGTGCTGCAGTCCCTCCCTTTCCAAGTGGTGGACTCTGCACCTTTCAGAGAACTTATGGCTTGTGCTTAGCCGACGTGGAGAGTCCCAAGCCATCATTTCTTTGCAAAAAAGGCAGTACTAGCCCTGCACAAATAAGTCGAACAGAAGGTGGGCCAGTCCTTGAGCCTGTCGGTGTCTGCCAAAGTGCACGGTAGCTCCGACGTGTGGAGCTATAGCTACGGTCAGGGACAATACATGTCCTTTACGGCCCACTGGGTGAATGTGGTTCCTGCACAGCCACACCAGCAACTTGGCCAGGTCACGCTGCTTCCGCCTCCACGTTGTCACGCCCTTGGTCCTGCGGCAATGTTCGCATCTGCCTCCTCATCTTCTACCATGTCCTCAGCCTCCACTGCAGGGACAAGTCACAGTGCCCCTCCAGCATGCCAAATGTGCAGGGCTCGGCGTTGTCACGCTGTTCTGCATCTGCTTTGCCTTGGCGTCACACAGGGGAGGAACTGCTCCGTGTGATGCATCAAGAAATCGAATCCTGGCTTTCTCTGTGTTGACTGAAAATCGGAACCAGGCTGACTGACAACGGGAAGAACATGGTGTCGGCGCTGCGTCAAGGAAGGCTGAGTGATGCGCCCTGTATGGCACACGTGTTCAATCTGGTTGTCAAGTGGTTACTGAAGTCTTTCACCCATCTGCAAGACATCCTAAAAATGGGCAGGAAACTTTGCATGCATTTCAGCCACTCGTAGACAGCAAAGTACAACCTCCTTGAGCTGCAGAGGCAGAATGGCATCCCCCAACATAGGCTGATATGCGTCGTTTCCACCCATTGGAATTCCACCCTCCATAGGCCACATGAGCCCTGCGGGGGTTGAACTTGAAGAGGAGGGGGAGGAGGACATTGGAGCAAAGGCAATGTGTGGCCAAATGGGTGATTTTTCTAATCAGCTGACAGGCGAGGAGAAGCAGAAGCAGCCAGAGGAGCTACAGGGTGATAAGGAATACGAGACAGAGGACCCGGACACACTGTGGCAGTATGCAGTGGAGATGGAGGCAGGAAGTCCCTCCGAGTCACTTGCACAAATGGCACGATGCATGCTCACTTGCTTGCGTAGTGACAGCCGAATTGTCAACATTCGGCAGAGGGATGACTTCTGGCTCTCCACCTTGTTGGACCCTCACTACCGGTCCAGAATGGGGGCCTTTTTTACACCCACCAAGAGGGAGAACAAACTGAACTACTACAGAGACATTCTATGTAGTCAGTTGACCGCTGCCTATCTGCGCCATCGTCCATCCTCTTGCAGGTCTCTACTACTCTGATGCTGCAACCCGACTAATGCCACACATCTGATGCCAAGTGCTCCTTATTTCACCCACCTTTGTCAGCGGGTACTGGTATTGCCACCCACCGCCCCACTGTGTTACCGGGTTACTTTGTTGTCTCCTGATGCAGCTGCTGCTGCCATCTCCAAACTATGTCACTTTGCCACTCTGTAGTCTCCTGATGTTGCTGCTGCTGCTACTGCAATCACCACACTATGTCACCTTGCTACTCTGTGGTCTCCTCATGCTGCTGCCATATCCACACTATGTCACTTTGCCACTCTGTGGCCTCCTGATGCTGCCGCCACCTCCAAACGATGTCACCTTGCCACTCTGTGGTATCCTGCTACTGCTGCTGCCATCTCCACACTATGCCACTTCGCCTTGCCACTCTATGGTATCCTGCTGCTGCCATCTCCACACCACGTCACCTTGTCACTCTGTGGTATCCTCCTGATGCTGCTGCTGCCATCTCCACACTATGTCACTAGTATTGATCACGAATGTTCGAATTGCGAATTTTAATCGCGAATATCGGCACTTTGAGAATTCGTGAATATTTAGAATATCGCAAAATATATTCGTAATCGCGAATATTCGATTTTTTTTTAAATACGTTCATGCGAATTTTTATGCGCATATTTTAGGCGAATTTTATGCAAATTTTCGCAATCAAGAAAGTAATGCCTGGAGATCATGAATTCGCGAATTCTCGAATATATGGCGAATATTCGCCCAAATATTCGCAAAATATCGTGAATTCGAATATTGCCCCTGCCGCTCATCACTATATGTCACCATGCCACTCTGTGGTCTCCTCATGCTGAAGCAAACTCCACACTGTCACCATGCCACTCTGTGGTATCCTCCTGATGCTGCTGCTGATACTGCCATCTCCACACTATTTCACCTTGCCACTCTGTGGTCTCCTCATGCTGCTGCAATTTCCACACTATGTCACCTTGCACTCTGTGGCCTCCTGATGTTTCCGCCACCTCCAAACTATGTCACCTTGCCACTCTGTGGTCTCCTCATGCTGCTGCCAACTCCACACAATGTCACCTTGCCACTCTGTGGTCTCCTCATGCTGCTGCCAACTCCACACTATGTCACCTTGCCACTCTGTGGCCTCCTGATGCTGCTACTGCCATCTCCACACTATGTCACCTTGCCACTTCGTGGTCTCCTCCTGATGCTGCTGCTACTGCCATCTACACATTATGTCATCTTGGTACTGTGTGGTCTCCTGATGCTGCTACTGCCATCTCCACACTATGTCACCTTGCCACTCTGTGGTATCCTCCTGATGCTGCCAACTCCAGACTATGTCACCTTGCTACTCTATGGTATCCTCCTGATGCTGCTGCTACTGCTATCTCCACACTATGTCACCTTGCCACTCTGTGGTATACTTCTGATGCTGTTATTGTCGCCACCTCCAGACTCCGTCATTGTGCCACTCTGTGGCCTCCTGATGCTGCCACCACCTTCAGACTCTGTCATTGTGCAATTCTGTGGCCTCCTCATGCTGCTTCCACCTCACCACTATGTCATAAAGCCACTCTTTGGACTTCTCATGCTGTTCCCACCCTCCCCACTTCATGACTGGGCCACAATTTTGCCTTTCGGCCTGGCTGACATAATGATTTATTTGACCTTTCTTCTCATCTGACAGAAGGAAGTAAAAATGAGAGGCACAACAGATCCTGTCTGTGTAGCAGCTGTAAGGCCTGTATGGTCACATCAGAATTGGCTTATGATTTGGCAGCCAAAAGCAGAAGTTGGTACAAAACACAGAAGACATGCACATATTCCACGTGTCATCTCTGTTTTACATGCACTCCTGTTTTTTTGTCAACACAATAATCACCCCAATCCAATATCTGCTAAGCTTGCCAATTGATGATTGGATTGTGCTTGCTCAACCACGGCCAACTCAGAACCACTGGAGCAGGGAGACCTTCCAACACAAAACATGAGATAAATTCCTGTCACCCATTCTTAATCTAATATCATGCATTACTTGCGATAAACACTTCTGAGCTAGAGGTGCCGAATCAATAGCAAAAATGGAAAAAAAATTCTCTAATGCACTTGGTGACAACCCCTGCATATGGAAAAACTAAACATTAATCAGGTTCACCCCTGCCTCGCTGTCGATTAACACCTCGATCCCCACAGTTTTTGACTTTAGCGCCACCTCAGAAGTCAGGAGAAACCGGGTACTATCATTCAAAGACAAATGCACATTTTCTGACTCTCATATCACCCCTCCAAGAGCCAGATGGGAATTAAATGTCCTTTTTTTTTTACGATGAATGTATGGACATATGATAAAATGTCCCTCCTATACGCAGAAAAAACACACTCCTGTTTTACGACCAGTATGCTTAAAAGTCGATCCAGGAGTAGCTCCCCCTAACTGCATGAGTTCGTCCCCAGACCTAAATTCAGGAGTATCTTCACCCAAAGTGTCAGAGGAGGACGATACATCATGTGATAGTATGTCCTGAGATTGGGTGCCCCTAGATCTTTCTCTCAAGCATCTATCAATGCGTATGGCAAGAGACATAGCAGCCTCCAGCGACATAGGAGTTTCATGAAAGGCCAAAGCGTCCTTCAGCCTCCCTGATAAACCCTGACAAAACTGGCTACGGAGAGCCGGATCATTCCACTCAGTATCCGTAGCCCACCTCCTGAACTCAGAGCAATACATTTCAGCAGAACGATCTCCCTGACAAAGGCAATGCAGCTTGGTTTCGGCCAGGGATGTCCGATCCGGATCGTCAGAGATAAGATCCAAAGCTTCAAAAAATTAATCCACAGTCACTCCGGTTGGCAGAGAAAAAGCCCATGCCCATGCCTGCTCATCCCCCTTAAGCAATGAAATAACCACACACCGACTCGCTGTTTCTGATCCCCAGATGAGTGGGGACATAGCCTAAAATACAGTTTGCATGCCTCCCTGAACAAAATTAAATTATCATGTCCCCCAGAGAATCTGTCCGGGAGGGCAACTTTAGGCTCCAGATAGGCCTGGTTTCCACCACCACCACCAGGACCAACAGCCTGTGGTGTCTGAATCTGCGAGACGGTCGTGCAGAGATCAGCTACTTCCAAAGACAGCCCTTTGCAACTGTCCTGCCAGTGCAGCAATTGGATCCTTGGCTGCACTCGAACAAAAAATAAATAAATGACGGTTTGGGCAGCTTATAATGTCAAGCTCTAGTGTGGGAGGGAAATCCCACACCGAACATAGGAGGGAAAGGGAAAAGGAAATAAGGCCTGAAAACTTAGGGAAGGAAGATGGACACCTCCTAGTGAAAACCCTAATCAAAGCCCTGACTGACTACTAGTATGAACAGACCCCACAGGTAGGTGAGTTCATACACAGGAATCCCTAAAGTGCTATCTAACCCTAAAGGACCCTGGTACTAATCACAGGAATGAGACATCCTGTTTCTCCAAAAAAGGAAGGATGAATGGGAGTCTTTCTAAGGCCTAATACAAAACAACAAAGAAATGCAACACACAGAAAAGCCAAAAAACAAAGGGAAAGGTAACACTTAACTTCCAAGAAGCTATGGCAGCACCAGGAACTCAGCCAATATCCAAACACCAGCTATCCACAGGTCCAACTGAAGCTATAAACTGCACAGCATTGTGGGGTTAAATGACCACAATAGCAACACCTGCAGGTTAAGAGTGTGGTCAGTACCAGAAACAACACAGACGCCTATTGATCCACAAGGTAAACATGTCAAATCAAACCACGTGTTGCCAGTCTCAAAGATCTCCTGCCACTCACTGTCACAGGGACATCCTTATGTCTCTGTACGTCTGTGACACAGTGATTTTTAGTGCCAGCCGAAAGACACGATCACCCGATGAATAAGCGTTTGCTTGTTAATTGGATGATTTCTGGCACCTTTACACGGGTCAATTATAGGGGAATGAGCATCTCTACAAACAATTATCACCAATAATAAAGTTCCCTGATATTCTGCCCATGTAAGAAGACCATTAGACTAGTTTCCTCTCATAATGTAACTAATTGCAGTAAATATTAGCTTCACTTGGTGGGAAGAAAGGTAACTGATCATCCTAAAAGTGATCTGCATCTGCATCCCACCTTTTTGGACAGTCAAAGAGCGACACTGATGGTTCAATGAAGGATCCATTTTTCCTGCATATTTATACACTGCCTGTCCCAAAAAAAAGTTGCCACCCCAAAAAAAAGGTCACACACTCTAATATTTTGTTGGACCGCCTTTAGCTCTGATTACGGCACACATTCACTGTGGCATTGTTTCGATAAGCTTCTGCAATGTCATAAGATTTATTTCCATCCAGTGTTGCATACATTTTTCACCAAGATCTTGCATTCATGATGGTAGAGTCTGACTGCTGCGCAAAGCCTTCTCCAGCACATCCCAAAGATTCTCAATGGGGTTAAGGTCTGGACTCTGTGGTGGCCAATCCATGTGTGAAAATGATGCCTCATGATCCCTGAACCACTCTTTCACAATTTGAGCCCGATGAATATTGGCATTGTCATCTTGGAATATGCCTGTGCCATCAGGGAAGAAAAAATCCATTGATGGAATAACCTGGTCATTCAGTATGTTCAGGTAGTCAGCGGACCTCATTCTTGTAGCACATACTGTTGCTGAACCTAGACCTGACCAACTGCAGCAACTCCAGATCATAGCACTGCCCCACAGGCTTGTACAGTAGGCACTAGGCATGATGAGTGCATCACTTCATATGCCTCCCTTCTTATTGAATAAATTTCTAAAATGCAAATTGCATCAAATAATGAAATAATATACAAGGTGGGCTTTAATATACAGATAGGAACCAGACAAACACATTCTAGATCAATATTGTAAATGTAATAATGTAGATCTATACCTCAGATCAAAAAGAGTGACATTTAAAGGGGTTCTCCAGGAATTAAGAAAATGAAAATGCTTAAATATTACTTTATTATAAATATATTCTCAAATACCTTTCATTATTTATTATGGCTTGTTTTGTCTGGGGAGCAATCATCAGGGGAAACAAAATGGCCGCTGTCCCACTCTAATTGTCATGGATTATGGTCCTGAATACAGATGATAAGAACTTTAGCTGAATCTCTGGAGTATTTAGTTCATTTGGAGACATGAAGTACAGATAGGACGGACAGGACAGACAGTGGTAATGTGGGGCTGTGGTAATGGAGACTGTAAACAAGTGCTACTGCTCATTAGCCACATCCTCACCTCCTCTCATGTCTCCTCATCATCTCCATTCCACAGAGATTCACCTGTATTCAGGATCATGATTCCTGAAAGTAGAGCAGAGAGGAGGATGAGGCAGCACTATGGCTCATTGTGGTGAAGAAACTTGTCCTCCTGTGTGATTAGGACAGGTATTGTGTGTAGGACAGCGGCCATTTTATTTCTCCTAATGATTGCTCCCTAGACAAAACAAGCCATTATAAGTAATGAAAGGTATTTGTGAAATAGGGTTTCGCTCTGGTAGACAGGAATAGCGGACGCAGTATAGAGGCAACAACAAGTTCTTTGGATCAAACAGTTCAGTGTTTTATTCACACTTTAGGCAAGTGGCAAAACAAGCAGTCATATTCAAACAAAAAGTCACCTTGCGGTGTTGGTGGTAATTCACAGCATGCGGCAATTCTGCCTCAAAGAGTCCTTGACCATAGCACCACCAGACACAAGGCTCCCAGATCCCAACACAGAGACCTGGCTTCTGAGCCCAGCTGCTGTCAAAACCCAGACCGGCACTTAGAATCTGATCCGGTATTTGACCTCATCTGGCTGGAAACCAGCCCAGCAGCACATGCTGGGAAGAAAATAGCTGTTTTTCCAGACAAAACCTCTCACTGTGTCACAGTGAATATATTTATTATAAAATAATATTTAAGTATTTTCATTTTTTTAATTCCTGGAGAACCCCTTTAAGGAACAAAGAGGGACAGAGGGACTTGGGTCAAAAGTAGGGACTATCCCTCTAATAGAGGGACACTTGGGAGGTCTGAATCTATTCTATATGCATCTTTCTTGAATCTGTGTACATCATCTCAACGTATTGGACAACCAAGATAAGTTACACTGAAGACCTGGAAATTGGCAGACCCTAAGGGCTGTTTCATACGAGCGGATGCCGTGAGTGACATCCGCTCCGTGAATGACAGCCAAGACCCGATGCGGACTCCAGAAGCACGGAGCATTAACATGATTGATAATGCTCCGTGCCTCTCTGTGATCTCTTTACTACGAAATCACAAGTGAGATAAAGTTGTCACCGTGATTTCGTAGTAAAGAGATCACAGAGAGGCACGGAGCATTATCAGTCATGTTAATGGTCCGTGCTTCTGGAGTCCGCATCGGGTCTTGGCTGTCATTCACGGAGCGGATGTCACGCACGGCATCCGCTCGTGTGAAACACCCCTAAAGATGTATCCACCCTGTGGCAGATACACTTCCAGCTCGAGTCCATGTTCTCTGCATTTCTAACTGCAAACACAGTTGGGCTCTGAGGATGTTATTCCAGTTACAACATGAGGACAGGACAGATAAATATATCCTATCTGATCTTATCACAATTACATTTCACAACGAGGTTATCAGTACATAGACACAATAGGACAATGATATTAATTAAAGACAATAACATTCATTTTCAGAAAACTATGGAGTAGATATTGAAATGTTGCCCTTCCTACTGGGACAGTGACAAATCATTCACCAAAATTCATGTACAGGCAGTTGTAAGGAAGCTGTCAGGCGGGATGTGTGAAATGAGTACTGAATAATAAACATTAGTGCGTGTATGGGGCTGCATAGGAGAGCTATGGCATTGATGAAATGGAGAAATACAAAGTATGAAAAGATTTCCCTCTACGGCCCTGCACAATAATAAGAAATCATGCCAGCTCCATTTGACATGGCGTGTAAGAACTCTTATTCTATGAATCCAGGTTTCACTTAATTTACCTGTACATGGACATTAACCGAAATTTCACAAGCCACCTCTTTTTCAAAAGCAGGTAATCTGGCTCCATGCACCCTATCCTTAGAAAGAGCACACAGAGGATGAGTTTCATTCTACAATTCTGTATCACATTTGAGACACACCACATTTCTCTATAATTTAGAATTTTGCCTCTGCTCTGCATTGTGCTCTCTGTGGCTCAGCTAGGCAGGCGCAATGATATCATCGGATTGCGCCTGTCAGCCCTGAATCCCTTATTTAGAAGCAAGGAGTTGATGGCGGGGTAACGTGGGGAAGGTGAGTATTTAAAGTGACTCCATGAGGGTCACAAGGGAGCATCACTCTGCAGTCTTTGGGGGACACTTAAGTGGCCACTTAGGGCATTTCTGTGAACGGTCTTTTAAGTAGGCACTATCTGGGGGCACTTGAGAGGGTATCACTGTGAGGCGGCAGTTAACAGAGCATCATACTGTGTGGAAGTCACTTGCGGGGGCATCACTCTGTAAGGGAGGCACCTAAGTGTGCTTCATTTGGGGGGGGGGACTTAAGGAAGCATCACTTTGTAAGGGGGCAGTCAAGGTTGTACCACTGTGTGTGGGGGCAACTTAAAGGGACATAATACTGTGTGGTGGGCATTATTTTGTGTGGTGCTATTTTAGGGGGACTAATTTTGTGTGTGTGCGGCACTAAAAGAATCATCTTATGAGAAGGCCACCTTGGAGCATTATACTGTGAGCTGTGAGTGGAGGCACTAAGGGACATCATACAGGGGCACTAAAGGGCATAATTAATGTCTGAGGGGGCACTAAAGGAAATTTTTTTATTGTGTTGGGGCCCTAAGGGTATTGGGTGGGATTAGAGGTGTTGCTAATTGTTAAAAAAAATAAAAAAAAATAAATTACCTCAGAGTCAGAACGCTACAAGCCTTCTTAATTTTTTATTTTGCAGCTCAGACCTTCATCCGATGGCATACCCAGGTATGGGGACCTTAAGAAAAAAAAATTGAGTACCCCTGATATAGAGTCATAAGAATAGATGCTCCAAAATTGTTATTACAAGGGGGGTGAAAGAAGTGACTACAACAGTTATGTTGGGGAAGTGACAGGTCCTCTTTAATCCCTTTCCAATTCTTTAGACTGCAGTTCCCACCAACTCAAATCCCAACATAAGAAACATTTGGGGCTTTCTGAGTTAATACAGGAGTCCCTCGTTTCAGAGCAGATACAGAGAACATTTTTCTCTCTTTCTCTCTGAAGAAAACAGGATGTATTTTCATATTGTTTCAATGAGCGCCATGCAATGCTTCGCATCCCCTGTAGAGGCGCTACAGAAGAATCAAACACCCGCTGTCAACAGCCGCTGTTGATTGAAGCCGATTCCTGGGTCCCCACTGTGGGGCACAATTTATGATCACCTTATTTCATGAAGACTCAGTATTCTTGTGAGAAAAAAAAAATGACACCAATTATTTTTTTTCTAAGAAGAAACAACTATATTCACTATACTGTCAATTTAGCTAAGACAGAAAAAAATCCAAGTAAGGGTGGGTTCACACTAGCGTTAGGGATTCTGTTATGGCTTTCCATTATAACATGGTTATAACGGAAAATAACGGAATGCCCAGACAGAATGCAAAATGGAAGCCTTTAAAAGGTATTCCGTTTGCTTCCCGTCCTAACAGAAGTCTCTGGGAAAGCATAATGGATCTGTCTGGGTCCCGTTATGCAAGATGGAAAACAAAATCCGGTCGACAGGACTGTTTTCCATCTTGCATAACGGGACCCAGACGGATCAGTTTTGATTCCCATAGACTTCTATTAGGACGGAAAGCAAACGGAATGCCTTTTAGAGGCTTCCTTTTTGCATTTTGTCATAATATAAGTCTATGGGCAGAAGAACGGATCTGTCCTTCCGTCTTATGGATTTCGTTATAACCATGAACGCAGCCTAATATGAATGTCTTCAACATATTGATTCATAAATCTCTTATGATCAAAGGCGGATGTGTCTAAAAACACTCTGAAAGTAGAGATGGGAAAACTTCCAATTAAATTAGAATTTGCAATTTGACCTGATTGTCTGAAATGCTTATTACTTGCCAGAACTTTTTGATATTATGCGTGTTTTGATAATGTCTTATTAGAGGCTTAAGCTTCTGCTGTATCCATCCTTGATGCTTTATACTGCAGCTTTACTTGTTTAAATTGCCAACTGTATAAGCACAAACTCACCACAAATTTATCAGGATTATATATCTGCAAATTGCAGATTCACAAAACATGGATACCAGCCATGTGCAGTCGGCATTTTAAGGAACGGAACGTCCTGCCATCTATAGAACAGTCCTATCCTTGTCAGTAAAATAAGACAAGAAAAGGACATGTTTTATTTTTTTGCGGTGTCACGGAACAAACATACGGATGCGGACAGCACGCATCTTTTGCGGCCTCATTGAAGTAAATGAGTCCGTATCAGAACTGCAAAAAATGTGGACAAAAAACATGGTCGTGTGCATGAGCCCTAACACAGTTGCCAAAAGTCCAGAATTTGTAGGCACTGTGCCCATTTTTCAGAGACACTAGCGGCAAATTCCTGCACCAAAAGTGTGCGCTTCCTGTCCCAACCCAGTAGTCATGTGAACGCTGGGGCCGGGAGAGTGCAGGAGCTATCGGGTCTTCCACAGACCACGATCATCCCTGCACTGAGGCTGTACAGCGCCACTACTATGTCAGCCCCAGTTACAGGAGAAATCAATAGTGAAAAAAATAAAATAAAAAAAAGTGGTTAAATGTCCCCCAGAGGTCTTGTATGATGTTATATGGAACGCAAAGTTTAAAATAAAAAATATTAAAAAAATAAATAATAAAAGTGTTTTATAAAAAAATTAAAAAAGGTTTCACATGTAAAAAACGAAAAAAAAAATTTTTGTTACCTTGCCTCACAAAAAATGTAATATAGAGCAATTAAAAATCATTTGTACCCCAAAATAGTTCCAATAAAACTAGCACCTTATCCCCTAGTTTCCAAAATGGGGTCACTTTTTGGGAGATTCTACTTTAAGGGTGCATCAGGGGGGCTTCAAATGAGACAAGGCATCTAAAAAACAGTTCATCAAAATCAGTTTACGACCACATGTAGGGTGTTTATGTAAACCGCAGAATCAGGGTAATAAATATTATGTTTTGTTTGGCTGTTAACCCTCGTTGTGTTAAAGAAAAAATGGATTAAAATTGAAAATCTGCAAAAAAAATGTGAAATGTATAAAGTTAATCTCCGTTTTCCTTTAATTCTTGTGGAACACCTAAAGGGTTAACAAAGTTTTTAAAATCAGTTTTGAGTAACTTGAGGGGTGTAGTTTCTTAGGTGGGTCATTTATGGGGAATTTCCACTATGTTATCCCCACAAAGCGACTTCCAAACTGAACTGGTCCTTAAAAAAGTTGATTTTGGAAATTTTCTTAAAAATTTCAAAATTGCTTAAAAAATTCGAAACCTTCTAGCGTCCTAAAAAAAAAAAATTACATTACCAAAATGATGCCCTCATAAAGTAGATATATGGGGAATGTTAATTAAATAATATTTTATGAGACATCACTGTCTTAAAAGCAGAGAGATTCAAATTTAGAAAACAGTGAATTTTTTCAAATTGATGTTAATTTTTAGATTTTTTTTTACAAATAAAGGTAAAAAATAATTACTCAAATTTACCATTAACATGAAATACAATGCGTCACGAGAAAACAATCTCTGAATGGCTTGGATAAGTAAAAGCGTTTCAAAGTTATTACCACATAAAGTGACATGTCAGATTTGCAAAAATTAGGCCTGGTCAGGAAGGGGGTAAATGGTCAGGTCTGGAAGTGGTTAAAGGGGTTCTCCAGGAATTAAGAAAATGAAAATACGCAAATATTCCTTTATTATAAATATACAGTAATCCAAAATACCTTTCATTAGTTGTAATGGCTCATTTTGCCTAGGGAGCAATGATTGGGAGAAATAAAATGGCTGCCGTCCTATTAGTGCACACAAAACCTGTCCTAATCACAAAGCAAGACAAGTTACTTCACATTCACATCAAAAAGCTGCCTCTTCCTCCTCTCTGCTCTGCTTGTCAGGGATTATGGTCCTGAATGCAGCTGATAAGATCTTCAGCTGAATCTCTGTGGGAATGGAGTTCAGGAGGAGACATGAAGTACAGAGAGGATGGACAGGAGACTGCATACAAGTGCTGCTGCTCATTAGCTACATCTGCTCATGAACTCCATTCCTACAGAGATTCAGCTGAAGTTATCATCTGTATTCAGGATCACAATCACTGACAAGTAAGAGAGGAGGATGAGGCAGCTCTTTACCTCAGTGTGGTGAAGTAACTTGCCCTGCTATGTGATTAGGACAGTTTTTGTGTATACTATTAGGATAGCGGACATTTTGTTTCACCTAATGATTGCTCCCTAGACAAAACGAGCCATTATGACTAATATAAGGTATTTGGAAATATATTTATAATAAAGTAATATTTAAGTATTTTCATTTTCTTAATTCCTGGAGAACCCCTTTAAGTAGGTGGCATTTTTATATTTCTGTCTTGTTTTTATAAACACAGCTTGCTGTAGATCTGTCATCTTTACATTTTTTTTTTTACTATGGCAGAAAAAGAGACTGAAAAATGCTCACAGTCATTTAAAAAAAAAAAAAAATGTTACTGAAAAAAAGGCACTGAAACCACAGCAAAAAAAGAAGCCAGTGCCCTAAAAATGCATGCTGTTTATCTGGCATTTTTTAGCGGTGGGAAAATGCCAGTGCAAAATTCATGTGTGTAATGACCTTTTTGCAGAACGTTTCCTGGTATTCTTTTTCCACAATGCAGCAAAATGTTAGTTGAAATAAAATAAAAAATCTGTAAAAAAAAATTACCAAAAATGCATATAACAATGCCTGAAATGCCACAAAAAAGCATCTGTAAAGGAAGCTTTATGTAGCATTTTTACTGTAATGGCTCCTCCACTGTAGCTTATATGACCACACTCCACCATCCTCTCTAGCTATCAGTCACTGCGCCTGCATCACAGAACATCTGACTTGTCTAAGCTTGAATATATATTTCCTACATCGGAATTACTCCCATCTACTGTACATTTAGCATAATTCCATTTTCATAAGCACATGCTGTTCAGCCTCTCAATCTTCTCAGTAATGCTTTGTACCTAGAGATGACCTTGTAGCTTTATCAGTGTGCAAAAAGTAAAGCTCCGTACCTTCACAAATCACATTTTTGTCTGGACCGGAGGTCGCTTTACGTTGTTTGCGTCACAATATAATACTGACATCACATGGGAGCCTTGATTTTATTAAAGGGAATCTTCCAGAAGTACCCTCGTGTGGTGACTGCGGTTCTTCCTGTGATTCTACAAGCGATCCTGGCGGGGGAGCTTAGCCTATAGGTGTTTTGAGCTTATCCCATAGACTATCACCCCTTGTGAAGTGAGTTACTCATATGTATACCTACTTTTTTTTATGTTTTTAAAACATCTTTGTATTTTCTGCCCATTGACACACATCCTCTGTGGTTTTTATCAACAGTTTATATATATTTTTTATTTTTCTATTCATCCTTATTCCTATGGTGATAGGCATCAATTGCCTTCTGTTTATTATATATGGGTCCTTTTCTCACTTTTTTGGACCAGCTTGCACTAATAGTACCCCTCAGAAATATCCTTCTACCCTACACCCCTCCCTATCTGGTGACTGGCGCCCTTATTGTGGCTGGGCTCTACATCTTCTATCTCACATCACATGGGAGGCCAGTACACCTTGCCCGCCGTCCTGCATTGTTCATTGTGCATTTTATGTAAATGAATACTCTTTGAAGATTACATGTCTGCTCCTTCGATGTACAAGTGGAATTGTAACCTATAGCTTCACTACACTGAGATCTGCTTATAAAGCTAATCTACATGTTACTGCGTTATTCATAAGCACAATATATGATTACAAAGACACCAGTAATATGTGTTAGTTTATAAGTATAGAAAAAACAGAATTCTCTACGTGGTAATGTTATAGCTTTGTGGTTAGTGCTTAGTTTTGTATATAGAGATCCTAAGTTCAAGTCCCAGGAGAAACTTACATACACTTTTTTTTTCTGTTCATTTTTTCTCTCTCATTTAACATGAGGTTATACTATAATAAATAATATAAGTATATAAGTAAATAAATATAAGTACCGTATTTTCACCCCATAAGACACACTTTTATGTCACTCCATCTTATAGGGCGAATACTAATGAGCGCTTCCATTATGGAAGTGCTTATTTGTACCAGAGAACCAGGAAGCGGTGAATCCAGCACTCTCCGGGCTCTCTACTCACCTCTTCCTGGTCCTCGGCTGTCGGCTGTGACCTCACACTGTGCACATCAGTTCACAGCCCATCCAACAGCAGAAAGAAGAAGAGAGAGTGCTGGAGGTGAGGAGCAACGGCATCCGGAGCAGGAGAGGTAAATGGATTTTTACTTTATTTTATGTGATCGGAGGCATGGAGGGATAATCTATGGCTGGAGGCATGGGGGGCTGATCTATGGCTGGAGGCACGGGGGGCTGATCTATGGCTGGAAGCATAGGGGGTTGGTCTGAGGCATTGGGGTCTGATCTGAGGTTTGAATAGGGGGTATTATTTATATTGGGGATCTTATCTGAGGTCTGATTGGGGGTCATTCACATTGGCGTCTGAGCTGAGGTCTAATCTAAAGTCTTATTGGGGTTATATTAACATTGGGGATCTGATCTGAGGTCAAATTGATGACCTTATTATCATTGGGGGTCTGATTGCTGGTCTGATCTGAAGTCTAATGAAAATTTTTTTTTCTTATTGTTCTCACCTAAAACCTATGTGCGTCTTATGGGCTGGTGCGTCTTATAGGGCGAAACATACGGTATAATAAATAATACTTTAATAGATAATATATAATCATACAATAACAATAAAAGGCCTTACTATATTGAGAATAGTGTTTTGTTTTCTTGCTTAGAAGCCCAAAACCTATTACTGGTTTTTTGTACAGGCACAATATATGATTATAAAGAAACAAGCAATGTTTATTAGCTTTTTAAGCCTCAAAACACTATTCTCAATATGATAAGGATATAGGTGGCCATTTACTATCCAGAAATAAGACTATATTAGGCATATGTGCAGATTACAACACAAAGGTTATTTGCTTCGCAATCTGCGACTTTTCCCCGCTCATGCCAGATCTAAAAAGTGGGCATGGCGTGGGCTGGGAATGGACAGGTTGGCCGTCTGATTCATCATTTTCTACTCCTGTTTAAGTCTTAGAAAATGGTCTAAATGTAAGACAGCATGTGCCTCTTTATAACTTCGACGGATCAACTGCCAGCTATAGGGGTTATTAAGACCGGCGTCTAAAATGCCATTCTTAGGGGCTGAAGCGGCATGACGTAGGTGTGTATGCCGCACTCCTCCTCCTTCTGTCCCTCCCCCCTCTCTCCCTGCCTCCCGCTTCGATGTGGAATGTGGAGCCCAGCTGTGACCTGCCGGGAGCGGCCGTCTGTGGCATGCCGTGATCCGCCGTCCGTCGAGCGTAGTAGCGTTGGTCTGAAAGCTGGAGTCGGCGTGGGTCCTGAGACGCTGCCCTAACTGTGATGGTCTTACCCTGCCTAGCCGGAGAGTGACAGAGTCCCTGGCTTGGATCGGCTGAAGTTCAGACTTTTACCTCTGGTAGGTGACAGGAGTCAGTGGGGCTCTTGTGGTCCTGGCGTGTAGGCCCTGTTGCGCCTTTTCCTCTCCTGGGAAGGCGGTGGACCCTTCGGTGGATTCTGGTGGACTGCGGTGCCTAGTCGTGGATTCCGGTGGAATCTTTTGTGGAGGCTGGACTTGGATGCCGTGAGTCTGTGGAGCCGAATCCCTCTGTGTGCTTGAGAGCGGATGAGGTCACAGATGAAGGTCTTCAGCGATTGACAGGTGCCTCTGTTTGTATGTCTGGACGGATTTGCCCTCTGAATTATGCGCTGGGAGGCATCTAGCTGGGCGACCTGATAAACTTGTCTGCTGGGTGGAATTGGCATATTTGGGGGCTTCATCTGGAGGGCAGGACCGTGAGGTCTGAGGAGGCTTCTGCCTGATCCACCGCAGGTGATCTATTTGTGACAAACTCTCATCTAGCAAGATCTCTAGATCTACAGTGGCTTTTGCCTGTATGCTCTTGTGCTACCTGAACCAGACTGCCATTTAGGGTTAAAGGAGTCCTCCGCCTGTATATTGTGACCTCAAGTTGGTATAGCTGCGGGAGGGTGTATGTACACAGCTGAATATGTTTCTTTCTGCGTCCTCGCCTATATGTATCCAGCTTCTATGTTCTCCTTCTATATGTACTCAGCTTTTTTGGTTACCAGGCATCATATTTACTTGTGTTACATTTATGTGTGGGACATTTATGTCTCTATGAGCACGAAGTAAGCTGTCTGGGTCTTATATTTAAAGCGGGGTATTTCTCATGCCGATCCAGACTACTAGTGGATCTGGTATTGGAAATCCTTCTGTGTGTCATATTGCCAGGCTCTAATATTGGTTCTTTTCCGTGTGAACTGTTCGTACGGGGTCCCCTAAAATGCCGCCTAAGTATCGTAAATCAGGAGGGATGTCCTCGCCGAAAGGCGGCCAGGGGGGAAGCCCCCAGGCTCGATTAGATTAAAAAAAATTGAAGTCCCCACCACCTAAAACCAGGGGAGGTGTGCAAAGATCTGCCCTACAGGTTGAGCAGGGAGTGGTTAACACGGACCGGACAGAGTTGGGTACTGTAAAGGCTAGCATGCCCCAGAGTGAAGGTTTTGAGAGTATTAATAAAAAACTTTCGGATATATTGGGAGTAGTAAATGCTACTAACACCTCCGTCACAGAGCTGGCCTTGTCCCTCTCAGTAGTACAAGGAGATGTCACTATAATCAGAGATGAGATGGCTAAACTGAGACTGAAGGTGAAGGAACTAGAATCTGCAGTTAACTCTGCCACTTCAGAGAACAGTCTATTAAAAAGGAGACTAGAAAAGGTAGATGAAGATCGTTCCTGGCTTAGAAGGAAAGTTTTAGATCTGGAGGATAGGTCTCGTAGATACAACTTGCGACTGGTAGGTTTCCCAGAAGGGGCAGAACAGGATAACCCTGCAAACTTTATCCAAAAATGGCTGGCTGATAATCTAGGGCCAGATCATGGTGCATCTACTTTTTGCGTGGAAAGGGCCCACAGAATTCCCTCTAAAAAACTTCCTCCAGGGGCTCCACCTAGGGCAATTTTGGCGAAACTAGTTTGCTCAAAGGACCGGGACTGGGTACTTAGACGTAAAAGAGAAGTATTAGAGATATATTTGGATGGTAATCTGATATCAATATACGCAGATTTTTCGCGAGATACCCAAATTAAAAGAAGATTTTTTTTGATGTAAAAAAAAGATTAGTTGCAGCTAACATTAAGTACTCAATGCTATACCCAGCCAAATTGAGGGTGGTGCACAATGATTTGGTCAGTTTTTTTTCTACACAGGCGGATGTTGTTCAATGGCTGGACTCGACGGGGCTATAAAGAAAATGTGGGTGTGGGAGGAGGGAGGTTAGGGGGGGAAGTGGCCTGGGGGAGGTTTGGTGGATTGAAAGAGGTTGATGGGTAATGTTTTTTTCCTTATCAACCATGGAGGTTTTTTTTTGGGAGTGGGTATAAGAGAGGGGTTGGCTGTCGTCACTCGCTTTTTAGGTCTATGTGTCTCTCTCCTAGATGGGGGACCGGGATTGTCTTTTATTCACTGCTTATGCAACGTAATATTCTATTCTGGAATGTGAGAGGGTTGGGAGACAGGGTGAAGAGGACGGTGGTGTTTGATCTTGTGGCCCGTCATTTGCCGGCAATTGTGGTATTATTAGAAACCCATGCAACAGTAGACAGGCTCTATACATTGAAAAGAAAATGGGCTTCCTTTGAATATCATGCTTACTTCTCCTCTTTTGCAAGAGGGGTTAGTGTATACATTCACGGTGGGATGGAATTTCTACCGGTAGATAACATGATTGATAAAGAAGGGAGATTTGTCTTCTTGCATGGGTATTGGAAAGGGCAGGAGATTATATTGGCGTTCATCTATATTCCTCCACCATATAAATCAACTGTCTTTTCTCTAATATCCAAATACCTAGCCACAAAAAAATCATTGTCCGTTATTAGTAGCTGGAGATTTTAACTCTGTTCCTGATCCTGAGTTGGATCGTTTTTCTACCTCTTCTGGGCGAGGCCGGACTGGATCTCTTTTGAGTTCTGTTTGCCAGGAGCTGGCGCTGGTTGATGTCTGGCGCCACCTCTATGGCAATAAGATAATTTTTTCTTGCTTTAGGCAGTCCTATGGGTCAATGTACCGTATTTATCTGGCTTTTGCAAGCCGTGATTTGAGTCATCAAATTGTGAAAATGAAGTACGAACCTCATGGAATTTCAGATCAATCTCCAGTCCTGATTTCGTTCAGAGAGGTGGACTTACCAGCCCCAGGCAGAACCTTTAAATTGAATTCGCACTGGTTTGATGTGATTGGGGAGCAAGGTCGGATAGACCAGGATATACAGGAATTCTGGGGCTTCAATGTAGGCTCGACACATATACATTATGTGTGGGATGCATTGAAGGCCCATATAAGGGGCATATATTTTACTAAAATTAATCAGTATAGACTTGAACTCCGTCAAAGGGAACAACAGCTGACAGAGACAATTAGGAGATTACAGGGTGTATTGGTTGTTCACCATAATGAGCAATACATAACCCAATTAAAAGAGGCCAATTCACAGCTTAAGATACTTTTATATAGTAAAGCCCAACATAAGCTTCTCTTTCAAGGTCAAAATTGCTTCTGTGAATCGGGTAAAACAGGTAAGTTCTTGGCACGGTTGGTTGCTAATCAGAGAGAGGCTACTAGTATAAGTGAGATTAGGAATTCAAAAGGTAATAGGGTGAGGTCCCCAGAGATGATTAGGGAGGAATTTGTGAAATACTACTCTTCGCTTTATCAGTCTGACATTACACCTAGTCGGGATGATATGGATCAATACTTACAACAAGTGGGGCTTCCCCCAGTTAGATCTACAGGATAGGGAAATGTTGGATCGGCCTATTTGTCTGGAGGAGTTGCGATCGATACTTCCATTGCTGAAATATAATTCCTCCCCTGGTCCTGATGTTTTTCCGTTTGAACTCTATAGGTACCATGCAAAATCGCTCCTTCCAATTTTTTTGCGGGTCTTGAATGAATCCTGTGTATCTGGCTCTTTGCCTCCATCATTCAGAGAGGCAGTGATTACCTTGGTGTTGAAAAAGGATAAAGATAGATGCGATATGGGATCATATAGACCCATATTGCTCTTAAATACAGATTACAAGATTTTTGCAAAAATTTTGGCTAATCGCACCCTAAAATAGTGCCAATAAAACCGTCATCTCATCCCGCAAAAATCCTACCCTACCCAAGGTAATCACCCAAAAACTGAAAAAATTATGGCTCTCAGACTATGGAAACACTAAAACATGATTTTTTTTTGCTTCAAAAATGAAATCATTGTGTAAAACTTATGAAGAATAAATATAGGGCGGCTCACTACAGTCCAAAAAATGGAATGAGGTGCTCTATCCGAACGTAGCGTACCCAACGCTTGTATGTGAGGAATTAAATGAAAAAGTATAGGGATGGCACTCTGGTCATAGGTAGTGCATGGAAAAGAATATTTTATTAGTAAATGGCTGGTTTTGCCATCTGTAGATAATGGGTACAAGTATAAAATGTTGTCTACATATAAATAGAAAATAAATAATAATACTGATATAAATCCTAGGTCTAAAATAACGTCCTCCTAGAAATATAAAATCTAGACAATATATATCAATGTATAAAAGGTAGATTATAAAAGTAGAAATACAAATGAAAATAAGGTGTTGATAATATAAAAGTCCGATAAACCTACTGGAGGTTGGTGTAAGTTTCAAGTCCAGTAATGTCACAAGAAAAATAAGTATAGGTGAGAAGTGGGGCCACCTTTTGAGGGAAATGGTAATGTTCAATTCGATCTGAATTTGCCCACTTTGTTTCAGATAGGTAAGGTATTCACCTCCGATTGGTAATTGTTTGTTTTCACAGTTATCCAACAGTAGTAGTATAATAAAGTGCTGCTGTATTAGCAGGTACGTTACCCTCCTGTAGATCAGAGGTAGGCTGGTGAGCGGCTCCTGGCGGGCGGGTGGCGTCCACGTGTGTTGTTCCCGCTCAAACTCTCTGTTCCCGCTTACGGAGCTGTATGCTCAGTCTGTCTGCTGCTATGGCTGTTCGTCACTTCCGGTGACGTCACTTGTACTCGCTTGCTCTCCCGCTCGATTTTCATCGGCGTTGCACGTGGTGTCCGATGGCGGGAATAGGAGGCTGCGGCTTTTTTCAAAAGTAAAGGATGCTCCGGAGCTCTTGAAGTTTTTAGGATCCTTTAGGTTTTAGCTAGCTTGGTATGAGTATGGCTACCTCAAATTACCCCATACGCGTTTCGGAGCTTGCTGCTCCTTCTTCAGTGGGAATTGTGTAAAACTTACATAAATAAAATAAAAATATACATACATATTAGGTATCGCCGCGTCCGTATCAACCGGCTCTATAAAAATATCACCTAACCCCTCAGATGAATGTTGTAAATAACAAAAAATAAAAACGGTGCCAAAACAGCTATTTCTTGTTATCTTGCATCACAAAAAGTGTAATATAGAGCAACCAAAAATCATATGTACCCTAAACTAGTACCAACAATACTGTCACCCTATCCCGTAGATTCTAAAATGGGACCACTTTTTTGGAGTTTCTACTCTAGGGGTGCATCAGGGGGGCTTCAAATGGGACATGGTGTCAAAAAAACTGTCCAGCAAAATCTGCCTTCCAAAAACCTTATGGCATTCCTTTCCTTCTGCGCCCCTTGCAGTGTGCCCGTACAGCTGTTTACGACCACATATGGGGTGTTTCTGTAAACTACAGAATCAGGGCCAAATATTGAGTTCGGTTTGGCTGTTAACCCTTGCTCTGTAACTGGAAAAAAATTATATAAATGGAAAATCTGCCAAAAAAGTGAAATTTTTAAATTGTATCTCTATTTTCCATTAATTCTTGTGGAACACCTAAAGGGTTAAAGGGTTTCTATCACTTCGTATGACATAATTAGTTGTCAGACACTAGCGATCTGCTAGTGTCTGCTCTGGCCAACCATCCTACTATAATCACTTGTGGGGCAGCGGTTTTGCTAAAAAACTAACTTTTATAAATATGCTAATGAGCCTCTAGGTGCTATGTGGGCGTCATTAGCACCTAGAGGCTCCGTCTACCTTCATACACAGCCGCTGCCAAGCGCGTCCCTCCAGCCCGCCCATGTCCTCCTCCGTGTGACGCAGCGGACGAGTTCTCGCGCATGCGCCGTGCGCGGCTGTATTTGGCGCATTTGAGATGTCTCAGCTCGGAGCGGTCAGACATTCAATGCGCATGCGCCAAATACAGCCGCGCATGCGCATTGAATGTCTGACCGCTCCGAGCTGAGACATCTCAAATGCGCCGAATACAGCCGCACACGGCGCATGCGCGAGAACTCGTCCGCTGCGTCACACGGAGGAGGACATGGGCGGGCTGGAGGGACGCGCTGGGCGGCGGCTGTGTATGAAGGTAGACGGAGCCTCTAGGTGCTAATGACGCCCACATAGCACCTAGAGGCTCATTAGCATATTTATAAAAGTTAGTTTTTTAGCAAAACCGCTGCCCCACAAGTGATTATAGTAGGATGGTTGGCCAGAGCAGACACTAGCAGATCGCTAGTGTCTGACAACTAATTATGTCATACGAAGTGATAGAAACCCTTTAAGGACGTTTGTAAAATCAGTTTTGAATACCTAGAGGGGTGTAGTTTCTTAGATGGGGTCACTTTTATGGAGTTTCTACTCTAGGGGTGCATCAGGGGGCTTCAAATGGGACATGGGTGTCAAAAAAACCAGTCCAGCAAAACCTGCCTTCTAAAAACCGTATGGCATTCCTTTCCTTCTGCGCCCTGCCGTGTGCCCGTACAGCGGTTTACGACCACATATGGGGTGTTTCTGTAAACTACAGAATCAGGGCCATAAATATTGAGTTTGGTTTGGCTGTTAACCCTTGCTTTGTAACCGGAAAAAAATTATTAAAATGGAAAATCTGCCAAAAAAGTGAAATTTTGAAATTGTATCTCTATTTTCCATTAATTCTTTTGGAACACCTAAAGGGTTAACAAAGTTTGTAAAATCAGTTTTGAATACCTTGAGGGGTGTAGTTTATAGAATGGGGTCATTTTTGGGTGGTTTCTATTATGTAAGCCTCGCAAAGTGGCTTCAGACCTGAACTGGTCCCTAAAAATTGGGTTTTTAAAAGTTTCTGAAAAATTTCAAGATTTGCTTCTAAACTTCTAAGCCTTGTAACATCACCAAAAAATAAAATATCATTCCCAAAATGATCAAAACATGAAGTAGACATATGGGGAATGTAAAGTAATAACTATTTTTGGAGGTATTACTATGTATTATAGAAGTAGAGAAATTGAAACTTGGAAATTTGCTATTTTTTACAAATTTTTGGTAAATTTGGTATTTTTTTATAAATAAAAATGATTTTTTTTTTTACTTCATTTTACCAGTGTCATGAAGTACAATATGTGACGAAAAAACAGTCTCAGAATGGCCTGGATAAGTCAAAGCGTTTTAAAGTTATCAGCACTTAAAGTGACACTGGTCAGATTTGCAAAAAATGGCCAAGTACTTAAGGTGAAATAGGGCTGAGTCCTTAAGGGGTTAATGGGTCCGCGATACAGCCGTTCCGCAAAAAGATAGGACATGTTCTATCTTTTTGCGGAACGGAAGTACGGGACAAAACCCCACGGAAGCATGTTTTCATCCTATTCTTTTAGAGACACTTCATTACTAGTAATTAAATGTCGTTGTTTTCATCCTATTCTTTTAGAGACACTTTATTACTAGTAATTAAATTGTCACATTCAGTAACAGGCTATGAAATGTCTATTTACTTTGAAAAACCACAAGGCTGATCTAATTCTGCAAATTTGCTGAATTATTAGTTGAGGTCATTTATGATGGGAATGTGCACATTTATGCTTAAATATTAGCAATGCCTACTTTTTCCTGTCTGTAATCTATAAAAGACAATATGATAGACCTGGCAGAGAATATAGCCGTGCTACATCCTCATTTCACAGACACCCCAAGGTCTTTTTAGTGGACACTGTGAACTGCTTTTTTAGGCTAAATGCACACGACCGTATGTGTTTTGCAGTCCGCAAATTGTGGATCCACCCCAAAAAAACGGATAACATCCGTATGCCATCTGTTTTTTTTTTGCGTATCGATTGTAACAATGCCTAAAACGGACATGAATAAGACATGTTCTATTTTTTTTTGTGAAGCTACAGAACGGACATACTGATGTGGGCATTTTTGTGGACCGATTGAAATGAATGGGTCCGCATCCTATCCGCAAAAAAAATGGAACGGACACGGAAATAAAATACGTTTGTGTGCATGTAGCCCTAATCTAATTCTCCCTGGAAATGTAAAATAATAAATACGATCTTTTCTTAGGGTACTTTCACACTGGCGTTAAACTTTTCCGGTATTGAGTGGATAAAAAATACAAAATAGTTGTGCACACCTCATTTGGAGGGATTCATCCAGCGTATATATATATACAAAAGCTTCCTTTAGTGTAGTAATAACAAATGTTTTATTTGTACATATAAATATATAAGGTATATAAAACAATATAGTGTATAAAAATTAATTGTGTAAAATCTCTAATATCCGAGATGTTCAACAATAGGGGTCTTGGTATATGGTGACCGTGGTGTGGTGGACACCGTGATGTGGTTCGGTCCCTGTGGTGGATATCTCAGATATTTTTCAAATAGCAATATTGCGACTTAATTAAAAATAATGAATAATTAATAAATAATAATAAATAATAATAAATATCTATGCCAAAGAACTATATCTCATATGTCACAGTTTCGGTGCGAACATTGATCCACCTATAGTGCAATTAATCTAACACAGTTAATCCACAGTAAAACCACAATATATCAGGTGCAGGAGTGTATATGCCTGTAGAAAAAAACGGGTAGAAAGAACATCCACAATGGGACCTCCTGGATTTAAGGTGCTGGGTAAAAAGGGTAAAAAAATTAGGGTAAAAAACGTTTCATCCGATTGATGCACAGTAAAACCGCAAAATAGTGAAACCGCAATGCGTTAAAGTGCAAGAGTGGTATTTCATCCAGCAAACAGTTCGTCCACAGTAAGGTCATAATGTCTATTGAAGTTTGGAAATAAATGTGAGTACTCACAAATGTGCTACGATATATCGTTTCTCCAGATAGAATAGCATGTAACAATATATAAATGCGTAGCGTTTCTCCAGATGGAGTATTATATAGATATATATGAGAACGCGGGTTCCGTCATACAGTCTTGCAATTTCAATCCATAGACCAGCTTTTTATGTATATTGGTTCACATAAATAATGTGGCTGGATATTATATCTGCTACTCACGGTTAGTTGTCCCAAGTTTCTTGGTCCCGGTATAGACAGCCTGGTAGTATCACACTGCTTGTGGTAACACGCTGATATTGTTGGTATCTGTGGTCGCGGCGTCCCACGTGCCTACAGAGATCGCGGTGCTTATGCCTTTCGGAGTCTCCTCGCAGTGTGAGGTGATTGTAGGGTCCAAGTGCTGGTTAGTTTCGCGTAGCTGCGGTTGATATCAGGTGCCGCATAAGGGAAATGTTTAGAGCACTCTTGAAGACATTGGGGTACGATGCTGATGAATGACGTCTGACTGGGGGTCCTCTCTCACCATACGCATACGGATCCGTCTACAAATGGTATCCGTTTGCATGCAGATTGCCGGATCCAGCAAGCAGTTCCGGCAACGGAACTGCCTGCCGGAATCCAACAACTCAAGTGTGATAGTACCCTTAGGCCTCTTTCACACCGGCGTCTCCATGGTGATGGATCATGTGATGGACCATGTGATGAGCACAGTGACGTCACCAAAGGTCCTTTTCTCCCAGGTCATCAAAGAAGAAGAAAGAAGACAAGCACTTGCTTGCGGATGCTTACGATTTTCAGGCGGCCCCATTCACTTCTATGGGGCCTGCGTTGCGTGAAAAACGCACAATATAGAGCATGCTGCGATTTTTATGCAACGCACAAGTGATGCGTGAAAACCACAGCTCATGTGCACAGCCCCATATAAATGAATGGGTCCGTATTCAGTGCGGGTGCAGTGCGTTCACCTCACGCATTGCACCCGCGCAGAAAACTCACCCGTGTGAAAGAGGCCTTAGTCTGCCTCTAAGAGGAATTTTCATGATCAGATTTCTAACTGAAGAAACCTGACATAAAAAGAGATGTAACCGAACCTGGAGCAACAGAGGTTTTCATTTTCAAGTGAAATCTCTAAGCATTTGCAATAGCTGGTCATTGAAAATTAACTACAGTTACTTGAAGTTGTTGGCTCCTGTAATTACAGAAATTAAAGGGCTATTCCGACTGAACATGAATATCTAAAACTCTTCTTAACGTCACTTTCCACATTGGGATTTTCTGCCAAATAGACTTTCCTTGCACACTGGGTCCCTAATTGCCAATCCCCTGTGCACACCTTGTTTTTTTCACTTTGGTCTGTGGCATTTCCAAACATTCTGTATCTATCAAATCTACCATTCCTTGCTCTTGCTTCCTAACCAGCACTTTCTTGTATATCGTACACCTCATTGCTCATGCGCTTGTCCCACTGACCAGACCTCCCACTAAACTTGATCAGAAATTAAGCATACGCATTCTAGTTTGGAAAAATGGCTCAATGAAGGTGCAGAAGCGTAGGCACAGAGGACGAGGAGAATAAACTGTGAAGTACGCACGCGCAAGTACTTGAGAGAAGAATCCGGACATCCCCCACCCATGTAAACGACTACAGCAATGATGGCCAGTGGAGGTAGGACCTTTGGCACCCCCACCAATCAGCTGTTTGAAGAGGTTGTGGATCTCTGGTGAGAGTTGCAGCCTCTTCCTAGGCCAGTGACACCACATACATCAATCACATGGCCTAAGTGGAGCTCAGTCCCATTCAAGGGTAATGGTCTGAGCTGCAATACCAAGCACAGCCACTATACAAGGTACGACGCTGTGCTTGGTTAGCCATGAGGAGGCCACAGTGTTCACCAAAGTGCCATGGCCTCAAACAGCTGATTGGCAGGGGAACCAGAAGTTGGACTCCGACAAATCAGATATTGATGACCTATCCTGAGGGTAGGCCATTAATGACAAATTCCTGGCCAACCCTTTAATAAATCGTGAGCTGCACAGAGTCTGTAGATCAGAATGGTGCTGTTTCTCTAAGAAAGCAGCCATATTTTTATTTACTCACAAACTTTTTCATATTTCCAGCAGCCATTTTGAAGTGACCACATAACAAAGCATTTTGGGTAATACTGTTTACTACTAATGAAGCATTCAACCCAACTACTATTCAGCAAGGTGCTGAAAATTTGCCATATCTCAGAATACACAATATAGTACATTCTCCATGAGGGGTTTCCTAACGTGGCTGCCTTTGCTTCTTATACAGTATTATTGCTGATAATTCTTTGAATAAGACAAAACAGTTTTAACCACTTCCAGACCGGGCCATTTACCCCCTTCCTGACCAGGCCTAATTTTGAAAATCTGACATGTCACTTTATGTTGTAATAACTTTAGAACACTTTTACTTATCCAAGCCATTCAGAGATTGTTTTCTCGTGACACATTGTACTTCATGTTAATGGTAAATTTGAGTCAATATGTTTTACCTTTATTTATAAAAAAAATCTAAAAGTTAACGAAAATGTGAAAAAATTCACTGTTTTCTAAATTTGAATCTCTCTGCTTTTAAGACAGATAGTGATAGCTCATAAAATATTTATTAATTAACATTCCCCATATGTCTAATTTATGTTGGCATCATTTTAATAATGTAATTTAATTTTTTTAGGACGCTAGAAGGTTTAGAATTTTAGAAGCAATTTTTGCAATTTTTAAGAACATTTTCAAATTAAACTTTTTTAGGGACCAGTACAGTTCTGAAGTCACTTTGTGGGGCTTACATAATAGAACCAACCCATAAATGACCCCTCAAACTATTCAAAACTGGTTTTAATAATGTTGTTAACCCTTTAGGTATTCCACAGGAATTAAAGCAATATAGAGGTGAAATTTCAAAATGTCACTTTATTTGCAGATTTTCCATTTTAATAAATTTTTTACTGGAACATATCAAGGGTGAACAACAAAACAATTCTCAATATTTATTACCTTGATTCTGCAGTTTGCAGAAACACCCCATATGTGGTTGTATAGCTCTGTTTGGGCAGAAGACACAGAAGGCAAGGAACGCCATATGGTTTTTGGAGGGAAGATTTTTCTGGAATGGTCTTTGGGCACCATGTTGCATTTAAAGAGGCCCTGAGGAAACCCCACAGTAAAAACCCCCAAAAAGTGACCACATTTTGTAAACTACACGACCTAAGGAATTTTTAAGGGGTGTAGCAAGCACTTCACTCAACAGCTGTTTCACTGAATTTTTTATACTTGGGTGTGAAAATGAAAAATTCAATATTTTTTTACAAGAAAATGGTGCTTTAGGCCCAACAGGAGAATACCCTGCCAATTTGCTACCCACTTTCTCCTGAATACAGTAACAACCCAATTGTGGTCGTAAACTGTTATTTGGGGATACTCCAGGGCTCAGAATGGAAGGAGTGGCATCTGGATTTCTAACATAGAAGTTTCCTGTCATGTTTTTAAGAGCAATAACTTTATTTATTTTTTTTTGCATAAGATGCGTTATTTTGTGCGAGACAAGCTGTAGTTTTTATTGGCACCATGGGGTACATTTGGCTTTCTGGTTGCTTTATATCTCATTTTTGGGAGGTGAAGTCACAAAAAAAGCTGTTTGGTGTCATTTTTCTATTTTTTTTTTTACACCGTTCACTTGATGGGGTAGATCATGTGAAATTTTTATATCTCCAGTCATTATGGACGCAACGATACCAAATATGTCTAGTTTTAATTTTTATTTGTACGTTTTACACAATAAAAACATATTTAGAAAAAAAATCATGTTTTTGTGTTGCCATATTTTTTTCATTTTTCTGGCTATATTCTTGTGTGAGGGCTTGTTTTTTGCTGGATGAGATTAGGTTTTTATTGCTACCATTTTGGGCTACATACGACTTTTTGATTGATTGATATTATGTTTTTTGTGAGGTGACTAAAATTGGCATAATTTTTATTATTTTGTTTTTTTTTCACACCGTTCACTTGATGGGGTAGATCATGTGATATTATTGCAGAGCCAATTGTTACGGATGCGGCAATACCAAAGATGATAAAAATTAAAGTGGGCCCAGCATGCATGTGGAACCTACACCCCCTGAATTGTTTGGTAGCCGTCATGGCACATAACAGGTAGAATTTAGTGTTAGGTTCTCGTCTTACAGAGATCGCCTTGACGTGTGGCAGACGGGCTCAAATAATTTTGTATAAAATGTAGTTGCCAAGCATCTCTAATTTATAAGCATAGCAT
This sequence comes from Bufo bufo, assembly GCF_905171765.1. NCBI lineage: Eukaryota > Metazoa > Chordata > Amphibia > Anura > Bufonidae > Bufo > Bufo bufo. The sequence continues at coordinate 150,846,995 of NC_053397.1, read as the reverse complement.
TAGCAATTATAATGTATTTCTGTACTTTATTTGGTTTGCAGAGAGCTGTTGCATTGTATGTTTTGTTCTATGTTGTGTTTTCAGCCATAGCAACGTGCACCTGCGCATTGGCATGTGCTGACTGACCCCCTTTTTTTCTTTGCAGTTTGTACTGGAGGTGTGGCTGACACTTCAGTGGTGCACTCCTGACTAGCCTGTCTGCCCCATAGGCTGATTTTAATAAGTGTGAGTATAAAGCTTAGCCTGCTCCCCTCACTCACTGGCAGCCATTTGGCACCAGGAGAGGTATAGGGTGGACTCTCATTGTATTCGTTGGTGGCCATCTGGCACCAGGAGAGGTGTGAAGTGGGCTCGGCATGCATGTTGGTACCTTCATTCCCTGAATATAATGGAGGCCATTCTGGCACCAAAGATGATAAAAATTAAAGTGGGCCTAGCATGCATGTGGAACCTACACTCCCTGAATTGTATGGTAGCCATCATGGCACATAACAGGTAGAATTTAGTGCTAGGTTCCCGTCTTACAGAGATCGCCTTGACGTGTGGCAGACGGGCTCAAATAATTGTCACGAGAGTGTCAAGAGCCACGCCTGACTCCGTTATACCCGGGGTCAGGAAGTCGCAGCGGGTGGCTGCGCGCTCTATGTCTAAAGACAGTCCTGTTTATTAATGGTAGCTTTCTGGGTTTGCCTTGCAATCCTTTTTGGCTAACTCAGGGATCCGTAGCTTCTCCTCCTCAGCTGTTTCTTGTCCAGCAATCCCAACCTCCTTATATTCCCATCTCTCACTTCTCTGGTTGCCAGATATAGAGCCTCCTGCCTGGACTTCTATACTGACCCACTGGAGTTGTGTAGCTGTGTTCCCTGGTTGTTGTTCCAGAACGTTACCCTCCGGATCCCTGTTGGGCCTTGGTGGTCTGCTGTTGTCGCCCACCTGGGATTATATGTTTGTCTGTATTGTCTGTCCTCTCCTTGGTCTTTTCCTCTTAGTGTCAGTGGTGCGGACTAGTGATCCAACCGCCCCGTTCACTACATAGGGCTCATCTTAGGCTACTTTCAGACTAGCGTTCAGAGCGGGTCCGTCTGGTGTCTGCACAGACAGATCCGCTCCTATAATGCAGACGTTTGGATCCGTTCAGAACGGATCCGTCTGCATTATAGTTTAGAAAAAATTCTAAGTCTGAAAGTAGCTTCAGACGGATCCGTCCAGACTTTACATTGAAAGTCAATGGGGGACGGATCCGTTAGAAAATTGAGCCATGTTGTGTCAACTTCAAACGGATCCGTCCCCATTGACTTACATTGTAAGTCTGGACGGATCCGTTTGCCTCCGCACGGCCAGGCGGCCACCCGAACGCTGCAAGCAGCGTTCAGGTGTCCGCCTGCTGAGCGGAGCGGAGGCTGAACGCTGCCAGACTGATGCATTCTGAGCGGATCCGCATCCACTCAGAATGCATTGGTAGCTGGACAGATGCGTTCGGGGCCGCTTGTGAGACCCTTCAAACGGAGCTCACAAGCGGAGCCCCGACGCTAGTGTGAAAGTAGCCTTAGGGAAAGCCAGGGTTTAGGCACGTGATCGGCGTACGGGTGAGGAACCCGTCTAGGGACGTCAGGGCAGTCAGGTGCCAGCCGCAAGGTGAGTCAGGGGTCACCATCTTTCCCTCTCCCTTGGACAGGGCCTTCCCATTTCCCTCCCTTTGCGTGACGCCGGTCATTACAATAATTTTGCACAAAATGTATTTGCCAAGCATCTCTAATTTATAAGCATAGCATTAGCAATTATAATGCATTTTTGTACTTTATTTGGTTTGCATAGAGCTGTTGCATTGGATGTTTTGTTGTATTTTGTGTTTTCAGCCATAGCAACGTGCTCCTGTGCATTGGGATGTGCTGACTGAACCCCTTTTTTTCTTTGCGATACCAAATAGGTCAATTTTTTTATTTTTTTACATTTTACACAATAAGAGCATTTTTTGTTAAAAAAATCATGTTTTTGTGTTGCAATTTTCATAGAGTCATATTTTTTTTTTTTTTCTCGAAATGGTCTTGTGTGGGGGGCTCATTTTTTGCAGGATGAGGTGACGTTTTTATTGCTACCATTTTGGTACATACGACTTTTTGATTGATTAACATTATGTTTTTTGGAAGGTGAGCTCACAAAAAAATGGTTTTGGTGCAATGTTTCTTTATGATTTTTTTTTATTGCGTTCACCCGATGGGGTAGATCATTTGATATTATTATATCGCGGTGATATCATATTTGTCTATTTTTTTTCTCCTATTTTTTAACATTTATAGATAACGGATTTGGGGGGATTTTTTTATGTGAAACTTTTTTTTATTTTTTATTTTTTTTCAAAACACTTAATTTATTTATTTTTACATTTTTTTATTTTACACTTTGTGTCCCCCATAAGGTCATACAAGACCTCTCAGGGCCATTTAACTTCATTATTTTATTTTTTTTCACTATTGATTTCTCCTGTAACTGGGGTTGACATAGTAGCCCAAGTTACAGGGGTAATACATCCCCCAGAGAGGCTGTACAGCATTATACCATGCTGTACAGCCTCAGTGCAGGGCTGATCGAGGTCTATGAAAGACCTGACAGCTCCTGTATTCACCCAGCCCCGGCGATCACCTGACCACTGGCCCGGGACAGGAAGCGACATAGTGCTACCTGATCTGTATACACAGCGCTTGTTGAGCGCTGGGTATACAGAGATCTAGAAGGCAGGAACACCCAGGAACGGTGCCTGCCTCTCTGGGGTGCCCTGCTGTCACTGACAGCAGGCCCCCCGCTCTGCAGCTATTAGCGTGCAGCTGCGATCTCTGAATGGATGTTCCAGAACCTCCTATCAGAGATAAATGGACCGCCCATAGGACATTTACAGTCAATGGGCGGTCGGGAAGGGAGTTATTGAGACTCAGGAAAAAAAAAGCTCTACATTTTCTCCTGAAGCAGTGCCACTCTTGTCCATGGGTTGTTTCTTGTATGGAAGCTAGTCTCTAATCAAAGGAAAGGAACGGAACAGTAATACTGGTCCTTGGACAAGAGTGGCATTTCTGGGAATAAAACAGACCCCATTTCTATTCCTAAACAATCCTTTTTATCTTTTATCCTGCTATGGTAGCCCCTAACAGACTGTAAAGCTAGAATTGCTTTGTGGTCCACTATTATGATGGTCCATACCCTAGAAGTTCAGGTCAATGATCGATCATGGCTCTAGAAGTAACATGTTAACAGGCTCTCCTCTGTGCCAGTGCTCTTCAGAAAATAAGTAAGTCGGAATTCCTAGCAAATTGATGTTTCCATCTCTTGTTGTGTCAGATAATTTAGCCTTTCTAGTTGTACATGTAGAAAAACTTGTTATGTAGAGGGAATATGAAAGATGTCCTCCAACAAGTCACAGTGCAGTAATATAAAATAACCTTCCATACAGATTGAGGGAGGCGCTCTCTATGGCTGGGCAGGAGAGGCACTGAGAATTCTGCACACGTGTACCATGCTGCCTTGGGATTCTGTGCTCTCTCCATTGATTTGTAAATTAAAATGCACAGATCTTGAAGTGTAGTGTCTGCTGCAGCGCTGAGAACACTCTGTATGCAGCCCCTGACCCAGCACTCCTGCGCCAAGGACAGCTCCTTGTTTACAGCCTGCAAAAGTGCTTTGCTTACCAAGTAACCCAGGATCCCGCACCAAGGCACAGAACTGCACAAATTACAACTATCTCAAGACAAGCTCTCACTTAATTTGTAACATGTCCCATCTATAAAAACACAGTTTACAGATCAGACATTATCTGCCTCATGCTGCATGATATACACGGCAGAAGGATACAAGGGGGTTTCTTCATATACCCTGATTATAGGCAGTATGGGGACAGAATAATCAGTGGGTTGCAGCTCTCATTAAGAGAGTCCTTAAAATAGTCTCAGGTGACACACTCCATAGTGATCAAATGGCTGCCACATTATTAAAGGTTACTCACAAGCCTTGCAATTTAGTCTTTGGCTCGGCTTGTAAGTCAGAGCTGTGTGAGAGATTTTTCAATGTCTGAGGACATGGCGTTGTGCGGAGCTCATGGGCGACCGTCAGCTGGCTTGTGGCGTGTGCCTCTGTGATTACAGCTCGTAGACACATTAGACACATTTATCATGAGACATGCAACATATTAGCAAAATATATCCCAGACATAGCTCAACTGGATGGCGGTTTTTACTTATCACAACCCGTCCCTGATAAATCTGTCCTGTCAGGTATACTAATAAAGTGCGCACGCCAAATTCATTATTCCTTAAATCACAACATTTTAAGTTGAAACTGATTCATTACAATCCACAAATTCATCTCTGGCAATGACAAACCTAACAAAGGCCACACAAGCTGGGAACCTTGGCCAGAAAACATAGACTACAATATACTGCTATATAGATATACGAAAACGGCTGAGAAAGGATACACTGTGTGACCAGGGGCGTAGCTATAGGGGGTGCAGAGGTAACAGTCGCTACCGGGCCCAGGAGCCGTCAGCTACACCCCTGTGTGTGACACTGCTGTGGAGCTGTAGACTTCCGGCACCTCTGAGGACTTGTATGCGACATAGACTTGTGTGACCTGCTAGAATAGTAATAAGGAATACCCTAACACTAGAGTATCCGCAGGAAGGATCCGACACTCCAGTACGCAGTAAGTAGATTTTGTTGTGTAGCTTATGACATGAGGGCCCCTTCCACACAGATGTGCAAACACCATTTTCACCTACCACTTTTTTCTCTGCAAGGGCTAAATGATAATGGGTTGGATACAGATAGCTTCATTATACTGTATCTGTGCGATGCGTTATACCGTTTTACAGCCGTGTGTGTGGTACTTGTGTTTCTGGTATTTGCATAGATGTCTTCCTAGCACTGCTGTGTGGACAGAACTGTCCTGTGCTCACAGCTATTGTACATACTCATCATCTGTCTCAAACCCTGGCTCTCAGTGAGGATGATGGGGGTCTTGAAGCTCAAAGTCATCATGGTTCACAAAGTTTCCATCACAAGGAAGGAATAACAAACAACACACAGATCATTAAAAAAATAAAGAAAGACTTCACCCTGAATAGAAATATGCTGGCACAGACAATGGTGTCCTGCCCACTAGTACCTTGGCCACACCAGTTCCTATAATACAGTACTTAGGGTTCCTTCACATACATCCACTGTTCCGGCTCAGTATTCCCTGGTGCGGTAGAGAAATACCAGATTGGACTGGATGCCAGAGCTGATCCCATAGTTTTCACATCCAGGACATCAGTTGTGATACCAGATGTAAAACAGTGCTGGACAGAAAAACCTGACATACTGGGTCTTTCAGTCCGGCTCTATTAGTTTATGGACACCGGTGCCCTAAAGTGCACACACACATTTATCAGTCGTGTCCGGCTCTTGGCATAAAAAAAACTGGCCAGACACAGCCGATATATGTGATGCCAGCCTAAAACCAGTATCGTAGCTAGAAATGACTGGGCCCCACAGCAAATTTTTGAATGGGCCTCCCCCAGAAATTTTTTAGCGACCCCTTCCTTTCATACCTCCCGCATTCCTGTGGCTAGTAAAGATCGCTCTCTCAGACCAGGGCCGGCATCTGTTCCATCAGTTTTATACACTGTCTATACTGTCACTGTATATCATTTCATTGTGTAATACTGTTGAGGGGGCCCTGACCAAATCCTTTAGTCCTCTTCCTCCTGGATGGGCCCCTTCTGTGTCAGGGCCCCAAAGCAGCTGCTTCCCCTGCTTCCCCTATAGCTACGCCCCTGCCTAAAATGTATTGCGATAAATGACAGCACATTAATGGAAACAGAAGGGACCAAGAAAAATCCTATCACGTCCAGTCTGTCTGCCCCCCGTAGACCAAGCTAATCTACATGTGGATTTTTACAAACCCCGGATGGTTGGGTGGTCTTTGTATGACCAAAGTGCCAGACTGGGGTAAACTGGTTACTGAAAAAGCGCATATCCAGCTATCGGCAATAGGAACAGGTTGCAGATTGGCTAGCTTCCTGTAACCCTGCTGGTCTCTACATCCCACCCCTTCTCGACACACAAGAAATGATGACTCAATCAATCACTGGCTGCAATGGTGACCCACCTCAGGCTGTGATTGTCGGAATGGTCATTTCCAGTGTGTCCAGAAGGAACCATACAGTAAAGAGCACTGGGGAACTGGGAAGCATTGAAACGGGGGTGGCAGGGCATAGCTGATGAGTGCATGTCTTCTTTTGATAATTTTAGGCCATTCTAAGCATTTAAAAAATGAATTGGCCAAACCACTTTAACTGTCCCGGTATAAAACGGCAGAATTGTAAGCGACAGTTATGAAAGTGATTTCTGATTTTAAATTTTTTTTGTTGTCATTGTTATTACACTAACTGAAGGCTTAGAGAGTTCTTGACTGACACCTGAGGTATAGATAATGCTTAGACTCAATTACATTCTAAAAGGGGGATTTAGCAAACTGGTGTAAAGTAGAACTGGCTTAGTTGCCCATAGCAACCAATCAGATTCCACCTTTCATTTTCCAAAGGAGCTGTGATAAATGAAAGGTGGAATCTGATTGGTTGCTGTGGGCAACTAAGCCAGTTCTACTTTACATCAGTTTGATAAATCTCCCCCTAAGGGCTCATTCACACAACCATATGAATGGGTCCGCAATTTTGTGGAACGGGTGCGGACTCATTCATTTCAATGGGGCCTCAAAAGATACGGACAGCACATCGTGTGCTGTCTGAAACCTTTGTTCCGTTACGCGGCCCCGCAAACATCATAAAGCATGTCCAAAAATAGGTATTTTCTATATAGCGCCAGCCCTGTGCGTTCCGCAAAATGCATGGTCATGTAAATGCACCCTAAATGCAAGCGAAACAATGCTGATACTCCGCATTGATTCCACAAATAGCTTAGTGTCATGGACCTTTATATATTTGAGGAGCTGTCCGAGATGATATCTGCACTGTTTACGAATCTGCTCCGCATCCCATATACCATACACTGCATTAAGTCTGACTCTGTTATCGAATGGTCCATTTATCAATGTGGTAACAGTCCTCAATTTATCTCCTGCAAAGTAGCTGCAGGATAAAATGCTCCTAGGATTGTGGTAGACAAGCAAGATATTGACCTTGTTCCGCTGTGTTAAATCACTTTTCTGAGTGCCTATCAAGGAGATGAAAGTTTTTGTCACAGTTACCGTACATTGTGGCACCGTGCCAGTGCTCCAAAATCCATACGAAACAGGTCATAGTGTCAAAGTTATACCATAAAGTATTTGATGCCTTTTAACTGTAAGGCCCCTTTCACACGGGCGAGTATTCCGTGCGGATGCGATGCGTGAGGTGAACGCATTGCACCCGCACTGAATACCGACCCATTCATTTCTATGGGGCTGTTCACATGAGCGGTGATTTTCACGCATCACTTGTGCGTTGCGTGAAAATCGCAGCATGCTCTATATTCTGCGTTTTTCACGCAACGCAGGCCCCATAGAAGTGAATGGGGTTGCGTGAAAATCGCAAGCATCCGCAAGCAAGTGCGGATGCGGTGCGATTTTCACGCATGGTTGATAGGTGACAGTCTATTCACTGTATTATTTTCCCTTATAACATGGTTATAAGGGAAAATAATAGCATTCTGAATACAGAATGCTTAGTAGGTGATCAATTGAGGGTTAAAAAAAATAAAAAAATTAACTCACCTTCTCCTCTTGTTCGCGTAGTTCCCGGTCTCTTCTTTACTTCTCAAAAGATGAACTACCGGCTAGGACCTGTGGTGAAGTCAGATCACATGCTCCAATCACATGGTCCATCACCACGGTGATGTACCATGTGATTAGAGCATGTGATCTGACGTGATGTACCATGTGATTGGAGCATGTGATTTGACGTCACCAAAGGTCCTTTAGCCCATAGGTCATTAAAGAAGTAAAGAAGAGACCGGGAACTACGCGAACAAGAGGAGAAGGTGAGTTAATTTTTTTATTTTTTTTTAACCCTCAATTGATCAACTACTAAGCATTCTGTATTCAGAATGCTATTATTTTCCCTTATAACCATGTTATAAGGGAAAATAATAAAATCTACAGAACACCTAACCCAAGCCCAAAATTCTGTGAAGAAGTTCGGGTTTGGGTACCAACATGCGCGATTTTTCTCACGCGAGTGCAAAACGCATTACAATGTTTTGCACTCGCGTGGAAAAATCGCGGGTGTTCCCGCAACACACCTGCACATTTTCCCGCAACGCCCGTGTGAAAGAGGCCTAAGGCTACTTTCACACCTGCGTTTAGGTGCGGATCCGTCGGGTATCTGCACAGACGGATCCGCACCTATAATGCAAACTCTGGTATCCGTTCAGAATGGATCCGTCTGCATTACTCTGTCCAAAAAAAGTCTAAGTCTAAGGCCTCATGCACATGACCGTTGTTTTATTCCGTGTCTGTTGTTCCGTTTTTCGTGATTTTCTGCGGACCCATTGACTTTCAGTGGGTCCGTTGAAAACTCGGCTAATGCACCGTTTGTCATCCGCGTCCGTGATCCGTGGTTCCAGTCCGTCAAAAAAATATAACCTGTCCTATTTTTTTCACGGAAAATGGTTCGCGGACCCATTCAAGTCAATGGGACCGTGAAAAAACGCGGAGGCACACAAGATTGTCATCCGCGTCCGTTTCTTTCCTATCATTTGCATGGCAAACTTGACTTAGACTTTTTTTTTACTTTCCTTCATGTCTGGTGATCCTCCAAAAACAAAGGAAGACACACGGAAACAAAAACGGAAACGGATCACGGAACAACAGAACCCCATTTTGCGGAATGGAACACAACAACGGTCGTGTGCATGAGGCCTTAGTGTAAGTCAAACGGATCCGTCCTGACTTACATTGAAAGTCAGGACGGATCCATTTGGCTCCGCATCGCCAGGCGGACACCAAAACGCTGCAAGCAGAGTTTTGGTGTCCGCCTCCAGAGCGGAATGGAGGCGGAACGGAGCCAAACTGATGCATTCTGAACGGATCCTTATCCATTCAGAATGCATTGGGGCTGAACTGATCCGTTTTGGGCCACTTGTGAGAGCCTTCAAGCGGATCTCACAGGCGAACCCAGAAACGGCAGTGTGAAAGTAGCCTTGGATATACATTGAGAGGTTTTAATTAATCTACATGACATTGATACAGTCATATATCAAATAGGAGAATTATATAAATACTTTTGAAGAAAATATGTATTTTATTTTTATTGTTTTATGTTTTGTTTTTTTTGTTTTTTGTTTTTCAAGTGTCTGTCCAGGATTTTCATATTGATGGTCTATGCTCAGGATAGGCCATCAATATCTCACCAGCGGGCAGCTGAAACCTTGTATTCTCAGACCTGTTTCAAAGTAGCGCCAGTGCGAGAAGTAGGCGCTAGAATTAACCAGCCCCATCCATTGTGCAGTGGACGGAGCTGATTACTGCAATGCTGCTCCCACTGACCAGAATGTAATAGTAATCAGCTCTATCCACTACACAATGGACGGATCTGTGTAGTTCTGGCACTGGAGCTACTTCAGGACAATTGATCAGTGATGATGTGGGATGTCAAACCATGCCAATCAGATCCCTGAGCATATACCATTGATGTAAAATCCTGGAAAACACTTTCATTATTTTATGGATGACAACTACCTTGATTGCTCTGAAACTGTTTGGTTACATATTTAAGAAACAGCTACTATTTTGCTTCATATCTTACATCTGAGACACATAGTGAATTGATCTCCTTTAGATTTTCTCTGTTTTTCTATTTTGTGTGTCCTATTTGCTTGAGTTGATGGAATTTGTTCATTTGTGTTCTGCTGTCAATGAATGACGACAACATTAACAATTTACTGGTTTATGTATTTTTTCAAGGGTCTGGTCTGCAGTTCCACAATTTTTGGGGATTGCATATTGTGTTTTGTTTTTATGGTGTTCTCTGTGTGGTAAAATTGACATGTTATCTTTATTTTGCCAGGCATTATGATTATGGCATTATTAAATTAAGTTGCTTTCGTTGTTATATTTTACTTTTTCAAAATAAAAAGCTTTAAAATAAATTCAAAAAAAATTCTATTGACAGAGCTATGTGAGGGCTTTTTGTGGTGAGAGCTGTAGTTTTTATTGGTACTGTTTTGGAGTACATGTGACATATGATCACTGTTCAGGGCTGGACTGGTAATCTGCTCACAGGGCAGACTGTCAAGGGGCCGCCTGACATGAGGCAACATGAACTGCACTCATGATGCAAACCCTCCAGTATGAGTAGAGCTTTGAGTATATGACAGCAAGGACCTGTGGTGACATCATCATGACAGGTCCTTAACCCCCTAACAGTACATTAACTGCACTAATAATTAGTGCAGTTCCAAGGTTAAGAGCACTTAAGGACCAATGATGATGCCATTACAAGTCCTTAACAACCTAACAGTACATTAACAGCACTAAATGATAGAAAATTAGCAGTTATGTAAGTGTTCTGTTTTTGAGGGTTATAGGATTTGTTTCTTGTGTGTGTTGTGTTTAGAGTAAGGGGTAAGGGTAGTTGTCATGGACAACATTAGTTCTTAGACAGATTTGGAGGTGGGGCTAGATTCTACCAGAACCCTATACATTATAGGCACAACCAGCCTCACTGCTCCTATACTATCACTCTGGAAGAGAGGTGAGAAATGTAACCCTTTCACAACATCTGCCATACATGTATGGTGGATATCTGACCTTTAAAGGAGCTGAGTGGGCGTCGTAGCTGCCGGGTGCCTGCTGTTTTACACTACAGACACTTTGTGGCAGAGTTTATGATTGGTGATAATGCTGATCACAGACATTTAACCCCTCAATTATGACCATGGCACCTGAGCGGTTATTTACCAGGAGCACTGCTATGAGATAACAGGAACTGTTTAATTGCTATGATAGCCTTGAGTCTTCTGAAGTCTCTGATGCTGTCATCAAACAAATCCCAGCAGGCGTATAGATTTTCTCAATGTTTTATTGATCCATATTGATCCATGTAACAGGACGCGTTTCGGCCCGTCCAGCCTTCCTCAACTGCGGGCCGAAACGCATCCTGTTACATGGATCAATATGGATCAAAAAAGCATTGAGAAAATCCATACTCCTGCTGGTATTTGTTTGATTTCGGAATTGGGAGCGATCCCTTCCCGTGCAAGCGATTTTTTGAGTGGTGAGCTGTCTTTCCTTTTGATTGATCTGATGCTGCCATGGCTGTCATGGTCTGGTGGTAGTGGACCATCGGGGATCATCAGAGTGAATTAGGGTCCGAGGTTCCAGGTATGAGCCCTCCTACCATCAGGGTTCCTGTCATAGTTAGGTTCCTATGAAGCTCTCCCATCACTACCCACTGCTGTCTGTGGGAAATGCAATCAGACAATCATATATTAAATTCCCTTAGGGGGACTAAATATAAATGTAAAAAAAGTAAAAACAAGTTTTAAAAAATATTTAAAAAGTCAAAAAGGTATAAAAAGAAAATCACCCCTTTTCTCATTGTACCAAAAAAAAACTAAAATAAATAAACAATAAAAATAAAGATAATTAGTATCACTAAGTACAGGGTATTCCGTAATGGGAAAAAAAAACAAAATAGCTGATTCACTGTTTTTGGTCACTTCACCTCCCAAAAAAATTTAACAAAAAGTCATACATACTGCAAAATGGTATAATTAGTAAACACAGCCTTATTTTAATTAATACAAAGATATATATTTTAAAAGCTGTATGTACTCCAGTGGTACCTCAAGTGGTACCAAGAAAAACTACACTCAAAAATACAAGGCCTCACATACATCAATGGAAAAACAAAAAAGTGTGTCAGAATATGGTGAGACAAAGCATTTTTTACATAATAAATGTTTTCATTTTTAAAAGCTGCAAAACATCAAAAACTATGAAAATTTTGTATTGCTATAATTGTACTTTAACAAAGAATACATTTAAAGATAGCAGAAACAAAAACCCAAAGAGCAAAGACAGAGTTTTTTTTTTTTTTTCATCTATTAAACCCCACAAAAATTTTCTTACAGTTTTGCAATATATTTTATACTTTTAATAACCGTCTATTTTCTTTAGGCCTCCTGCACACGACCGTTTTTTCCCCCCGTTTACTGGACGTTTTTTGCGTTCCGTATATGGTCCGTATACGGAACCATTCATTTCAATGGTTCCGCAAAAAAAACGTATTTCCGTTTTTCCGTTCCGTTTAAAGATAGAACATGTCCTAGTATTGCCCGCAAATCACGTTCCGTGGCTCCATTCAAGTCAATGGGTCCGCAAAAAAACGGAACATAAAACGGAAGTGTTCCAAAGCTATTACCACATAAAGTGACGCATGTCAGATTTGTAAATTTTGACCTGGACACTGGGGCATCAATGACCTTTGGTCATGAAAGGATTAATGTGAAACATGAACGGCATTAAAAATAAAGTTTTTCCTATATTTCAGCAGCAAAACATTATATTAATTACACTGTAATTTATATGTACCCCCGAAAAGCACTAAAAAATTAAAATTAAAAAGTTACAGCTCTTGGAAGGCGGGTAGGGAAAAATAAAAACACAGTTGATAAAATTTGCTTGATTCTGAAGCGGTTAAACTTTTGGCGAAAAATTCTGTAAAGCCAGTATTTTATACATTTAAAGGCTATATACACCTTTCGGAGCAATTCTTTTAATTACTGCATTGTACTCAATTTGAGCTAGAAAATTGTTGAGCCCTTTTCTCTATACAGCCTTGAGATTCTTTAGTAGCAGGCTCTGTATTTTCACTGTTTCCCATTAGGCAGCTCAGTTGACGGCTCCTTATCTCTATTCTATGACCTCCTAAACATTTTTTATAGCTCAGTTCTTATCTCACTGATAAGAATGTGGCTTACATAAGCATTTTTGAGCTTATTTATAAATTAGAGATAAGGTTTAGTAGATTAGCGGCACAAAGTGAAAGTACCATTCAAAAAGCTAGACAGTTAACTCTTTGTGACAGAAGGGTAGAATATTTTTAATAAACCTATTGAAAAAAAAGATTTTTAGCCCAAAATTAGTAAAATGCAATCATCAAGAATTGCCCCTGTAGGTGTACATACTAGCCTTTAATTATCTGCTCTTTCTGTGGTCAGCTGTACATGGCGATGCTGTTGGTCAGTGACTGACAGTATTCCTTGTGATGATAATAAATGAGGATGTTCTTAAGTTCAGAAAGAGCAGAGATATAAATGTAGGTATTGAGAAATATAAATGTATGCATTCAGAGATGGAAATGTATGTATTCAGTACAAGTTTTACTGAATCTTTTCCCACAAAACTATACATCAATCTGCTCAGCTCCTCCTGCTCTATAACAGGCTGCCTGCAGATTGCACTGTATTTTATGGTGACAGGTTCTCTTTAAAGGTTTATGAGACAATATCACAGCTCTGTGCAAGTTATGCTGAGCCACAACACAGCACCTGAATGAGTCGTACTGTATCTGCATATGCCCCAATTTTCTACAAAGATATGCAAAAGTTTTTCCCTGTCAAATTCCATATGTCACATGTATTCCCCCGAGAAGCATTCAACTAGCTGAGAATATCTCCACAATATGAGGCTGTAGGGAGGCAACACCAATGGGGTCATTTATCAAACTGGTGTAAAGTAGATCTGGTTTAGTTGCCCATAGCAAATAGTGTTGAGCGAATCAAAGTCCACAAAGTGAACTTTGATACGAATTTCAGGATAAATTCGACTTGCCACGAAGTCAAATTTCCTTTACCTGAAATAGTGCAAAAAACACAAAATATCAAACTTATCTAATCCATTTGCTCATGACGGACCGGCCGTCACCATCTTGCTTGAAGATTTTGCGCAAAATCCTGTGCGCGGTGACGTATGACGTCGCCAGCCGGCCAACGTGATGACATCATCAAGGGCCGCGCGAGATTTCGCACCAGATGTTCAATCAAGATGACGGCAGATGGCTCCTCACGATCAAATGGATGAGGTAAGTATGTTTCTTTTAAAAAAAACTTTATTATTACTATCAGATGCCACGAATATTCTAATCGCGAATTTTCCGATTGCCGATTTTCGCAATCAAGAAAATAATGACTGGAGATCACGAATTCTCAAATTCGCGAATATATGACGAATATTCACCCGAATATTCGTGGAATATCGCGAATTCAAATATTGCCCCGAATTCAAATATTGCCCCTGCCCCTGAGTGGTACAATGACTGGGAGTAGCGCATTTTTTTGAAGTCACAAAGCAAATAATTTTTTTCTTAAATTCAGCGAAGCAGCCAAATAGAATTTTGGAATACTACGCTCATCTCTAATAGCAACCAATCAGATTCCACCTTTCATTTTCCAAGTCAAAAATGAAAGGTGGAATCTGATTGGTTGCTAAAGGCAACTAAGCCAGTTCTACTTTACACCAATGTGATAAATGACTGACCAAGTGTCCATATCTCCATAGTACAGAGCCTCAGGGATCCATGTGTTTCAATGTAGACTATGTGAATACGGCTCTGTCATGTGCATGAGGGCGAACACTTATGATTTTTCTAATATAATTCTTGGTGACCTCTCCTGACATGTCAGTTTTACTAACTACTGTATTACCAGCATTTATTCTTATGACTCTATGTTGTGCCTGTATTATTCCTGCTAGAAGTTTACAAATTAAAATGCCAGCAGTCTGCAGTAAAGGTACTGCTGGGTGTTACCAATAATTAGTGAGTCTGATTCTGTCCAATCGACACTGGTGTTGTCAGACTGTGCAGGGGGACACCGCCAACTGGTAACACCCCTCTGTACCTTTACTCCAAACTGCTGGCAATTCATTTGTAACTTCTAGTAGAAATTACAGAGGAATGGTACAACATGGAGTCATAAGATTGGAGGCCCCAGAATTGGAATTACCTGCGGAATGCAAGTAGTTACTACAAGACCTATGTCAGGAGAGGTGACGGGTCCTGTTTAAAGCATATGAACCTGGTTTAATATAGTAGTAGACACTTCCCCTCTGTAGTTAGAGACTGACCTATTACACTTCTATAAGTTGTCTTCTGTTGGGCTTGTTGCGATATAAATTTTCAATAATGATAGAATCAGATGTCAACAGTGTGCAAATAGTCCATAAAATATCATGCACTCACTATATAACAACATTTTGGACTGGCCCCATAGGGTTAAAGTGCATTGCTGTAATAAATGTTTCACAGCTCATTAGGCCACAGGGTGATGAGAAGGTTAATCTCAGAGCATGCTAGAACAGAGGAGAAATGCTGTCCAAGCCTGTTGGATTCAGTATTAGATTAGGGGAGGTGCAGTGACCTTTTCCATCAGGCTGAAACAAATTCTCATTCTCAGAGTCAATACCAGGATGTTGGCTCTTAAAAACTGCCAGCACACTGAAGCCTGCCCATTATAAGAGCAGCTAATAACAGCAAAAGACATAATATTCCACACACACCACCTACATTGTCACATCACAAACATTGATCACTATTGGCAATGGTTGGCATCATGTCTGAAATGATAATTAGTGATGAGCGAATTCAATCCGAATTTCAGGATAAATATGCAGCCAAGCCAAATTTCCTATTGCTTCGCGGTAGCAAATCGATTTAAACTGAAATAGTGTAAAAAACAAAAAAACCAATTATACTTACCTGAGACGGGCCGGCCTATCGTGAGCAAATGGATCAGGTAAATATAATATTTCATTTTTTTGAAATTTTACACTCGCTTATTTATATCAGATGCCGAAATCATTTATGAACGAGGCAACAGAGCGATACAATGACTGGGAGCCGCGCAATTGACGCTCCCTCTCATTGCACCCACTACTTACAAAGAAATGCACTTCTCCTCACTATGTTAGAGGGAGACGTCATCAGCACAAATGGGCGGTCTATAGCGCTGCCCTAGGCTGTTTTAGAGGCAGGTACCACTAGTACAGGTGAAACGCCAAAAATTTGAATAATGTGCAAAAGTAATGCAAATTAAAAGGAATTGCAGTAATGCAGCTTAAAATTAGAATATTGTGAAAAGGTTCAATATTCTAGGCTCAAAGTGTCACACTCCAGTCAGCTAATTAATCCATAACCCCTGAGCAAAGGGTACCTCAAAATTGTGACTTTGGGGTTTCATAAGCTGTAAGCCATAATCATCCAAATTATAACAAATAAAGGCTTGAAATATCTCGCTTTGCATGTAATGAGTCTGTCTCATATGTTAGTTTCACCTTTTAAGTTGCATTACTGAAATAAATGAACTTTGCACGATATTCCAATTTTTGGAGTTACACCTGTATAGTGGTAACCTCCTAGCATAGTGAGGAGAAGCCTGATACCTTACCGGCAGTAAAGAAACAGACCTTGCCCTGCGCAAGGCAAGGGGGAGAATTTGAGCAAGGAAAAGCTCTGAGGCTCAGTTCAGACCTGAGCGTTTTACAGCGCGTTCCTACGCACTGTAAAACGCTCAGCAAGGAGAAACCAATGCTTCCCTATGGGAATGGTTCTCACCTGGGCGTTTTACAGCGCGTACGATCGCGCTGTAAAACGCCCGACGCTCAAACAAGTACATGAGCGTTTTTTTGGGCGTTTGTCGCGCGTTCCCGTACATAGACTTTCGGGAACGCGCGACAATGTGTGTTCACTTGTCTCTGTATGCGCGCTTGTAAACGCCCGTACAATCGCGCATACAGAGCGCTCCTTTCAGAACGCTCTGGTGTTAACCCAGCCTGATGCTCTACTCATACATAGTAAATGAGTAAAAAAAAAAGTTATATCCCTTTAATCATGGGATAACACCTTTAAGGCTGCGTTCACACAGGCGAGATTTCCGCGCGGGTGCAATGCGGTAGGTGAACGTATTGCACCCGCACCGAATACTGACCCATTCATTTCAGATGAGCGGTGATTTTCACGCATCACTTGTGCGTTGCGTGAAAATCGCAGCATGCTCTATATTCTGCGTTTTTCACGTAACGCAAGCCCCATAGAAGTGAATGGGGTTGCGTGAAAATCGCAAGCATCCGCAAGCAAGTGCGGATGCGGTGCGATTTTCACGCATGGTTGCTAGGAGACGATCGGGATGGAGACCCGATCATTATTATTTTCCCTTATAACATGGTCATAAGGGAAAATAATAGCATTCTGAATACAGAATGCATAGTAAACTAGCGCTGGAGGGGTTAAAAAAATATAAACAAATTATTTAACTCACCTTAGTCCACTTGATCGCGTAGCCCGGCATCTCCTTCTGTCTCCTTTGCTGAACAGGACCTGTGGTGAGCATTAATTACAGGTAAAGGACCTTTGGTGACGTCACTCCGGTCCTCACATGATCCATCACATGATCTTTTACCATGGTGATGGATCATGTGATGACCAGAGTGATGTCACCAAAGGTCCTTTACCTATAATAAATGCTCACCACAGGTCCTGTTCAGCAAAGGAGACAGAAGGAGATGTCGGGCTACGCAATCAAGTGGACTAAGGTGAGTTAAATTTTTTTTTTTATTATTTTAACCCCTCCAGCGCTAGTTTACTATGCATTCTGTATTCAGAATGCTATTATTTTCCCTTATAACTATGTTATAAGGGGAAATAATACAATCTACAGAACACCGATCCCAAGCCCGAACTTCTGTGAAGAAGTTCGGGTTTGGGTACCAAACATGCGCGATTTTTCTCACGCGAGTGCAAAATGCATTACAATGTTTTGCACTCGCGCGGAAAAATCGCGGGTGTTCAAACGCACCCGCAAATATTCCCGCAATGCCCGTTTGAACCTAGCCTAAAGGGAACCTGTCACCGGGATTTTGTGTATAGAGCTGAGGACATGGGTTGCTAGATAGCCGCTAGCACATCCGCAATACCCAGTCCCCATAGCTCTGTGTGCTTTTATTGTGTACGATTTGATACATATGCAAATTAACCTGAGATGAGTCCTGTACTTGAGATGAGTCAGGGACCGGAGTGACGTCACCACAGGTCCTTTTCCTGCACACAGCAAAAAAAGAAGACGGAAGAGAAGCCGGCTGCGTGAGCAAGTGGATTAAGGTGAGTTTAATAATTTTTTATTTTTTTTTAACCCCTCCAGCGCTATTGTACTATGCATTCTGTATTAAGAATGCTATTATTTTCCCTTATAACCATGTTAAAAGGGAAAATAATAATGATCGGGTCTCCATCCCGATCGTCTCCCAGCAACCGTGCGTGAAAATCGCACTGCATCCGCACTTGCTTGCGGATGCTTGCGATTTTCACGCAGCCCCATTCACTTCTATGGGGCCTGCGTTGCGTGATAAGCGCACAATATAGAGCATGCTGCGATTTTCACGCAACGCATAAGTGATGCGTGAAAATCACAGCTCATGTGCACAGCCCCATAGAAATAAATGGGTCAGGATTCAGTGCGGGTGCAATGCGTTCACCTCACGCATTGCACCCACGCGGAATACTCGCCCGTGTGAAAGGGGCCTAACAGAAACAATGTTGCAGTTTATAGCTGCAATAGACTTGTATTATGCCTCAATTCAAGTCAATGGGAATGACTAAACAGTTTCCAGACATAAACGACTGTCTGACAGAGCTAAACCAGTTTGTCAAAAGTTCACTGTGTCTGTTGTTTTTTTTTGTTTTTTTTCCTCCAAAGTTTGCTTTGCATAGTCCATTATGGTAACTGGAAAATTACTAGCTTCCCAGTGCACAGGCTGGAACATCCCAAAGTCTCTCAGTAATAGTTGGTTGTGCATTATCCCTTTCCGCAGTGAAGTGCAACTACAGTGCAATAACAGCGTAAATGAAAAGCACATATTACAATAAGCATATAAAATGCAGTTCACCAATTAATAGCAGCATAAGTGTAAACATTGCATAAATCATAGTGCACGTTAACCCTTCAAAGTGCAATAAAATAGTGAGTTGATGGACTTGCACAGCAGCAATAGGCACAAATGTCCACAAACATCCATATGCCAAAGTACCCTTTGCCTTTGGGCACAACATGTTCACATGACCGTATGGCTTTTTCTGTGTTTTTAACGGATCCGCTTTTCTGTTTTTTGTTTCAGTAGTGTTTCCGGTTCCATTCGGTTTTTCCGTTCTGTTTTTCCGTATGGCATATACAGTATGCAGAAATTACATAGAAAAATTGGGCTGGGCATAAAATTTTCAATAGATGGTTCTATCTTTGAACGGAACGGAAAAAACGGAAACGGAATGCATACGGAGTACATTCATTTTTTATTTTTTTTGCGGAACCATTGAAATGAATGGGACCGTATTTGGAACAAAAAACCGGCCCGTATACGGAACGCAAAAAACTTTTGTGTGAACGAGCCCTAAAGCTGACCATACACATTAGATTAATGATGGTCATACCCATTGATTATGATGGGATCAGTGTCCATTCAATGTGCACAGAGGTACCCCAACTTGTCTGGAAAAAAGGACTGGGCTGTTGGATTTCAACATGTCTGATCCTTTTATTCAAAGGGAAGACCATCGATAGAGGTGTCTGACATCAGCTTAGGGTACTTTCACACTTGCGGCAGGACGGATCCGACAGGCTGTTCATCATGTCGGATCCTTCCTTCCGCTATTTCGCTGTGCCGCCGGACCGCCGCTCCGTCCCCATTGACTATAATGGGGATGGGGGCGGAGCTCCGGGGCAGCACGGCGGTGCACGGCGAAAGCCGCCGGACTAAAAAGTCGGACATGCAGGACTTATTAGTCCAGTGAAAGTGTGAAAGTAGCCTTACTCCTCTCTCCCTATTCAGAACACATGCATGTTTGTTTGAGCCTAGCCAAGCAAGCATGTGAAAGGGGGAGGGGGTTGGGAGAAATAGCTGTTGGCCATATGAGCATTCAGATGACACCCATCTAATGTGTATGATCAGCTTGAGAAATTCAACTGATATCAAATGATTGAAAATGTATAGTTGTGATGGCACACTCTCATCTGGTATACAATGGAACAGTTATTTGGATTTAAAAACATATTTATTTATATTCTCAATGAAAAAACAAGACCAGTTTGACGTACTGGGGAGGCTGTTCTATAGACTTGGTTTAAAGTGCTATATGCAAGCTGAGTACATGTATTGCTGAGTATAGGCTGGGTACATATAGTGTAAAACACGAGCTGAGTACACAGAGATCTGAGCTGAGTACAATAAAGTGCTAAATGCAGACTGGATACATGAAGGTGCTATGTGCAGACTGGGTAATCAATTATATATTGGGGAGGCTGACGTATAGACTTGGTTTAAATTGCTATATGCAGGCTGAGTACAGGAAAGTGCTAAGTATAAGTTGTGTATATGTAGTGCTGCATGTAAGCTGAGTATACAAAGGTAGTTGGTATGAGCTGAGTACAATAAAGTGCTAAATGCAGACTGGATACATGAACGTGCTATGTGCGAACTGAATATATATAGGTATTGAGTACAAGCTGTGTACTCAGCTTGTGTTTTACACGATATGTACCCAGCCTATACTCAGCAATACATGTACTCAGCTTGCATATAGCACTTTAAACCAAGTCTATAGAACAGCCTCCCCAGTACGTCAAACTGGTCTTGTTTTTATATTGACAATATAAATAAATAATTATTAAATCCAAATAACTGTTCCATTGTATACCAGATGAGAGTGTGCCATCACAACTATACATTTTCAATTTTATTATATCAAAACGGTCTTTGGGTGTACCGATGAACGAGCACCTCTATCCATATTGTCACTGAACTACTCTATCTCCAATTTATATCAAATGATGTCTGTTGGTGGTTGGCCAAGCCAGTCCTGTTCCCATTGCACCAAAATAACTTATGTAAAGCAATACATTACAGGACAAATACTGTGATCTATTACACTTACAGAATTGGACTATATTAGCATACAATTAAATACATTCCCACTAATGACAGAAATATTACTGGAAAAAGATGAACCCTTAATTATTGTAAAATACAAATTAACATGGGTTACTGAGATATTGGCTTATTTTGGCACCATTAATCTCTTGTTACGTTCTCACCAATATCGACGTCGCTTTGAGGCCTGTACTATCTTGCCATTCCAATCAATTAGCTTAGTAACGTTTAGCCAGATGAGTGATTAATTTTCCCAGAGCTTCACAGGAACCAGATACTTACTGTTCGCAAGCTACACATCGAGAGCATAAATTAATTTCTGTTGCATCTTTCACACTCTTTTTTCTCCCATGAGGTCTGATGCTTAAACAAAACTGACAGCACCAGAGGGATAACGCTCCCAAGTAGTGCGCTACTTGTAGTACGCTACTGTACACAGGCCCGAAATCCAAATAAATGATATGGAAAAATAGATGTTTGTTACCGCTCACTCAAAACTGCACTGTGCCCTTCTCCTGCCAGTAGTCTCTGTTTCCACAGGAAACACTTTACCCCCATCATCCATGCATAAAAAATCTTCAGCATTAATTAACCAGCAGAGCAAATGTGAACACTGCAGCATGTCAATCTATGCTGCTGATCTCCGCTGCAATTAAGACCACATGTAATACATGCAGTTTTGCAGCAAATCACAGGAAAAATCCACTGCAGACCTTCCCGTTGTATTTTCTTTTACATGAGGATGCACTTTCTTTGTCTCTCCTTGGGACTGTGCAGTGATTGGAGGGAACACCCTTTCATCCTTCAGGTAGACCTTGTTATTGGGGCTCCTGCCTGGGGGTTGCTGGGGTGCTCTTAATATTAGGTGTTTGATAGGGTGCAAGGCAGCAATGTGGGTGCAGAATAGGAATTGTACTACATCCAGCAATAAGAAGGCACAGCTCAAGGCATATAACAGAGTGCGATCTGTCCACAATGACAGCGTATGGGCAGCAGCAATAATTGGAGGCTGTAGTACTCCTTTCCTCTGTGTTTCTAAGTCTCTCAACAGAACCATATGCTGGCAATTAAGTTTTTGGTGAATGCTTCTAAAAACTCCTGTGCTGAAGGGTGGAGATTTAAAGGGGTTCTCCAAGCATTTGGCCTACGTAGGGCATGGTATTAGGCTACATGCACACGACCGTATGTGTTTTGCGGTCTGCAAATTGTGGATCCCCAAAAAATAAATAAAAATAATGACATCCGTATGCCATCCGTTTTTTTTTTTTTGCAGATTCATTGTAACAATGCCTAAAACGGACAAGAATAGGACATGTTCTATTTTTTTTGTGCGTTACGGAACGGACATACTGATGTGGACAGCATTGAAAAAAAACGGAACGAACACGGAAACAAACAACACTCGTGTGCATGTAGCCTTAGCCTGGGGAAAAAAGGACATTTCCTCCCTTGTTCCCCTGATGCCACTATCTCTGCTGCGGGGTCTTTTGTCTGGGTACCGACTGGATGTGGCCACTTCTTTTCCTGTTTGGCTGTATTGACTATAATGCAGCTAAACAGAAAAAGATGGGACCCAGGTGGAAGAATCCACAAAGCATAACAGTGCAGCAAAGACGGTGACATCAGAGAAACTAGACAAAGTCCGGTGTAAAACAGCTTCCCTTCACAGGTTAGCACCATGCCCTAATTAGACCAAATGTCTACATAATGGTTAATTACTGATTCGCGCCTTATGACTACTAAGCTCATATTAAAAAGGGTTAATGCATTTTTTAAATTTTTGCTGACTCTATTACTACAAAGCTATATATGTATCTGGATAAATATGCACCAACATAGAAGAGGATTCTTTACTGTAAGAGCAGTGAGACTATGGAACTCTCTGCCTGACGAGGTGGTGATGGTGAGTACGCAAAAAGAGTTCAAGAAGAGCCTGGATGTACAGTACAGACAAAAAGTTTGGACACACCTTCTCATTCAAAGAGTTTTCTTTATTTTCATGACTATGAAAATTGTAGATTCACACTGAAGGCATCAAAACTATGAATTAACACATGTGGAATTATATACATAACAAACAAGTGTGAAACAACTGAAAATATGTCATATTCTAGGTTCTTCAAAGTAGCCACCTTTTGCTTTGATTACTGCTTTGCACACTCTTGGCATTCTCTTGATGAGCTTCAAAAGGTAGTCCCCTGAAATGGTTTTCACTTCACAGGTGTGCCCTGTCAGATTTAATAAGTTGAATTTCTTGCCTTATAAATGGGGTTGGGACCATCAGTGGCGTTGAGGAGGTCAGGTGGATACACTGATAGTCCTACAGAATAGAGTGTTAGAATTTGCATTATGGCAAGAAAAAAGCAGCTAAGTAAAGAAAAACTAGTGGCCATTATTACTTTAAGAAATGAAGGTCAGTCAGTCAGCCGAAAAATTGGGAAAACTTTGAAAGTAAGGGCTATTTGACCATGAAGGAGAGTGATGGGCTGCTGCGCCAGATGACCTGGCCTCCACAGTCACCGGACCTGAACCCAATCGAGATGGTTTGGGGTGAGCTGGACCGCAGAGTGAAGACAAAAGGGCCAACAAGTGCTAAGCATCTCTGGGAACTCCTTCAAGACTGTTGGAAGACCATTTCAGGGGACTACCTCTTGAAGCTCATCAAGAGAATGCCAAGAGTGTGCAAAGCAGTAATCAAAGCAAAAGGTGGCTACTTTGAAGAACCTAGAATATGACATATTTTCAGTTGTTTCACACTTGTTTGTTATGTATATAATTCCACATGTGTTAATTCATAGTTTTGATGCCTTCATAGTCATGAAAATAAAGAAAACTCTTTGAATGAGAAGGTGTGTCCAAACTTTTGGTCTGTACTGTATTTCTGGAGAGAATATTATTATTGCATTATTATTATTTAATAGTGATGAGGGGGATAGGCAATATTCAAATTCGAGATAATTTGCAAATTTGTAGGGTACTTTCACACGAGTGTAAAAGTTTTCCGGTATTGAGTTCCGTCATAGGGGCTCAATACTGGAAAAAAAACGCTTCAGTTTTATCCCAATGCATTCTGAATGGAAAGTTCCGTCCCTTTTACAGTATATGGCCGGAGAAAATACCGCAGCATGCTGCGGTATTTTCTCTAGCCAAAATTCTGGAACACTTGCTGGATTGCTGGATTCCATTGAAATGTATTAATGCCGGATCGGGTACCAAGTGTTCTGGAAAAATGCATCCAGTTTCTCGTTCTGCACATTCGCAGACCTTTAAATCTGTGAAAAAGATAAATACAGGATCCGTTTTTCCAGATGACACCAGAGACAAATCCGGTATTTCAATGCATTTTTCAGACGGATCCGAAAACAAATGATATCCGTTTGCATACTGATTTCTGGATTGGAACTGCCTGTTAACGCTAATGTGAAAGTACCATTAGCTGAATATTCACCATAAATTTACAAATTTGAAAATTCATGATTGCAAAAAACACCAATGTAACATGCACGTATTGCGCACACAATTTCATTACCTATAACCTACAATCACACAAAGGCTATATGTCAAAAGCCAGGTATGTGCAAGCCAACAACCTATCCATGAGACAGGTACAGTCAGCATATCTTACAATGGCAGCCTTGTGCACATGTGACATTCAAGACCAGCTTTGGCTTCTCTTTTGTTGGATGGCTTGGGGGACCTGCGCACCTAGATCCTTATAATTAGGGCGACAACATTTTTTTATTTTTTTGGATGCCAGATAACTCTTCTCTCACTGCATAGGGGGCCTAAATAAAAATTTCCAGTTTTCTAATTGTCCTTACATTTATATTCAATAACCTTTCTACACTGTTTTGTCATGTAACTCATAAACATGGGCATATGGGAAAGACATCCAAATTAACAGAATCTGCCTTGCTTTTCAGCTGAAACACTATTTGCATGTCTTTCCCATATACCCATGTTTATGCAAATGAGTTTACATGGCAAAACAGTATAGAAAGGTTATTGAATATAAATGTGAGGACAATTAGAAAACTGAAAACTGTTATGCAGCCCTCCTAAGTAGTGAGAGAAGAGTTAGCTGGCATCCAAAAAAAATGATCTAGGTGCGAAGGTCCCCCAAGCCATGCAACAAAAATCAAGCAACTTTGAGGGTTACTGGCTGGTGAGAGCTGGTTTTGAATGTCTCATTGCAAACAAGGCTGCCATTGTAAGGTATGCTGACTGTTCCTGTGTCATTGATGGGTTGTTTGCATATAGCCTTTGTGTGACTGCCTGTTATATGTTGTTTATTGTGAGTTGTAGGTAATGATTTATTTTAAAAATAATATAGCATTTATAAACAGAATTTATTAATGATAGGTAGGAAAATACTTATAATAAAAGTTAATTAATGATAGGTAAAATAATAACTATAAAAAAATAGGTATGGATGATAGATAGTATAATAAAGTTTAAGAGTAGCTATATACCATATCAAAGTGAGAAAAGATTATAGGTTTATCTAGTGATAAAAAAATCAAAAATATTCTCTACTATGAAGATATAGCAATATATTCTAGATCTTCGCGAATTCTCAAAGTGCCGATATTACCTATAAAAATTTGCTATTAGAATATTCGCGCTGAACAATATTATTTATTATATATTATTATTTATTATTCTGATTGTCTGAGTAGCAGTTTTTCTCCCCTAGAGGAGGAAAATTGGCTTCTACCTCATGAGGTTTTTTTTTTCCTTCCTCTGGATCAACTTTGCAGTATAACAGACTGAATTGGATGGGCAGATATCTTTTTTCAGCCTTATAAACGATGTTACTATGTATCAGTGCAGATTTTGATGGTTTTATATGAAACTCTAGTCAAACGTTTCATAGTAAAATCGATCTACTTAGGTCATAAAATTGTTTACCTTAAATGGAAGTCTCCAAGGTGCTCTGTACATTATAGGTCCTTAACACCACAAGGAACAACAAAATGTCTGCATGTTACTGGAAGAAGTTACCTAGAACGATGCCCATTGGCTCCAACTTCTTTCAATGTGCCTAGAAATTAAGTGGCTCGGAGATTGTAAAAATCAAGTTTCCAAGATGCTCTGTACAAGATAGGTCTGTATGTTACTGGGCTGTACAGGAGAAAAAGTGTGTCCTTCTCTGACACCCAGTGCTCTGCAGCTATTGGCTGAAGCTGGACCTGCAAACCACCTCTGAGCAGCTCCCTTTCTAGGCACACCAAAGGATATTGACACTTCTGCATTTTCTATTGCTCCAGTGAAAGTACAATAAAATACAAAAAAAAAACTTTGTAAATACGTTTGATTTAAAAAGAATCCTATTTTGTGTAGACAACTCCTATGCAAGCCTATGTATTTCCCTGGCTACAGACCCCAAACCCCAAACAAACCCTATATGTAGTCTGATACACAAAATTATATTGTTTAATCAAGAGTTTTTGCAATGCTGCTTCTTTTGTGTGAGATGCATTCAAGTAATAAAAAATAGCCTTTAAAGGCAAGCTTTTAGACACTAAGATATGCCCCTTAGAGTTTCACCCGCGAACATTTTGCAAGCAGAGGCCAGCTGGGATACGACCCTGTAACCCCTCTTCATTTTGTTTTCTATTTGTCAACAATTGATGTGTAGAATTAGAGTCACTACTATAAAAAATATGATACATCCCTGAAAGAATAATGGCCATTGAAAAGCAAGATATTCCATCATCAGAGCTAGGATAAGTAATATAAATGCCCTAAATTACAAGGGACATGGCACATGCCCCATTAGTCACACTGCTGCCTGTTGTTTCACATGGAGCGACACCAGTGCAGTCAAACATAATGAACTGATGTAACAATCTGAACAGGCAATTTGACACGAGCAGTGATCTCACAGCAATGCCCAAAATAGAAAGATACTGGAGCTTAAACTAAGAGCCTAATGCCGTGTCCTGTTGCTGGGATTCCCTCCTACGTCAGAGGATGCTTAAAGCATGGTCCTATATTTTCCTCCCCCTCACAAACACATAGACACATTCATCTGCCCTCCCGCATCACAATTTCTTGGTGTCACAAATTCCAACCTGTTTCTTCCCCCCTCTCTCTCTCTTTTTCTATTTTTTTCTTGTTTTATGTTTCTCAAGGTCGCCCACTCTATTCCCACCCCCAGCCTGTCTTCCTGAAGAACATGGGGTTTCCATGGCAACACAATCAGTGTTTCCTGCTAGGACGATAAAAATCTATTCAATTAGCAGATAGTGGATGTTCATGTTGGAATAGAAGGGAAGTCATGTCTTACAGAAAAAAAGTCGGAAGAAAAACTCCTTGGTATTGGTTTGTGCTGACACTGTCATCTCTGCTCCTCAGGACCTATCCTTTGATCTTTCCTGAGCCTACATATCCATAGATTCATGTTTCTCCCTCCTTTCCACACTGGAATGTACAGCAAGGAACGAGGCACAAGATGGCCACCACCGACTGGAGCAAATCGAGCAAAGTAATCTGTGGCACCGGCCAGTTAACGTTGGCTTCACACATTCTTATCCTGCAGGGATGTTTCTGATCCCGAGTAGATAAATGATCCATAAAGTCACATCAGTTTGCATCAGTTTTTTTAATTATTCCATTGCATTGTCTTATATCAAATAGCGCAAAGGCATCACATCCTGTGACAACACAAAAATGTAAATCCTGAAGAGATGCAAACTGATGCATATGGGCAATAGTTTGAGGCCCATACTTTTCTTTTTTTTATGTTAATTTTCAAAATACATCCCTTCCAAAGTTACACTGTTGAACATTATGACATAAGAGCCGTTGCCGCAGTGGTGTCCCCTTTCCTGTGTGAACTGATGACATCTTAAACAGGCAGGAGGAGGTGATGTCAGGCAGGAGCGGCCGTCAGTGAGACTGAGGAAGAAAGAGCCTCAGAGGCTAGTGAGTAAGGGAGCCCGAAGCTAGGTACTGTTCTAGAGCATCGTTCAGGCCCAACTCAGCATCTTATTCGGTTGGTAGAAACTCAGAAAGAAAGACTTGAGCTGGGACTGGAGAATGAAAGGGTTAATTTCTACAGTCTGACAGAACCAAAATCTACACTTGTAGTTATCCTTCTCCTGCAAGTATAGAACTGTGTAGGAGGCAACAAGGATTCAACTGATGAACACTTATACCTAACCGGCTACTAACCACTCTTGTCCCAGACACTAAAACTTAATTTTTACTTCTTTATTAAAAAAGTGAAAGAATGTGACAAGTGAGCTAGCTGAGAGATTAAAACTGACTGTACCCCATATATAGATGCTATTAATGACTGATATAAAGCGTATATATGCAGGTGGGGGTTGTGGCAATGTGAATAGTGATGGGTGCAGTAAAGTCCCGGGTAAGCATGAAAAAGGGGTGTTGTTTGCACCAGGAGCGTGTCACCAAGTTAGTTGGTGGACACCAAGACAGTTAGCTTAGCTGGCTCCAGCTAGTCCAGGGCAGGTTTTTACTGGGAACAGGCAATGTGTTGGGTGGGTGCCTAATCCCCATGCTCCAGTCCGGGATTTTGGAATATGCCCATGTCCAGGGATGGTATTTAATCCTGTTGCTGGACTTGGGTGTGGCTCCCAATGTGCGTAAGGAGACAGAGTTTTTTGTGAAACACAGTCCTGCTGGAGGCTCTGGAAGAGTGGTCTCAGCTGGGCTGGCTGTGGGGCCACGGGGCTAGGTGCTAGCTGGATTGTTGGGGGGATGCTGTGACGCTTGGGCGCAAGTGGTCACAAGGCCGGAGTCGGGAGGACTACTGGGCCACACCCCATAAAGGCACTGGACTTTAGATTGTGTGTGAATGGTGCTCTGTACAGCCAGGAAGCTGATGGACATTGGGCTGGGAAAGCCGCATGTTATGACCGTGTGTGAACGGTGCTTTTGGTGAGTCAGGTTATGTTATGTTTAGTTAGAGCCCATCCGGGCAGGTGTGTCACCGCCAGTTCTGTGAGAAGGTCTGGCAGACGTCCTTCTCTACCTCTTGCATGA
The DNA here is from genome assembly GCF_905171765.1 of Bufo bufo. Taxonomy (NCBI): domain Eukaryota; kingdom Metazoa; phylum Chordata; class Amphibia; order Anura; family Bufonidae; genus Bufo; species Bufo bufo. The sequence continues at coordinate 150,818,039 of NC_053397.1, read as the reverse complement.
TGTTCTTTGTTTTGGTTTCACTTTGTCATCTCCTTTCCTTCTCCCAGGTGTCACCTATTTAGACTAATTGTCTCCCTTTATATTCCCTCCCATACTGCCTCACTTTGCAGTTTATACTACTTCCTGGATGAAGTGTTCACTGCTGGAGGCTGCTGCTGCTGTTTACTCAGATAAGTCTTTTCATGTATTGTGTTTCCTTGCTGGCTTGATTCTAGGTGACCCTGACTCCGTCCGTATTAAGTGCAGGAAGCCGGTGGTTGTGTCCCCTCACTATTATAGGGTTTTCAGGTGTTGCACAGTCTTAGGTACGTGGGCATGCAATCGTCTACCATTGAGACCCTTGCATGGGCATAGCAGTCAGGGAGAGCTCTTAGGGTTTTATAGGGCTCACCTATATGCTCCTTAGTTTGGGATCAAGCCAGTCGGATGTTTATTCATAAGTTCCAGCTATCTGCAACATCATTCGTGACATTATAAACCGCCGTAACCGTCTTAAGCAGGGATCCGGTTTCAGCCTTGATTGACCTTATGCAAGGTCTTTCGCTGGAGGTAGCAGATCTCCATAAAACTGTGTCTCAGTTTCAGGTGACCGATTCTGCTGGTGTTCATGGAGTTTGTTCCGAGCCTAAGATCTCGCTTCCGGATACGTTCTCCGGGGGTAGTGAGAATTTTGTTCTCTTTAGAGAGGCTTGCAAACTCCATTTTCGCCTACTTCCCCATTCCTCTGGTGATGAGGAGCAGAGGGTGGGGATAACGCTCAGTCTTGGGCCTTTTCGCTGCCAGCGGGGGCACAGCCCCTCCGATCGGTGTAGCCCTGGGGCAGATATATGATGACCCGGATCGTATTGCTCTGGCTGAATCTAAACTGTGTCTTTTATGCCAGGGTAAACAGTCCGCAGAGATATATTGTTCTGAATTTCGGAGATAGGCAGCTGATACTGGTTGGAATTATGCTGCACTCCGAAGTCAATTTTGCCATGGTCTTTCGGAAAGATTGAAAGATGCATTTGCTTTTCATGAGAGACCAGCCTCGTTAGAATCTGCCATGTCTCTAGCTGTTCGTATTGACAGGCGTCTTAGAGAGAAAGAGGATACAACTCCTTCCTGTCATATTCAGCCCAAGGACAGTGGGGCTGTCTCATTCAGTGCGGAGTGGTGTCCAGGAGTTGCCAGTGCGAAGTGGTGTCCAGGCTCGGTCTATGCACCCTTTGGCATGCCCAGGTCCAGTTGATTGACTTTCGAGTTCCTCTCAGTGTCCCGTAAATCCCGGCCCTGCGCCGTCCCGTTTAGTATTCGGCGCAGGCGCAGTGAGTGAAGGATGCGCTCCTGCTGCCGGCTTCCTTCCTTCAGTGCAGGCGCAGTGAGGAAGCCAGCAGCAGGAGCGCGTTCTTCACTCACTGGGCCGAATACTAAACAGGACGGCACAGGCCCGGGATTTATGGGACACTGAGGAGAACTTGTAAGTCCATCAACTGGACCTGGGGTGTGCCAAAGGGTGCGTAGACCGAGCCTTTAGGTGCTGAAGCAACGCCCTCATAGCACCTATAGGCTCATTAGCCACTGTTAAGGGGGCAGGGTGTTGTGGAAATCACTGTTAAGGAGATGGGGTACTGTGGAGGTCACTAATAAAGGAGCGGTCTCTGTGGAGGTCACTGTTAAAAGGGAGGGCTGCTGTGGAGGTCTCTGTTAAGGGGGCAGGGAATGGTCGAGGTCACAGTTAAGGGGACAGTCCACTATAGAGGTCAGTGTTAAGGGGCACCCGCACTGAATCCTGACCCATTAATTTCCATGGGGCTATGCACACGAGCGGTGATTTTCACGCATCACTTGTGCGTTGCGTGAAAATCGCAGCATGCTCCTCTTTGTGCGTTTTTCATGTAACGCAGGCCCCATAGAAATGAATAGGGTTGCGTGAAAATCGCAAGCATCCGCAAGCAAGTGCGGATGCGGTGCGATTTTCACGGACGGTTGCTAGGTGATGATCGGGATGGGGACCGGATCATTATTATTTCCCCTTATAAAATGGTTATAAGGGAAAATAATAGCATTCTGAATACAGAATGCATAGTACAATAGGGCTGGAGGGGTTAAAAAATATAAAAATAAAATTTAACTTACCTTAATCCACTTGTTTGCGCAGCCGGCATCTCTTCTGTCTTCATCTGTGAGCAATAGGACCTTTGATGACGTCACTACGCTCATCACCATGGTGATGGATCATGTGCTGGACCATGTGATGAACGCAGTGACGTCATCAAAGGTCCTATTGCTCACAGATGAAGACAGAAGAGAAGCCAGGCTGCGCGAACAAGTGGATTAAGGTGAGTTAAATTATTTTTAATTTTTTTTAACCCCTCCAGCCCTATTGTACTATGCATTTTGTATTCAGAATGCTATTATTTCCCCTTATAACCATGTTATAAGGGGAAATAATACAATCTACACTACAACTAACCCAAACCTGAACTTCTGTAAAGAAGTTCGGGTCTGGGTACCACAGTCGGTTTTTTATCACGCGCGTGCAAAACACATTGCACCCGCGCGATAAAAACTGAACATCAGAACGCAATCGCAGTCAAAACTGCCTGCAATTGAGTTCCTACTCGCGCGGGTTTGTCGCAATGCACCGGGACCTAATCCGGACACGCTCGTGTGAAAGAGGCCTTACAGATTCAGATAATGTAACTTACAGCTTGTAATAGAAGCTGGATTCCTGAATATTAGCATACATCCAGCTTGATATTAGTCATAGTCCATTGTGTACACGGTATACCATAAGACTTAGGCCTCATGCACATGAACGTATTTTCTTTCCGTGTCCGTTGCGGTTTTGGAAGTTACTCTGTGTGCATTCCATTTCCGTATATGTCTGTATTTCCGTTCCGCAAAAAAATATAACATGTCCTATTATTGTCTGCATTGCAAAACACGGAATGCACACAGACGTCATCCGTATTTTTTGCGGATCCGTTTTTTGAAGACCGCAAAATACATATGGTCATGTGCATGAGGCCTAAGGCTACTTTTACACTAGTGTTTTAGTTTTCCGGTATTGAGATCTGTCCTAGGGGCTCAAAATCGGAAAAAAACTCTTCAGTTTTGTCCACATTCATTGTCAATGGGGACAAAACTGAACTGAACAGAAAGGAATGCTCCAAAGTGCATTCCGTTTAGTTGCGTTCCGATACCGGACAGCAAACCGCAACATGTTGTAGTTTGCTTTCTGTTCTGGGATGCAGAGCAAGACGGATCCTGCATGACCCCCAATGCAAGTCAATGGGGACGGATCCGTTTTCTCCTACAGAATCTGCCACAATAGAAAATTGATCCGTCCCCCATTGACTTTCAATGGAGTTCGTGGCGGATCCATTTTGGCAATGTTAAAGATAATACAACTGATCGTTCATAACAGATGCAGATGGTTGTATTATCAGTAACGGAAGCGTTTTTGCTGAACCCTGCCGGATCCAGAAAAAATGCTAGTGTGAAAGTAGCCATAAGGATTAGGGTTAAGCGAACCCGTGGAAGTTCGGGTTCGGCCGAACTTCAGGTCAAAATTCGGGTTCGGGATCCAAAACTGACCCCAAACCCCATTGAAGGCAATGGGGACCCGAACTTCACTTCATTATTTTCTGTTATAACATGGTTATATCGGAAAATAATGGCATTCTTAAGACGGAAAGCAAAAGGGAAACCTTTAGAGGCATTCCATTTTGCATACCGTCATAATAGAAGTGTATGGGCAGCAAAACGGATCCGTCCTGGTTTCCGTTATGCAGGAGTCCTGTCCTGGAGGTTTGAAGGTATTAGTATTAGTATCAGGACAAGCTGATGAGAATATCAGTAAATAATACATGTAAAGAATAGCAGTACAGTTTCATGCATTAATGTAAACAATCCTCAATGCTGTGGAGATTTTCTTTAAGTATAAAAAACCTACAAATATCTACAACATAAAGAGGGCCCCGAATAATACGTTTCCAGATTACTGGAGTCGTGATACTGTAGTCAGTATTTATTTACTACTATACGATTGCTGTTTTTTACTGAACTTGACTTTTTCTTACTAAGGCCTCATGCACACGACCGTGGTGTGTTTTGCGGTCCGCAAATCGTTGATCCACAAAACACGGATGGCGTCCGTGCGAGTTCCGCAAACGGGCACAGACAGCCTTTAATATAAATGCCTATTCTTGTCCGCAAAGCGCGGACAAGAATAGGACATGGTATATTTTTTTAGCGGGGCAACGGAACGGAGCAACGGATGCGGACAGCACACAGAGTGCTGTCCGCATCTTTTGCGGCCCCATTGAAGTGAATGGGTCCGCATCCGAGCCGCCAAAACGGCGGCTCGGATGCGGACCAAAACAACGGCCGTCTGCATGAGGCCTAACTCATACAAACATTCTTTTTTCTTTTAATGACTAATGGTTGCTACTATTTACATAAAAAGACAGATACTAAAACCTCCCACTGCCCTTCTTCACTAATATGGCTGACGTGTCCTTCGGCTCACATGGTGTCCATTCAAGGTTTAGGCCCCATAGTATTTTTGTAGATGCTGAAAGACTTTCAAACCACATTCGAAGGTCAATGACAAAATGAAAGCTAAAGCCAATTTAGCTCCCATCAGGTGCCTTGTTTTTTTAAAAGCTTTGATGGAAATATAGTCAAATTTTATTCATATGAATTATTTCTATTAAAAAGATCATCACAACAATTCAACCATGAAATGACGCAACTAGCAAGTATATCAATCTCCTTCCATCATACGACAACAAATCAATGCCAAAACTGAAATAGCTGTGCCCCTTACGTCATTTGTCAAGGCATTACAGGGTTACATCAGTAGCGCCTCATTAGATACCTTGAAAAACTAATCAGTAGATGTCTAACCTATACTGTCTGTGGACAACTGCTGATTTCAAAACTGTCCAATCTGGGTCGCCCTTTATTAATTGGTGGGTCCTTGAGAGAACAGCCACTGAACTTTGCTGCTACTACCAAAACCACTGATAATCCAAAAACATAAAAGTATAACAATCCCTCATTGCTCCCGTTCTGACTATTCTTATTAAAATCTGTCACTTTGTGATCAGATATTTTTGGTTGTGACAAGTTATGATCAATATACTTCACTATATGTTTGTGTTTAAGTTGGTCATACACATTAGCCAAACTCGTTAATTTCAGTGGGACTGGCAGACAATCTAACAGCAGACGTTGAGGAAAAGAAGGATTTTTGTCCGTTGGATTTCAACAAGTCCAATCCTTTTGTACTCAGAAAACGTACTGTAAGCCACAACCAAAGGTGTCATCTAAAGTGTGTGGCCAACTTTAATAAGTCCTCCACGTTTACTCATTCAGACTGTAATGGAGCTGGTGCTATTCTCATTATGCCTTTTTATTTGGCTATGTGTAACACATTTCACATGAGCAAAATAATCCTGAGGATGAGAAGAGAATAAACAATTAGCAAAAAGTCACATAATTAAAAGATAAACGTGGCATTGTTAATTTAAGATAAGGAAATTTCATTGACATCAAAGCTCTTCCAGTATTAAAAGTTAATGTTACTGAAACTCAATTAATAGCTGCATTCCTGCAATGCAAATTAAGGGAGATAAAAGCAAGTCAACCTGGGATCTGGAGAGCACTTGTCTGGGATCTAATGGGGATTTCTAGTAACTGCTGAAAGTGATGATCTCCAGAATTACAAAGAAGACTCGATACTTTAGAAACTTGCATTCCATCATCACTGATTGGCTCTTTGCTCTATTTGACTTATTATATATTGCAATTATGCTGTCACCACAAGATGCAGTGTAAGCTGCAGGCAGCATGTTATAGAGCAGGGGGAGCTGAGCAGATGATATATAGTTTTGTGGTAAAAGATTCAGTATAACTTGTAATTTATTCATTTATGTACCTCCTACACACACACACACATCATCCCAAACCCTGTTCAGGTTGGAAAGGACAATACAGTTGTGGACACACATCTTTCAGGGCTGTGTGGCTATGAAACTCTGTTGCGACCATCAATGGCAAACAATGGTGCTCAGTGATGAAAGCAGGTACTGCCTTGTTCCCTTACGTCCTACCAGCAGCACAGATGGGGTTAACTACCCCCCCGTGGACTGGTAGGACTGGCGGAATTTTAATGAGCCCAAGAACCAATAACAAAGCTTTACACACCTACAAAAGGAGGGAACACCCCCCAGCTCACTGTGTTCTTTTCTGTCCTCCGGAGAGGTGGACTGGCGGTTCCCCTCCGTTTTTTTGGGGAAGTGTTTTTTTGTGTTTGGCGGTTTCTTTCCGCCTACTTTGGTATTTTTTTCTCTAAGCCCCCCTTTACTTAGTTTCGGGGATTCTCCTTTCTTACCTCCCCTCTTCTCCGTGCGGCGCCGCGTCTCCGATGGGCGCCGCCATCACCGGAAGTGACATCGGCCCCTTCCCGGTGTCACTTCCGGTTCAGCTGACGCCACTTCCGGTTTTCGGCTTTGGCCGAGGATATTCCTTTTTTCAGCCAGATTTTTTTGAGGCGATAGATGCTCTGTCTGTATTCTGCTGCGCTAGGGGAGGGGGAGTAGTTTAGCCTATTTTATCAAATTATAATAGGCTTATTCTGTCTCAGAGTTAGGATCTAGTTTAGATCCTCCTAGGGGCGGGAGCTCCGCTTATTTAAAGCTCCTTTTCTCTCTCAATCGTCCTCTGGCAGCACACGCTTTCTAAGCTAGCTCCCAGAGCCCATTAGTACCTGGTACTTCTTCTTTTGTTCGCATTGCAGTTTTTTTCTGCTGCGCTACTTCGGTGGGCCTCTGCTATGCCCTTTCTCCTGATGGTTGTCAAATTGTCACAATTATTAATTTAGAAGTCCTAAACATGCATCAACAAGGTAAATTCCAACACACTAATAACTTGTCCCCTGAAGAAATAGTAGCAATTAACTCCCTTCAGACACATAAAGAGATCATTTACAAACCAGCGGACAAAGGTGGAGCCATTGTGGTGATGGATAAATCCATGTACTTCAATGAAGTGATGTCACAATTATCGGACAAACAAACGTACGAGCCACTACCATCAAATCCCACATCGGCCATTGCACTCAAAATCAGCAAAGTACTTGACCATTACAAATCCATCAATATAATCGATGACAATACAGTAACCTTTCTCACTAAGCAACATCCTATTATTCCTGTCTTTTACATACTCCCAAAAATGTACAGAACCCTCTTGGACGACCGATTGTAGCATCTACTGACTCAATCCTATCACCCTTATCAATCTTTCTAGACCGCATACTAACACCACTCACTAGAACCTCACAGTCATTCATTCTGGATACCAATGACTTCATCACAAAACTTCGGAATGTTACAGTAACATCAGACACCTCACTTGCAACCATGGACGTAAATAGTCTTTATACTTCTATCTCACATGAGAGAGGCATTGAAGCAACCAAATCACTCTTAACATCACATTCTAAACTATCTGCACCAGAACAGGAATTTTGTATACAACTCCTGTCACTTGTTCTCAAAGAGAATTACTTTCTATTTGGTGATTAATATTATGTACAGAAGCACGGGACCGCAATGGGGGCCAATATGGCGCCGCCGTACGCAAATTCCTATATGACTGATTTCGAAACTAAATTTGTATACACCCACCCGTTATACCAACATCATGCGAAGGTGTGGTTACGATTCATAGATGATGTTTTCCTCATATGGGATGGACCCAAATCTCACTTAGAATCTCTCTACAATGATCTCAACGACATATATCCCGAATTGGGCTTCACTATACATATTGATAATAAAGAAGTCCGTTTCCTAGACACACTGGTACAAAAGGACACCAGAAATCAGCTTCAATTCGACCTGTTCATCAAACCCACTGATAGAAACAGCTTACTTCACTACTCTAGCTGTCATCCCAACACTACCAAAAGGGCGATCCCACAATCACAGATCACCAGAGTTGAACGAATCGTCTCAGACCCAGTAACACGTACAATGAGAATTTCTGAAATAAGTAAAAAATTCACAAACAGAGGATATCCACCCCATCTAACGAAACCCAAGATAGATGCACCTCGCATTCCTTGCATAACCACATACCATCCCCTCATGCCCAAGATACATAGTGTAGTGCGCCAGAACTGGTCCATTTTACAAAGTGCATATCCATCAGTAAAAGAATTTGAAAACCCTCCACTCACTTGCTACAAACGATGTCCTAACATAAGAGACAAACTTATTCGTGCAGACTTTGGAGGGATACAAAAGATCCCCAAACAACGTTTCCTGACAAACCCTAAATATGGAACTTTTCCATGCTCACACTGCGCTCAATGCTCCAATATCATGAAAGGTGACTTTATTACACATCCACGCACAGGAAAACGGTTTCATATCAAGGATTTTTTTTACATGCGAGTCATCTTTTGTCGTTTATTTGATTAAATGTCCGTGCGGCCTAGCTTGCGTCGGGGAAACTACTCAACACATCAGTGATCGCATTTGCAAACACAAATCCACAATACGGACTAAACAACTCCTTTTACCTCTACCGGCACACTTTGAAAGATATAAACATCAAATCTCCCAACTTCGTTTTCAAGTCATCAAACAGGTGCATCAACCAAGACGCAAGGGTAACAACAACGGGAGTCATATTGGATCCACAAACTGGACACATTGGAACCAAGAGGTCTAAATAGAGAATGTGATTTCCGTATACTATCATGATTATAAACTTGCTCTTTTTCTCTGTTCTAGGCTCGTTGATGGGGACTAGGCAAACATGGGTGAGAACCCGCCCCCCTTTTTTTCCTCCCTCCCCCCCTCCACCGTTTTTCACCGCTCCTTCCCTCTCATCCCATACTAGCAGTTTTTCCCTGATTCTTGTCCACCAATCATTAAACACTGTTTATTAATAGATTTTTTTGTCTTGCTCATTATCCCTTGTTTAATTTACTCTTTTACTGTATATACAATTATTCATACTGCAATATTGTGCTATTCTTTATTACATCGACACCTGATATAACAGGACAGTGTGCAAATGTTTAACTGGTTAATTATTCTACCGGATTGCGAGATCCCCGTTTATACACCTTTCTATACCTATATCAACACCATAATCCATATTTCTAAATCCCTCCCTCATCTGGCAGAATTGTAGTTCTTCTTTTTCCAACTAATTCTCAAGTGTAAAACGCACTACTACCATACCAATTGGCCCCTCCGCCCTTTTCTTCTCCTCCTCTCACCTCTCCTCCCTTTTTGCCCACACCTTTGCCTATACTGCACCCGTATATTGAGTGCGCATGCGCGCGCATGACGCTACGTGATGACGCACAAACGATGCCTGCACTAGCCGCCAACATCCGCTCCTCTAGTACCAGCGCATGCGTTCACTCATGAGAGGCTCTGGACGTGATGACGTCACTGTTATGCGCCCATCATTACTGCTGACAGCATTAAAAAGCGCACTTCTCCTCATGCACGCCACATCCAGCACTTGCTTCTCTACCCTGCCACCAGGTATATTTTTACATCACTAGACCTATAGCAAGCAATTGTAATCTGCCCATGATGCATGTATATATTGATGCCTGACATGACGTAATAGGATCGCCTAACCCAGGTTTATAGATCCTTATTTTATGACACCAATGATGTTATTTCTCCCAAATTACTACAACTACGGCTATCGCTACATAATCTTTACCCTGTGACTTCCCTATTCCCTTCTAATTAGCTTCTAATAGGACCTATTTCCTTCTAACTCCTCCTTTCTTCACTCCCTTCTCTGTTATTAGCAGAATATCTGATATACTCCAAATTTTCTGTGACTACATTGTATACACATTATATATTTTTCTAGACCCCGCTGAAGAAGGTCGTAATGACCGAGACGTCCGGGAATTTTGTCTCATGTGGCTATATACTGTACTTATGATGTATAAAGGATCTACTCTGGATGTATACAAATGATAATCTGCAAAAAAGAATTAAATGTGATAATTTCTTTTGCACAAAAATCTTTTGGAGTGCCGTGGACTAACTTTATATTGTTCAAACCACTCTCACAGGCACCCACACTGGATCCAAGGTGTGCAGAGTACATATTTATTTAATAAACTATCCTCTGAATAGGTCATCAGTATCTGATCGATGATGATCCGACACCCAAAACGCCCACTGATCAGCTGTTTGAGAAGTGCTGCTGCCTTCTCTCTATTTCCCTAGGCCAGTGATGACACGTTCATCAGTCACGTAGCCTAGCAGCAGCTCATCCCCATTGAAGTGAATGGGTCTAAGCGTGATACCAAGCAAAGCTTCTATACAATGTACAGCACTGTGCTTGGTGGGCTGCGAGAAGGCTACACAGCTCACAGGAGTGCTGCTGCCTTCTCAAAACCGCTGCATGTAGGACCTCCACTGATCAGATACTGATGATCTATCCAGTACACATACAGTAGAACACAATCACAACATTTAACTTAATAACAGTGCATTAACATTTTTAGTTAACCCTTTGCAGTAGTCCTACTGGGGTACTGCAAAAGCTTCACTTTAAATGTGAGAAATGATCACTAGCTTCAAAAATGCTTGGCATGGCAGGCTATTTAACAAGTCTACAATGTCATGCATTCTCTGCTTCAGACTGACGGCCTCTTATGGTGCTGAAATACTGTATGTCACCTACATCAGTCACTGCACACATTACTTGGATACAAGTGGAAGGGGTGACTCAGGTGGATAATTTGTAACATCCAGTTAAGCTGGCACCCACACCAAGAAACTTGTGGTCTCTGAGTTTACCTGCAAATCAGGTAAAGATAAAGGAATTCAGCGCATACTGTGGTATGTCTGGCAGTAGCGGAGTGACTAGGAGACGTGTGGCTGCATTGAACTCAGTGAACCTCTATGGATTTGTCTTCAGGTTGCTCCCCCTTGTGGCTGTTTAGTGTTGTTATCTGTGTCGTCACTGAAATGGAGCTGAAAAAGCTTTTTTCTACACAGTGAAGATTATACAATTCACTTGACAATGACTGCTGCATTTAACCTGTTTTTTTCCAGGTTAACTGGTGGATTTCTGAAGAATGTTATTTCATTGACAGTATTTATTTGAAGGAAAGTATGTTTTATTTTTAAATGAACTCAATATACCCAATGTACAAAAGATGTAAAAATCCCACGTGATCTCTTTGATCATTTTATGATTTATATTAAAATCAAAACTGTGAGAAATAAATTAATTTTCCTTATGTATCCCAGCAGAGCAGGCATCTCCCCCCTCCTCCTGCGCTGCGTGCCTGACCACTCCTGTGACAGCTCTGCTTGCAACATGGAGATAACTGGAACCCCCCCAATACGCACAAACACTATGGGGGTTATTTACTAACAGAAATACGTCTATATTAGGCATATTTCTAGTGCAGATTGCAGTGCAAAGGTTCTTTGCACCGCAATCTGCAACTTTTCCCCTCTCACGGCCGGTCTAAAAAAGTGGGTATGGTGTGAGCGGGGATCGGCGGATAGGCCCATCTCATTTATCATTTTCTACGCCTGTTTTAGGCATAGCAAATGGTCTAAATGTAAGACAGCAAGGCTTACATGTAGACCAGCGCTGGATGGGCCATAGTTATGTAGACCCCCTATATGTCTTACATCCTCGCCATATGTACCTCTCCTGCTGCACCAACATTTTTTAAATTTGAATCATATGTAATATTAAAGGGGTTCTGCAGTTTGTTTAAATTGATGATCTATCCTCTGGATTGATCATCAGCATCTGACCGGCGGGGGTCCGACACCCGGGATCCCCGCCGATCAGCTGTTTGAGAAGGCAGCGGCGCTCCAGCAGTGCCGCGGCCTTCTCACTGTTTACCGTTGGCCCAGTGACGGCACGACTAGTATCAACTGGTCTGGGCGGGGCTAAGCTTCATTCAAGGGCCGTTTGAAGGAATTTGGGGGCCCCAAGCAAAATAGACATGGAGGCCCCCCCTCCACGCCCTCCCCACCTTACGCACGCAAAGCCTACAGGAACCACAGTATAGCCATACAGTTTAAGTTCACCCACACTTTATATAAATAAAAAAGGAGGTTTACAGTGCAAATACTGCTGTTGCATTTAATGTGCATGAAATTTGAACATTTTCAACAAATGTTCTACTTACTCCACAGATCCCCCATGATGGCACTGTTTAGGGGAGGGGGGATCTGTGGATGGCACTGTTTAGGGGGGATCTGTGGATGGCACTGTTTAGGGGGGAGATCTGTGGATGGCACTGTTTAGGGGGGAGATCTGTGGATGGCACTGTTTAGGGGGGAGATCTGTGGATGGCACTGTTTAGGGGGGAGATCTGTGGATGGCACTGTTTAGGGGAGGGGGGATCTGTGGATGGCACTGTAGGGGGATCTGTGGATGGCACTGTTTAGGGGAGGGGGGATCTGTGGATGGCACTGTAGGGGGATCTGTGGATGGCACTGTTTAGGGGAGGGGGGATCTGTGGATGGCACTGTAGGGGGATCTGTGGATGGCACTGCCATCCACAGATCCCCCTACAGTGCCATCCACAGATCCCCCTCCCCGACGCTCACAGCAGTATATTTATAAACTAATCAGTAACTACTTTAACTTTAATCATTGCTCATTGCTGAGCTCTTTACTTGGATAATTTGGATATCTTACTTTGTCTTAGCTCCGGTAATAGCAGGCAGTGCGGGGGGTGGCGCTCACTCACTGACGTCACGCGCCTGCGCCGCCTAGTGGGAGGAGCAGGCGCGTGACGTCAGTGAGTGAGCGCCGCCCCCCGCACTGCCTGCTATTACCGGAGCTAAGACAAAGTAAGATATCCAAATAATCCAATTAAAGAGCTCAGCAATGAGCAATGATTAAAGTTAAAGTAGTTACTGATTAGTTTATAAATATACTGCTGTGAGCGGCGTGGCTCTGTATATTCTAACCCCCAGGCAAGCGTCCCTGTCACCATGGGAACGCCTGGGGGTTAGAATATACCATCGGATTTGAGTTTTTACGATCTCACTGAGCTCGTAAAACTCAGATCTGATGGTATATTCTAACCCCCAGGTAAGTGTCCCCGTCACCATGGGAACGCCTGGGGGTTAGAATATACCATCGGATCTTCTGAGTTACTCAGTGGCCTGGCTGGAAGTTGGCCCCGGGCCAGCTCAGGGCCCCAAGCAATTGCTTGTTTTGCCTGTCTGTTAGCGACGGGCCTGCGCTAGTTGTGACGTCACTGGGCCAGCGGTAAACAGTGAGAAGGCCGCGGCGCTGCTGGAGCGTTGCTGCCTTCTCAAACAGCTGATCGGCAGGGGTCCCGGGTGTCGGACCCCCGCCAGTCAGATGCTGATGATCTATCCAGAGGATAGCTCATCAGTTTAAACAAACTGCAGAACCCCTTTAACAGTCATTTATGAATTCATTAATGCTGCACAGCAACCTCCAGAGCAACCAAATCCAACCACAACCCAGCACCCCCCTTACTGGTGTGTATGATGGTGACCCATGCAGAGTCTTACATTATTTCTGGCACACTGTGCGCCGCCAAAACTCATTTCTAAGGCTACTTTCACACTGGCATTTTGGCTTTCCGTTTGTGAGATCCGTTCAGGGCTCTAACAAGCGGTCCAAAACTGATCAGTTTTGCTATAATGCATTATGAATGGAAAAGGATCCGCTCAGAATGCATCAGTTTGCCTCTGATCTGTCTCCATTCCGCTTTGGAGGCGGACACCAAAACGCTGCTTGCATCGTTTTGATGTCCGTCTGACGAAACTGAGCCAAACGAATACGTTCTGACACACAATGTAAGTCAATGGGGACGGATCCGTCCTCCATTAACTTTCAATGGTGTTCAAGACGGATCCGTCTTGGCTATGTTAAAGATAATACAAACTGATCCGTTCTGAACGGATGCAGACGGTTGTATTATCTGAACGGACCCGTCTGTGCAGATCCATGACGGATCCGCACCAAACGCGAGTGTGAAAGTAGCCTTAGCTGTCTGAACAACCATTTGTTGGCCAGAAATGTGAGCCCCACAACTGCATGTTTTACGTCTTTGGTAACTAGAATATTTTCTGTTTGTCACAAAGTACTGTATCAGATCAGCTGGTAAAAATGTCAATTTTTACAATGGTCCCACATTTGTCAATATACACTCACCTAAAGAATTATTAGGAACACCATACTAATACGGTGTTGGACCCCCTTTTGCCTTCAGAACTGCCTTAATTCTACGTGGCATTGATTCAACAAGGTGCTGATAGCATTCTTTAGAAATGTTGGCCCATATTGATAGGATAACATCTTGCAGTTGATGGAGATTTGAGGGATGCACATACAGGGCACTAAGCTCCCGTTCCACCACATCCCAAAGATGCTCTATTGGGTTGAGATCTGGTGACTGTGGGGGCCATTTTAGTACAGTGAACTCATTGTCATGTTCAAGAAACCAATTTGAAATGATTCGAGCTTTGTGACATGGTGCATTATCCTGCTGGAAGTAGCCATCAGAGGATGGATACATGTTCTCATTCTGTTTACGCCAAATTCGGACTCTACCATTTGAATGTCTCAACAGAAATCGAGACTCATCAGACCAGGCAACATTTTTCCAGTCTTCAACAGTCCAATTTTGGTGAGCTCGTGCAAATTGTAGCCTCTTTTTCCTATTTGTAGTGGAGATGAGTGGTACCCGGTGGGGTCTTCTGCTGTTGTAGCCCATCCGCCTCAAGGTTGTGCGTGCTGTGGCTTCACAAATGCTTTGCTGCATACCTCGGTTGTAACGAGTGGTTATTTCAGTCAACGTTGCTCTTCTATCAGCTTGAATCAGTCGGCCCATTCTCCTCTGACCTCTAGCATCCACAAGGCATTTTTGCCCACAGGACTTCCGCATACTGGATGTTTTTCCCTTTTCAGACCATTCTTTGTAAACCCTAGAAATGGTTGTGCGTGAAAATCCCAGTAACTGAGCAGATTGTGAAATACTCAGACCAGCCCGTCTGGCACCAACAACCATGCCACACTCAAAATTGCTTAAATCACCTTTCTTTCCCATTCTGACATTCAGTTTGGAGTTCAGGAGATTATCTTGACCAGGACCACCCCCCTAAATGCATTGAAGCAACTGCCATGTGATTGGTTGACTAGATAATTGCATTAATGAGAAATAGAACAGGTGTTCCTAATAATTCTTTAGGTGAGTGTAGTTATGCCAGTTCAGGAATAAAGGAACATTTTTTGGAAGTTACAAAGGTAAAAAATGTTTGTGACTTTCCTCTGTACTTATCAAAATCTACACCTTTCATAACAAGAAAAAGGAATAAGCAATGTGATCAAAATGTCTGGCACGCCCAGTCTTAGTATGACCACATGGTGAGGTTGTGTGGCTCTGATGATGCAGTTGTGCTGCATTCGTGTGCCGCGTGGCCATGAGGGATGCGGGAGGCTCTAATTAAACCAATTTAGTCAGTCTGTATTGTTAAGGGCCACGCAGCACCTTCAATATTGTGCAGCCATTAACAATGCAGACCGACTAAACAGTGTGGTCTTATGCTGTGTGATAATTAGAGGGTAATCTGCTTTCAACACATAAAAGGTGATAGAGTTACAGCTAAAAAGTACCTCTCAGCTATCAGACATGTCTGTTTGAGGAAATGCAAGCATTCACTATGAAATAGCAATTCTAGAGTACCCGTATCTTTTAGGTTTCAGCATTGTGCTGTTCCTCTTTTATTCCCCCTAGAAATCTATGAAATAATTGATAAATGGGTGATGCAAGTTGGAGATTATTAATATTATTAATATTTATTATTAAAGTGCCATTCATTCCATGGCGCTGTACATATGAAAAGGGGTATACATACATAATACAGACAATTGCACTAAATATAAACAAGACGAGTTACAAACTAGTACAGAAGTAGAGAGGTCCCTGCCCGCGAGGGCTTACAATCTGCAAGGAGATTTACTTATACAGTCTGACACAGTCCAAACAGTGTTCACAGTGGCCCTGTGTAAGCTTCTTACATTTACAACTGGTGGAGGATCCTTTGAAGTTATGTAGAGGCCGGTGCCTCTTCATAACTCCAGTGGATACACCACCAGATGCAAGGTTTATTAATTCCGGTGTTTAAAACGCTGGTCTTAATAAATGTGCCCCTGTATATACCATATGTCACCAGCCTCGTCATAAATTAGGGGCATCCTCCGACAGTCCGTGAACCTAAACAGAAATAGATTTCTGGCTTTATTTGCACCAGAGAATTGGTATAAATGAAGATAAAGTTGCCTCGGGTGTAGGCCATGCCCCTTTCCTACCCTTGCCACGCACCCTTTTGGATAGGTGGCAAGAGCAGCGTAAAAAGAAGCATGTGCAACTTTTTTTTACTCAAAAAGTTGCATTTAAAAAGTCATAAACACACAGCTCGCGACTTTAAAGACACTTTTCTGACGCAAGGAAGATGATAAATCTCCCCCAAAGTGTTAGGACCCCAAATCCCAAATAAACCTCCAATAATCTATACAAGGCTGCCCAATTTAGGACTAAGGTTCGCACCTGTAATACAAAACCACAACGGAAGTATTAGATCTAATCCCTCCTGGCTTCTCTGAAAGGCTTTTTAGATGTGGAAGGTGTGCTAATTGTAAGCGCAACAGTTTCCCAGGAAGAACTCAGGTAGTGAAATCAAAGGCCAATGATAGAAGAAACAAGTGAGGGAATCATGTACCTAATAGAAAGCCCTCGAGGCAAACAATATATAGGACACAGTTATAATATTGAGATTGGTTTCCCTAAAGATACATTATCACAACATTGTAAAAAATATGCATGCCGGTGATCCCAAGTCCTTGATCTTTTCAGCATGATGTATATTGTGATACAGTGCGCAGTAGAGGTATGGTGGTGGGGGGTATTTCACCCGGTGGTTCAGTTTAGCTGGGTGAGATAACTGAAATCCAGAAAATAGTGCTGCTTCAGCAAGGCATAGCTTGCTGGAGATTGTTTTGTTTAACGTTGTATGGGCTGGATTTCTTTGGAGTGGGAGACAGGTTGGTAGTGGGAGTCTCTCAGTCCGCACCCCTAGTCTACTACAGGTATTCCCTTTAGCTGAGGAGATCACAGGTGAGGTCAGCTGGGCTGTAATCAAGGAGGCATAAGACAACCCTCTGTGTATGACTGTAGAGAGGACATGACCCTACAGAGAGGGTTGGAGCCTGAGATCCTGTGTATAACCTGTGCTTAGATGTGACTCAGGGAAAACTACTGTGTATTAGTTAGAGCCCAGACGGGCAGGTGTTTATTTCATTTTGATGCTTATGTTTGTGAGGGTGCTGAAGTGCCACAATAAATCACCAGTTTGGACATTAAATCTGGTTGTCTGCGAAGAAGTCTGTGACTGCGACGCCCTGAGAGTGATCCCTTACTATATATATGTGAATCAATCTAACTAATGTCTCCAAACATCAGATCATCCAATAGTGTGAAATATCACTAGGCATTTATGGTCCCTTGATGACAATTTAAAGGAATAATACATTAAAGGCAAACGTTGCACTAAATACACAGCTTATTATATTATGAAAATACCATAATTACCAACTCTGCTAGCAGGTATTAAAAATCATCAATCCAGTTCACGTTTTATGGCTGCCTCCAGCTGCATTGACTTTGTTTTGCAAAAAGATCCCCTGGACCCCAGTTCACACCTAGTGCTTGGAATTATTCTTTTAAAAGCTTTCTTGAGTTATTTATGCATTATTTTGAAGTATTGTTTTTATTTTATGTTTATAAGTTATTTAAATGATTGTATTTGTGAGAGTCCTGGTATACATACATCATACAGTTAACTATACTGTGACCTGCAATAAACCTCAGATTAATTCATGCAGGTCTGGAGCACCAATTCTGTTATTTATATGGTTTATTATTGAAGTCCTAAGGGTAAAGGACATAATTAGGTTGCTCGACCGAACATTAATCCACCTCATCCTCGGTTGAACCTACCACACTTCTTTTACATAGTCTTCAAACTATAAGAAACTTGTCCGCGTTCTGGATAGTACACATGGATGAGTTTTTAAACTGTCTGCACACAGATGATGTCTGTCTGTTTTACTCGCAGACCCAGTCTCTTGAATGAGTGAGTCTTGAGGGAAAATCTAAGCTGGATGGTGCATGCTAGATGGTGCATGAAAATTCACCCATGTGAATTAGCCCGGTCTCTTTAAATGTTTTTTTTTTTAGACTGAAATATTGATGACCTGTCCTCAGGATAAGCCACCAGTAGCAGATCGGTGGAGTTCTCCACTTGACATCTACATCAATCAGCTGCTGGAAGGAGCCGCAGTACTTAGGTGAGCACTGTCGCCTTTTCCTTGGCCTGTGGCATCACATCCATCAGTCACATATCCTTTCTGCATCTCAGTCCCATTCAGGTGGATGAGATGGAGCTGCAATACCAAGTGCAGCCACTAAACAACGTACAACGCTGTACATGGTCTACATGAAGACGTCATAACGTTCTTCTAGGAGCCACAGCCCCTTCAAGCAGCTGATCAGCAGGGATGCCGGGTGTTGGACCCCCACCGATCTAATGATAGGTCATCAACATTCAAGTTCTGAGAAACTCTCTACATGGTCAGTGTTCAGTCCAGGTGCTTGTCCATTCTAAGATGTAAGAAAACTGTTTGCCTGAATAAGCCCAAACAACCCTTTTGACACTTTGAAGAGGCTCATTTACTCTTTGTTAAATACAAATGACTACAGTATGTCTAGCTGAATGCCTATGGTGCAGCAGAGTCAAATTCACTGAAGCAAATCACACAACATAAGAAAAGCTAAGATCAGTGGCAGCAAAGGTCAAAACCTGAATGTTTTATTTAACAAACCTAGAGAAGACCAGGAGCATCTCAAGAGAGACATACTGTAGAAAAATGGGAAGAAATGGACTGCAAATCCCTGCACTCATACATTAGTAAATGCAGATGCTGTTGACTAATGGCTGACCAGAATATACGTATAGTCTGCATTTTCATAGCTGAAATATGGTTCTTGTATTTTCAGCGTCTAAGGCTATGTTCACAACTGGTTGTGAAATCCAGCAGGCTGGTCCGCCATCTACCTTTTTTTTTAGCTCAACAACAGTGAAAAAGTTCATAGTTGTCAGGTCACCAACCCAGGTTGTCAAAATATTGTCAAAGATAAACTCTGATTTAACCCCTTAAGGACATAGGACGTACCGGTATGCCCTATTTCCCGAGTCCTTAAGGACACAGGACGTACCGGTACGTCCTGACTTAAAATCGGCATTCCGGCGCCGCGGGGGTTAATCGGAACGGGATGCCGGCTGAAATCATTCAGCCGGCATCCCGTAACAATGCAGGGGGGGGTCATTTGACCCCCCCGTATCGACGATCGCAGAAAACCGCAGGTCAATTCAGACCTGCGGTTTTCTGCGTTTCCGGTCCATTCGGGTGTCCTGTGACCCGATGAACCGGAAAAAGACTGCGATCGGTGGCGTAATTATACACCACCTATCGCAGTCCGAGGATTTGGAGAGGCGGTGCTGGCCCTGGTGCTGAACGCCGCTGTCCAGGGTGCTGATTGGAGCAGGGGAGAGAGGCGCGAGATTCAAACTTCCTGCGCTCCTCTCTCCCCTCCTCTTCCTGTCCAGCACCCTGACCGTGCAGCACCATTCGGCACCAGCTCCTGCGTCCCCCTAATCGCCATCCATCACCCTCCTGCACCCATCGCCACCCAGGTAGGTTAGGGTCAGTGAGGGAGAGGCACCGTTAGGCAGGAAAAGAAGGGAAAAGTTAGAAAAAAAAAAAAGTTCTTTTATTTCAAAACTTTTTTTGATCCATCCTTTAGACCCCAGACCCCCCCCTGCCACTTGCCTAGGGATCCTGTGGCCCACCCTAGTACGAGCCGCCCTGGGGTTCGTACTGGTTTCCCGGCCCACCAAATAAGTCCACCGGAGCCCCCTGCCGATGAACTTAGTTGGTGTCCCCCAGTGGACTTTGAGCCTGAGATTCCGGATTTTGCTGGCAATCCTGGAATCCAGATTCCCACAGTGGGGTTTACTGAAATTGACTATTTTAGTTTTTTTTTCAGTAACCCACTGGTGAATCTGATGGTGGAGCAGACGAATCTGTACGCCCAACAGTTCGTCGCTCAAAACCCAGGCTCATTTTTGGCTAGACCCGGTGGCTGGACGCCGGTCAGTGCTGCCGAGATGAGGACATTTTGGGGCCTCGTGCTGCATATGGGTCTAGTCCAAAAACCCAGTGTCAGGCAATACTGGAGTGGGGACGTCCTATATCAGACCCCACTGTACAGTATGGTCATGACACGCTCCCGGTTTGAGGCCGTCCGGAAATGTCTGCATTATTCCGATAATGCAGCATGTCCACCCCGAGGTGATCCTGCCTATGACCGGCTGTATAAGATACGGCCGGTCATCGATCACTTTGGGGCCAAATTCATGGAGGCCTACATACCTGGAAGGGAGGTCGCGGTTGATGAGTCTCTCGTTGCGTTCAAGGGGAGACTCAGTTTCCGCCAATACATTCCCACAAAGCGGGCGAGGTATGGCGTGAAGCTATACAAAATTTGTGAGAGTACCTCAGGGTACACTTACAAATTTCGTGTGTACGAGGGGAGAGATTCCCGTATTCAACCCCCAGAATGTCCCCCCACTCTGGGTGTTACCGGGAAA
Organism: Bufo bufo; assembly: GCF_905171765.1. NCBI lineage: Eukaryota > Metazoa > Chordata > Amphibia > Anura > Bufonidae > Bufo > Bufo bufo. Next base: position 150,797,265 of record NC_053397.1, on the reverse strand, counting down.
CTCGTGTGGGACCTTATGTACCCACTGCTGGATAACGGTTACCACTTGTACGTGGACAACTTTTATACCAGTATCCCCTTGTTCAGGTCCCTTGCCGCCAGATCCACGTTCGCTTGTGGGACCGTGCGGAAAAATCAACGCGGCCTCCCTGCCTACCCCCTCCAGGTACCTATCCCCAGGGGTGAGACCTGTGCCCTTACCAGTGGAAACCTGTTGCTGGTCAGGTATAAGGACAAGAGGGATGTCCTTATGCTGTCCACAATCCACAGTAACAGCACCACCCCAGTCCCTGTGCGAGGTACCGCGGCAACGGTCCTCAAGCCCGATTGTATCGTCGACTACAATCGGTATATGGGAGGAGTTGATCTCTCTGATCAAGTCCTCAAGCCATATAACGCCATGCGCAAAACCCGGGCATGGTACAAAAAAGTTGCGGTCTACTTGGTGCAGGTTGCCATGTACAACTCTTTTGTACTATCCCGAAGCGCTGGCAGCACAGGGATATTCCTCCAATTCTATGAGGCAGTCCTCAAGGCCCTGATCTTTTCGGACCGGGAAAGAGCAGGCCGGAGTACCTCGGGAATTGGAGGCGCCCGGATCGTCCCTGGCCAACACTTTCCAGGTGTGGTCCCCCATACTGGAAAGAAGGGACGAACCCAAAAAAAGTGCAGAGTGTGTCACAAGAGGGGGATACGGAAGGACACCACCACTCAGTGTGACACGTGCCCCGATTATCCGGGCCTCTGCATTATCGATTGCTTCAGGGAGTATCACACTTCCATGGAGTACTAAATTTTTATAATCCCCAACAGTCCACTAGAGAACATAAAAAACTATGGCTCTCAGACTTTGGAGACACGGAAACATTTTTTTTTTCCCAAAAAAATATTAGTTTTAGTGCAGGCATCCTCAAACTGCGGCCCTCCAGATGTTGTAAAACTATAACTCCCAGCATGCCCAGACAACCTACAGCCATCAGCAGGGCATGGTGGGAATTGTAGTTTTACAACATCTGGAGGGCCGCAGTTTTTAGGATGCCTGCTTAGTGTCTCCAAAGTCTAAAAGCCATACATATTGGGCATCGTCGCGTGCGTAAAAGTCGTCGCTATAAAAATAACTTTTGCCCAAACGCCTCGGATGAACGGTGTTAAAAATATAAAATAAAAACGGTGCCAAAACACCCATTTTTGGGCAAAATTTCCATTTGAATCCTTTTTGCCGGTAATAAAGCAAGGGTTAACAGCCAAACAAAACTCAATATTTATGGCCCTGATTCTGTAGTTTGCAGAAACACCCCATATGTGGTCGTAAATGGCTATATAGCCGCACGGCAGGGCATAGAACGAAGGGAACTCCATATGGTTTCTGGAAGGCAGATTTTGATGGACAGTTTTTTTTTTGACACCATGTACCATTAGAAGCCCCCCCTGATGTAGCCTAGACTAGAAACTCCAAAAAAGTGACCCCATCTAAGAAACTACACCCCTCAAGGTATTCAAAAGTTACTTTACAAACTATGTTAACCCTTTAGGTGTTCCACAAAACTAAATAGCGAATGTAGAAACAATTTTAGAATTTAATTTTTTTGTTACATTGCCTCAAAAAGAGTAATATAGAGCAACCAAAAATCTAATTTACCCCTAAAATAGTCCCAAAACAACAACCACCTTATCCCGTAGTTTCCTAGATGGGGTCACTTTTATGGAGTTTCTACTCTAGGGGTGCATCAGGGGGCTTGAAAGGGTACATGGTGTCAATAAACCAGTCCAGCAAAATCTGCCTTCCAAAAACCATATGACATTCCCCTTCTTCTATGTCCTGCCGTTTAGCCAAACAGTAGTTTACGACCACATATGGGGTGTTTTTGCAAACTACAGAATCAGGGCAACCCATTTTGAGTGTTGTTTGGCAGTTAACCCTTGTTTTACTCCTGGAAAAAATTTATTATATTGGAAACTTTTCCAAAAAATAGAAATTTCAAAATTGTTTCTCCATCTGCCATTAACTCTTGTGGAACACCTAAAGGGTTAACAAAGTTTGTAAACCCAGTTTTGAATACCTTGAGGGGTGTACTTTCTTAGATGGAGTCACTTTTTTGAAATTTCTATTCTAGGGGTGCAACAGGGGGCTTCAAATGGGACATGGTATAAACAAAACCAGTCCTGCCAAATCTGCCTTCCAAAACCCATATGGTGTTCCCCTCCTTCTATGTGCTACCGTTCGGCCAAACAGTAGTTTACGACCACATATGGGGTGTTTTTGCAAACTACAGAATCAGGGCAACCCATTTTCAGTGTTGTTTGGCAGTTAACCCTTGTTTTACTCCTGGAAAAAATTGATTATATTGGAAAATTTTCCAAAAACTAGAAATTTCAAAATTGTTTCTCCATCTGCCATTAACTCTTGTGGAAGACCTAAAGGGTTAATAAAGTTTGAAAGAATGGGGTCATTTTTGGGAGGTTTCTATTATCTAAGCCTCACAAAGTGACTTCAAACCTGAACTGGTCCATAAAAAGTGGGATTTTGAAGATTTCGGAAAATTTCTAAATTTGCTTCTAAACTTCTAAGCCTTGTAACATCCCCAAAAAATAAAATATCATTCCCAAAATGCTACAAACATGAAGTAGACATATGGGGAATGTAAAATCATCACAATTTTGGGGGGTATTACTATGTATTACAGAAGTAGAGAAACTGAAAGTTTGAAATTTGCTAATTTTTCAAAATTTTTGGTAAAAATTTTATTTTTTATGCAAAAAAATTAACTTTTTTGACCCAATTTTAGCAGTGACATGAAGTACAATATGTGACGAAAAAACAATCTCAGAACGGCCTGGGTAAGTCAAAGCGTTTTAAAGTTATGAGCACTTAAAGTGACACTGGTCAGATTTCCAAAAAATGGCCTGGTCCTTAAGGTGAAAATGAGCCCGGTCCTTAAGGGGTTAAAGAGTTATTCCATGACTGATATATGACATCATATAGTACATGACAACCTCTTTCTAACAAATATAGAACAAGGCCTGTACCTCACATGGAATCAGAGATCTCCCCATTCATTTCTCCACTTGCTCTGCTAGATTTATTTCAAGCTGGCAGCCCAGGGGTGTATACACTCTCAGGGGATGTGTCCTTTCTGCTGTAGTTTTTTCCCTGTAACTGACACAACTGTAGATTTGTATTGTAGATTTAAGCTGAGAGCATGTGACCACTGAAGTGAGATGGACAAAAGAATCAGAAAAATAAAAAACAGCAAGTGGTGGTATAGATACATTTTACTGAATAGCTCATTGACTATACTACATTTTAAAATACTATACATGCAACTACAAAAGTATTCAGATCCAGGTCTTGGTTTGAAAAATGCTGAATGTTATTCGCAGCACAAGCCCTTTATGTTTTCATTATTAGAAAGTGGATTTTTACTCTTTTACTCTGGTCCTCAAAATGTAAGTTGACAAAGTTCTCTGTATAGTATAGGTTCTTGACACCACAGGCATTAACAGCTCCAGCACCCTTCCTCTGACATCAGTCAATGCCCTGCCGCTAACAGCTGAGTCTGCATTTTAAAGACTTCCTTCTTTGCCAGTCAAAATGCAGGAGGAAGCAGTTGAAAGGGAGAAGAGAGTTCTCATTTGTGAATGCTGGGCGTTGGATCTTCAGACTTCAGTCTTGTGACCACTGAACAGGATAATACATGCATACCATTGGCCCAGGAGTCCAAGACCGTGGTCTAAACAACAGAGAGTAGTTATATAATTGTCAGAAAGCGGTCTATTACTTTAGGACAAATTCATTGAATTTTTAAAGGGTAACTGTCATATTTTTTATTTATTTGCTAATTTACTAGAGATAGACATGTATACCTGAGTTAGTCTGTCAATGATTATCAAAAGATCTGTAATTACCATATAGTAACAACTTTCATTGATGTCCTCTGTCCCTTTCCACTGCTCCCTTAAAAGACAGTTGCTATGGTTTGTCTGTCTCTGGCAAAGAAGACAGGAAGACGGAGGGGTGGTCCTTCACCCTGCATGCCTGCATTAGGCTTCAGAGTGAGGAGGTGTGTCTCTCAGTAATCCAATCTGATTGGGTGGCAGGGAGCTTCTGGCTACAGCAAGTGTGTATGGGAAGTGAGGGAAAGCAGTTTTGGCCTCAGAGAGCTGGCAGAGGAGCCATCTTGAGAAGGTCCTCACATCATAAATGTTTAAACAGCCGCAACTATGGGAAAAACTCAAGGAAAACAGTGGTATGTGAAGAAACTAAAGATTGCTTTATACATAATGCTGCTGCAGCAGTAACATATGCTAAAATAGATTTTTTTATGAAAACATGACAGTTACCCTTTAATGACTTCTGTTGCACTGGAAACATTTTTATGAAGGTGTCTAAGCTTTTAGTTCCTTTAGTTCCTTTTAGTTCCCTTCTCACCTCCCTCTAATTGCCATTTTAAGCAGCATGCTGTCGCATCTCCCACAGTGGTAAATATCTATACAGCATTTCTGATGTTCTTAACTATTATACTAGCCTTTTACATGCTGCTCCTTTCCTCTCCAACAATGTATGCTTTTCGTACATCAAGGTTTTCCATATATATTTTTGCAGCACCTGTATGGTGGAGTTAAGATATTTGTCAAAGCCATGTTCAACTGATTCCTTTACTGGTATGTGAAGTACAACTAGGCCGCTAGAACCAGTTCATTTGAAAATGTCATACGACTATTGAAGGAATGAGGTGAGTGATTATTTCATTGTCTATGTGGAGGGAAAAAAGTGATTGTAATCTCTTATGGGTGAGGATCCCTCTCCTTTTTGTCTCCTCGTTTATTTTGATAACTTCTCATTTTACTGGGTTTGTGGATTATGCTGGCAATATATGATATAAATAAGATTATTATTATTGTTACATTGTTTAACTGGTTTTAATGATTTTTATATTGTGCTTAGCTCAGTCTTATCCATATCCACTTGTGCCTTATATCAATCTATACAAAGCCCTAAGAATTCTATAAATGCCAAAATATATATTAGCACCGTGTGCCCACTACACAACACCGCAAGGGTTGTCTCACTTCAGCAAATGGCATTATCTTGTAGGAAAAGCAAATATATGGCACTTACTAATGTATTGTGTGTCACGGACGGAAGGAAAGAGTGCAGCCCTGATATCCACCCGAACCTCTATCCCTACCTACTTGCACAGCTCGTCCTAACCGACGGCGTACAACTTGGCAGCAGTCCCTCGCTTAGATACGGGCAGGGGACTAAAGAAGATAGGAGGAGTACTGTAACAGAGTCAAGAAAGCCAAAGTAAAACCTGGGAGGTCATGCAGGTACACAGGGAGCAACAAAATAACAAGGTCAAAACAATCTGAAGTCAGAAGCCAAGATGTCACGTCAATTCCAGGGAAGTCACAGGGTCGAGGTCAAAAGCAAAGCCGAGGACCAAACACACGAAAGACACATTATGCAAAAATGCTGGTAAGGGTAGCATTTTCACAGGCAACCTGTGGCCAGCAAGCTGCCTGTTTAAATAGCCCCGACTGGAGAGTCACATGACGTGGCCAGCATCATGTGACTCGCATCACACATCTCAACACAGCTGAACGCCGATTTATCCATATCGGCGCTCAGCTCCCCAGCTGCTCTTTGTCTAGGCGACATGTACGGCCCGGTCCTCCCCACCCCCTGGTTATGGAGAAGACGAGGACGCCAGCCGTGTCCTCGCTCCTCTACCTGTGCGGAATGCAGGCGGTGCTGCGAAGGGAGAGCGTGTTGCCGGCTCCCCGTAACATTGTGATTGTCTATATTGCCGCCTTTGTTGGCTTGATTTCATCATTTTTCAGCTTCATTAAACACTTCTCTTTTCCAGAGGTTATGACTAGAGATGAGAGGAATCTATTCGCAGATTCGGAGACTGGTTCCGAATCTCAGATTTTTTTAGGCACTGAATCAAACCCGAATCTTTTCGGATTTGATTCGGACAAATCTTGTAAAACGGCACCCAGCGAATAAGCAATCACCAGTGTTCTGTCACTACCAGGCAGGAGGTAACTGCCGTCAGTTGCGGCAAAGAAATAACCAAAAATGAGATAGGAGCTTTTTATAGAAAAATCTGTGTTTTAGAGGACTAGAGGGGGTTATATACCAATTTCCAGGGCAATTGGAACAACTTTGGTTCGGAACGAATAGATTTGGACCCAAACCGAACGGTTTGAAAAATAAGTCAAATCTGAAACTAACCGAATCTTGAAAGATTTGTTCATCTCTAGTTATGACCACCCTAAAATCCAGCAGCAGTGATGGCGGTGCTCTCTAGTGGCCTGAATTGTGGGAGTGTACATAGGCACGCATGCGCAGCATCTCCCGTTTTAGCCACCTCATATCTCTGCTAGTATATGTCAGTAGCTGCACTACCGTTCATTGTTTTGTAAAACTTTGCATATCTGCATCACTGAACTTTGCCCATAATTTTGTGAAATCCATAAATGTTTTGTACAGCTACCTTCAACACAAAATCTCTAATTTCTTCAGGGTACAACCTGCAATTGCAATGTGTTTCATTGGTTTTGACAATGTGCGCAGGAATAGATCCTGCCACACCATGACCATAACTTTGCTTAACATCACATGTCACAAGGTAGATCATTCTGTGTTGGCCATATGTAAAAAGTTAGAGATTGCAGAATGTTAATGTGGCATTCACAGTTCTGCTGTTGGAAATAGTCAACAAGCTTTTTGTCATACATAGAGAAGTCAACTTACAACAGCCGAGCCAGCAGGAGGCAGTAATACGGTGCACGGGTACTGATCCAGCGACGCTGTGAATCCGCAAAAAGTTGTCCAGAACTCTGAAATAAAGCCATCACTTCTTTATTCCAAACTATTAAAATTCACTCCGGTGGCATATTACACAGCTGTCAACTGAAGTGAATTTTAATTGTTTGGAATAAAGAAGTGATGGTTTTATTTCCGAGTGCTGGACAACTTTCCATTGCCATACACACCTAAACAGCTTTGCTGAGTTTCTAAAATGCATTGGGACAGTTTATTTTTCCTACATGAAATTATTGTACAGTGTCTATTTTAAAGGGAATGTAGCACATATATTTTATTGATTAAAACCAATTTTTTGTTTTTTATTCTATACTTCATGTGTTGATGCAGGTAGCTATCTTGCCTAAACTGCTGTTAAAACTATTTAGAGATAAGATTTACAGCAACCACATGGCCTATAGGCAAAATGGATATGAGATGTTCATTGACATCTATGAGATAGTGTACTAAACATGCTCTGTGACCTATCTGTGCAGAGGTCATTGTGCAGTGAGGAGGAGTATATAAGCTGTATGCATCACCTATTGTGAATGGTTTATCCTGTGTTATCTATATATAGTTTCAATCAGTTCCAACAACTCCATTATTTGTTTTGTCAATTTGTGTAATTGATAATTTATTGATAATTGATCATATAGTAACAGGCAAAGGGCTAACGCCTTGTTGCTATCACTGTCTGATGCTGGGATGGCAGTGTCATTATGGATGGACAGATCCTTACCAGTCTCAGTTATTATTTCCATCACTTTTGGGGAAGCAGCTGCTTTGGGGCCAAAACTCAGAAGGGGAGAACTTAGAGGACTAAAAGGTTTTATTGTCAGGGCCCCTCAACAGTATAATAAAATGGCATTATATACAGAGACACTGTAGGAAATGGATGGAGGGGCTGCCAGGCCTCGTCTGAGAGAATGATCTTGACTAGCCATAAGAGTGGGGGTTGCATGGGATGGAGGGGGTTGTGAAGAAGTTGCTGGGAGGAACCCATTCAAAAATTTGCTGTTGGGCCCAGTAATTTATAGTTACACCACTGTATCTATCACTATCACTTAATGGCCAGAGTGAAAATTGCAGGATTTTAGTTTTTCTTTAAATATAAAGATAACGACAAGGTAAATTAAATATCACCAAAATAAAATATGTTTAATATATTTTTTAAACAATGGGCCATTTTTGGATGACACATCACCTATAAAGATGACACTTTCCAAAATCAAAAGTATTCCAGACAAGTCGTGTGCAGACACCAGCCAGCCAGATATGTAGTATTCTAGTTTAAGACTCTGTTCACATCTGTGCTATGCTATTCTTTATAACAGTAATTATGGTATGATGGATTTGAATGACATCAAATCCATCATTGATTTATATTGGGCATCATTAATTTATATTGGATTTCTATTGAGGTAAATTAGACATAAGAATATTGTTGCATGTCGTGCTATTCTTATCATCAAAAGTGATGGAAATAATAACTGAGACTGGTAAGGATCTGTCCATCCATAATGACACTGCCATCCCAGCATCAGACAGTGATAGCAACAAGGCTGTAGCCCTTTGCCTGTTACTATCTGATCAATTATCAATAAATTATCAATTACACTAATTGACAAAACAAATAATGGAGTTGTTGGAACTGATTGAAACTTTCTATATGTGAATGTACTGATATATGTGTGCGATTACAATATTAGAGCAAAAGGATACATTTATAGAGGAAACTGTAGAATTGAATAGATAATCTAATACCCTGTTGGGCCACCTCTAGCCTGGATACAAGTTGAGATATGGTTGGACTTGAAGGCATACAGGTTCCATGCAATATCCTGAGGTACATTTGCCACAGATGTTGCGGTTAGGCCTGTAAATTCTGCACACTCATAGGTTGCCAAAGCTGGGGTCCCAGATGGTCCTTGATTGGCGATAAATCTGAAGATTGGGCAGGCCAAGGAAATGTTGCAATCTGGCAGAGACATTCCTGGGAAACCCTTGCTGTGTGTGTGGGGTGAGCATTATCTGGCTGAAAAATGCCAGTTGGACACCCTGTGATGAAAGGCAACACAAGTGCCTGCAGGATGTCCTGTACATATCGCTGAGCTGTTAGCTTCATATGTGATGGCTTACCAGATCCAACACACAAGCAGTCGGACATGATTTTGCTCTACAGGAATGGCAGGACTGAAGTGCTCACCACAAAGTATTGATACTCAAACCCGACCATTGTGTTTTCCTGAATAGAACTTGGATTAGTCCCTAAAAATGTTACAGTTCCAGTCTACACCACTGCAAACAAAGGTGACGGTGGATGGCTGTCAATGGCAGGACATGTAGCTGGCTCCATGACACCAAATTTCCTTCTGCATCTTCAAATGCTCATGGCTGAGACTGGGGTGTGTAATTAAGGCACCACCTGTTTCTGGATGGAGGACAATGAAATTGGGAAGCTGCTCATGTTTGTTGGTAGATCAATCTATCCTCTCTACTGGTGGTCTGTCTGGGCCATCTGGAGCCTGTTCACCGTATCTGCGTGCCCTCACATAACTACTGCTCTCAACACCTCCTAACAGCTGGGACAGAACAGCCTAGATGGCAGGCAATTTGTCAAAATTACCATCCTGCTTCTCTCAGTCCAGTCATGCACCCCTTCTCAAAGTCTGTCAACTGGGCAAAATGTCTCTGAGTGCATCTTAGAGGCATATCTAGCAGTCAACAACTGTCACCAAGAGGTATACTACCCAAAAGTAGCCTCTGAGACCCTTTGTATAGGGTAGTGTAGAAAGCACCTGTAATCATTTACATATCTGCCTGGGGCATAATGCCGCAGTCTTGCAGCAATCCAATATTTCTATCTGGCAGCATTTTATTTAGAAGGAGTGCATATCTTAATTAAAAATTCTCTGTAAAAAATGCAGGGATAAAATACATAATTTGTGCATGCTGTATGTAATTAAGTAATATGGATAAAAGAAATAACAGTGAGGGTCATACTAGGTCATCCTTTTATGTTTTGATTAATTTAAAAGATAATTGATCCAGTTTTGCTGATTCTATTGATCCTATGGAAACATGCTACAGTTTGGCTTGAGGTAAAAATATATTGCAACAGTTTTCTTTGGTGCATTCATACTATGGTGCAGTTGATTGATTAGTCTAAAATAATTCCATTACGTTCTTTAGTAGAAAGAAAAAAATTGCATGTCAGGTGTTAAAGATCAGATGTCAGCTGTCATTTCATGAAAATTAAAAAAATAAGCAATGAATTATGGGTTACTACCCCAATTCTTCAAAATACAAATGTATATCAAAATATTTTTTTTCATGGTAAAGTCATAGTCCTCCAGGGCACGCCAAAAGTATTTACTGAAAAAACTGGAATATTACATGTATCATATAGTCAGGTGCATGAAAAATACATTTACATATATTAAGGCATTCATAAAAGCATAAGGAAATGTAATTCAGAGAGCTTTGAGAACAAGATATTGCATCTGTTAAGATGAACTGTGGCAGCTTTAGAAACACTTATGATCCCTGCACAGGGAGCTGATATAGGTCAATGAAGGGTAGACTAAACACAAACTGACATTTTTAGTAAAAGATTAAAGAGGCCATGAAATCATAAAATGGAACTGATCACAGACACTACATAGCAACAATAAGCATAGATAATCTTCATTTTGCTCTAATAATCTGTATATAGCGCACCTTATCATCTTATAGGAGGAGTCTAAATTAAATTAACTTTATGGTTGCTTTTCCTGCAGCAAGAAAATAAAGAGCTACAGTATATCAAAGCTCTGGCTTCACAACTGATAGCATTCAAAAAGAGAGCGACCCTACAGATTAGGATTAGGAGGCCATGCATTTCTAGAAGATTGCCCCAAATCACAGATTTACATCAAAATGTATTTGCTGGATTACACAATTATGTACCATTACTTACCTTTCTTCTTGGCCGAGATGGATGGTGCAAGATGTCCAGGTTTAAAAACTGTCTCTGGGGCACTTATCAAGATATTTACACCAAGAAGGAACTAATTATGGCACACATCATATGCGCACCATAATTTGCAACTTTTCAAGCTTCTCGCCCCTTTTCCAAAGGATTGGCAAGTTATAGTAATTTCGGCAGGCAAAGTCTCACCCCTTCCCGCAAATTCTGCCCCTAAGGAAAGGGGCAAACTTTGTGGGAGGGGGTGGGGCTTTGCCAGCTGAATTTACTATCACTTTTGCCAGAAAGTGGTGGAAGTTATAGCTGTAGCTGGCATTGACTTCAGTATCTGACGCATGGTAGGTCAGAGATGTGCCTTATTTATTAAGAGGCATCTGACACTTAATAAATCAGGCGCACCAAACGCCAGTGCTGGCAGATCAAGACTGGCATATAGATACGTCAGTCATAAATGTCCCTCAATGTCTTATTTTCAATGTTCTACAACATAAAACACAATTTTTTTTTTAAGCTGGTTATCTTGCCCCATTAATCTCAGGATATCTCGAGCCAAGAGGATAACGAAGATAACGAAGAACACATAGAGAAACAAGGAGAGGTAAGGACGTGTTGAGAAGAAAATGGTAAGGAAGGAGGCGTAAGGAAAGAAAGGAATCAAGTCAAGAAAAGAGTAACAAAAGGAAAGACATGTCAAGAAAAGAATAAAAGGTAATAAAGTACACATGTTGAGAAAAAAAAGAAACATACAGAATAAAAGCACATGTTGAGAAGAAAGAAATGGAAAGGAAGAATATTTGGGGAAAAGAGAAAAAGCTAAAAAGGAATCATGTCGAGAAAGGAGGAACGGTATGAAAGGACACATGTTGAAAAAAATGTAAGGAAGGACACATCTGTATATAAAGGAGGGACTACTGGGGACTTTCTCTGAATAAGTAGAGCAGAGTTTAATGGAGGGGTTTATCTGTACAAAGATGGTGTGGGTACCAATGCTGTGGTAACACCAAACAGACATTGCTTGTCAGATAATACTAGTAGCTTTTGAAAGGTATACAGATTTTTCCAGTTTTACCATTTTCAGTTTTATGGAATTTCTATGGATTTCTAAAATGTTCTATTTTAAAGTCTGCTGATTGATTATTCCAGAGGACTTTGTGGACATTTTGGAGTCATTGATATGATAGAGGTCTTGGAAATGACTAATAGCGTAAGTAAATTTATCATAGACCACCTTTTTACGCCAGTCTATGACATCCCTGTGCACTGCTGGAGGCTATGCGTCATCATAAATTACACACATCTTCCGGCAGTCTGTGCTGCTGTAGATTTCCGTCTTCTCTTACACCTGAAAACGAGTGTACAAGATGATAAATATGCTGGGACCACTGGCCTCACCCCCCTCTCCACCCTCGCCATGCCCTCCTTCCTATACACTTCAATAGGAATCAGCTGTCCCATAGAAGTGAATGGGACGGCTTCTTGTAATTACACCTGCTCACTGCTGCAATGTCGATGTTGAGCAGGTAAACGATGAAGGGAATGCTGCGTTCACATGGAGCGTGGCCTTCTCTTCAACCAGCTGATCTGCGGGGGTGCCAGGTGTCGGACCTGGGAAAACCCCTTTAATAATGAAATTGTGGTGATGCTTATAGCTGATATGTTTGAGCTCAGTTCACATTGTGCACTCGCTGTCCTGTACCCTGTTAGGGTTGCTTTAGGTCTTCTGATTTAACATGTCTTGACTGTAGGCAGTCTCCTGTATAACTACGTATGTCTGGCTGCACTGTTGAATTTGACTTTGCAGAAACAGCTGGTGACAAAAGCCTGCACAGTCCAGCTCCTAAAATAAAAATCTCTGACAGCTGTGTAGCAGCACGCACGATAAATGAATACGAATCCTTGTCAGTCGGAATGACCTTCGCTTCCTTTCAATATGAACACTGCATTTTGTATGCATGGGAGACGCTAAGTTGTGAGCGCAGAAGAATGAATTGCTTTGTGCAGACTGTGTTTGCAATACCAACAGTAAGAGGAAGAATACATTTTGCTGACAAGGGCAGAGAAGAAAGTATCCACTTGTCTTACCTAGGCGTTAGAACAAGTGTCAACTCAAATTGATTTGCTCATCTCTAAATTGTTTGTGCCTCATGGCAAGATCTCCTAAGGCATAACCAGAACTATGCCAATGTATGTTTAAACAGTCTTTAGCCTGACAATGGCCTCCAAACTACAGGCTGTCATAAAACGGTCTGTAACGCAACCAAGAGGAATTTTAAATGTCCTGCAGCCCTTGTTCAGTTAATATACAATGCAAAGCAGGTAGCGTTGGAAAATGATGTTTATAATGCAGTGTTTGTACAAAGAAAGGTTAGAACAAACCTACTAGGTAGGCGCCAATTGTCTTCTACTACAATTTACCTTTCAAGACATGCATTATAAAATATGGCCTATCCAAGGCTACAGAAGGGATGGAGAGGGCAAAGGTCACTATGATCAGTATTGATTTCCAAAGGACAGATTTATGACAGGGAGTTACTTATCAAATAACTACTGCATATTACCTTTTTAACCATTAGTTTTTAACACCCCTTAGAGGCTAATTAGCATATTATAAAAGTTAGTTTTTCTCAATAAAGGCTTCAGGCAGTGAGATGGCACTAATATAGGTATGTTCAGCTGACATTGGCACATCTCTAATGTCAGCCAGCTTAATACCCAATTTTCAAGTGTGTAGACAATTAGAGAATTTGTGACCAAGAAAAGTTACAATCACAATTGTTTTCTATATTCAAGTTACAATATTAATTGGTTCTGGGACAACCATTGTAAGTTGAAACCATTGTAAACTATATAACTCTATGGAAAACCAGTAATTGGTTCCAAAACCTAAAACTGCCTTCCCAAAATAGGAAAAAGTGAAGTTTTAAGAAAAATAGACAACCAAGACATATAAACCATGTCTTTATGCAAAACATACAGGAATAAATGCTGAAAGCCTTCAATCACTTTCTATGGTGAGGGCAGGAGCTTCTGCAGGGTCTTGAATAGTACATACATGTACCAGAAAAATAAAATGAAGCCGCCGTTCACCAGAACATGCATTACTACAGAGGAGCTGTCATTTTCAGTTAAACGGCCATTCTGATTGGTTGGATCTGAGCCTGAAACTTTGTATGTTGAGTCTTGTTTCAACTTAGGAAGGCCCAGAAACGATCATTGTACTGTATATTAAAAATATTGTATCCTGAGGCCATTGTAACTTGAGGGATCACTGCTCCTATGAAAGCCGTCCAGTTGGACCTAAAAGGAAAATGCTTAAAGTACACATACAGTACATATAAAGTAGGTTATTCTACTGTGGAAGACTGCATAAAACACTATAAACCCAGTACCGGACTGCGACCCACTGGAGGAAACTATACTAAGGCCCAACCTCCATCTATTCAGAGCATGTGAATGACCACTTTTTCCTACACTGTAAATGTTATTATCGCACATGCAGAGCAAATCATCGTGAAAGTCATGCCCTGGAACTCTGACGTGTCGGATAAAAAAAAGGAACAACTCAGAACACAATACGGAACTTAACTGATGTAAGATGGAAACAAAGTAGAAAAACCACTTAGCCATATTTTATCCCTATTTTCAAATGTAAGTGTGAATGAGCCATAAGGTTTTAATAACTCCAGTATTTGAGTTGTTTTTGATCACAGAAAATATATCATGGAATCATTTACATTTCTTCTTCTTTCTTCTTCTTTAAGACACTCGATTTTGGTTTATAAAATGATTGAAAAGTACTGATTAAATAATGAAGACGTAAGGCTAACCCTTGGTCCAAGACTGTGGGTAACCAAGATAGCTGCATATAGCCTGATTATGAATCTGCAGGTAAGTGCAGAGAATATTAATTTATCAGTATCCCTATTTTCAGTACACTCAACTTCAGCATATGAATGTATTCTTAGGCTTCTTTGGAAACTAAATAAATACTTTAGAGATCAGAAGCTGCTGAACAGATTGATATATAGTTTTGTGGGAATAGATTCAGCAAAATGTGTACATTTTTTAATATATTTAAATCTTTGCTATTTCTGAGTTTATCTGTACACAGGGGTGTCTTATCAATGACTGACAGCTATTTCCGTGTACATACTTACACAAAGAAATCTTTGCTTAATTATTGCAAAGGAAAAACTAAAATCTTGCATTGACATAAGTATTCAAAGCCTTTACTTAGACTTTGGCAGTGATTACAGCCTTCAGTCTTCTAGGGTATAACGCCACAAGATTTACACATGGATTTTGGAATTTTCAACCATTCTGCGTTCTGTCAGGTTGGATGGGCGCCGTTGGTGGACAGCCATTTTCAGGTCTCTGGAGAGATGTTCAATTGGGTTTAGGTCAAGGCTCTGGTTGGGCTACTCAAGGACATTCACAGAGTTGTCCCTAAGTTATTCCTGTGTTGTCTTAGCTCTGCTTAGCATCTTTTTCTTGTGAAGGTGAAACTTTGAGGTCCAGAGCACTCTGGATCAGGTTTTCATTAAGAATATCTCTGTGCTTTGCTCCATTCAGCTTTCTTACCAGTCACCCTGTCCCAGCTCCTGAAAACCATCCTCACAGAATGATGCTGCCACCTCTATGCTTCAGTGCAGGGGCTTTATTGGGCAGTGCAAATATGAAGATATGAGACGGCACTCACCAGTTCAGTTCGGTTATCTTTATTGCTTCACACAAGCATAAAACAGGTAAGAAGGCGGTTCTTTCCTCCTCATGGCTTGTTTTTTGCTCTGATACAGTATGTATTGTCAGCTATGAGACCTTATACAGACAGGGCTATGTCTTTCTAAATCATATCCAATCAACTGAATTTACCACAGGTGGACTTCAATCAAGGTGAAGAAATATCTAAGGCTACTTTCACACTCGCGTTTGGTGCGGATCCATCATGGATCTGGACAAACGCTTCCGTTCAGATAATATTCGTTAAGAACGAATCCGTTTGTATTATCTGTAACATAGCCAAAACGGATCTGTCTTGAACACCATTGAAAGTCAATGGAGGATGGATCAGTTTTCTATTGTGCCATATTGTGTCAGTGAAAGCAGCGTTTTGGTGTCCACCTCCAGAGCGGATTGGTGACTGAATGGAGGCAAACTGATGCATTCTGAACGGATCCTTATCCATTCAGAATGCATTAGGGCAAAACTGATCCGTTTTGGACCGCTTGTGAGATCCCTGAATGGATCTCA
Source organism: Bufo bufo (assembly GCF_905171765.1). Classification (NCBI taxonomy): domain Eukaryota; kingdom Metazoa; phylum Chordata; class Amphibia; order Anura; family Bufonidae; genus Bufo; species Bufo bufo. The sequence continues at coordinate 150,781,232 of NC_053397.1, read as the reverse complement.
CAAACGGAAACCAAAACGCCAGTGTGAAAGTAACCTTAAAGATATTGAAGAGAAATACCCTAGAGCTAAACTTCAAGTATCAGCAAAGCGTCTGAATACTTATGTCCATGCAAAATTTTAGTTTTTCTTCTTCAATAAATTAGCAAAAAGACCTAAAATTCTGCTTTCACTTTCTCATTATGGGCACTGAGTGGAGATGGGGGGAAAATGTAAAAAAAAAAGTGAGTGATGAGTCTGAAGGCTTTCCAGGATCTCGTCAGGGTATCTCTGTGCTTTCAAAATGCCATCAATAAAATGCACCTGTGTTTGTTGTCCATAAAATACGCCTGCCCATACCATAACCCCACCGCCACCATGGGCCACTCGATCCACAACGTTGATGTCAACAAACCGCTCACCCACACGATGCCACACACGCTGTCTGCCATCTGCCCTGTACAGTGAAAACCGGGACTCATCCGTGAACAGAACACCTCTCCAACGTGCCAGACACCATTGAATGTGAGCATTTGCCCACTCAAGTCGGTTACGACGACGAACTGCAGTCAGGTCCAGACCCCGATGAGGATGACGAGCATGCAGATGAGCTTCCCAGAGATGGTTTGTGACAGTTTGTGCAGAAATTCTTTGGTTATGCAAACCGATGGTTGTTGCAGCTGTCCGGGTGGCTTGTCTCAGACGATCATGGAGGTGAACATCTGGTTACACGTGGTCTGCGGTTGTGAGGCTGGTTGGATGTACTGCCAAATTCTCTGAAACGCCTTTGGAGATGGCTTATGGTTGAGAAATAAACATTCATTGCACGGGCAACAGCTCTTGCTAGACATTCCTGCAATCAGCATGCCAATTGCATGCTCCCTCAAACGTTGCGACATCTGTGGTATTGTGCTGTGTGATTAAACTGCACATTTCAGAGTGGACTCTTATTGTGGGCAGTCTAAGGCACACCTGTGCAATATTCATGTTGTCTAATCAGCACCTTGATATGCCACACCTGTGAGGTGGGATGGATTATCTCAGCAAAGGAGAAGTGCTCACTAACACAGATTTAGACAGATTTGTGAACAATATTTGAGAGTAATGGGTCTTTTGTGTATGTAGAAAATGTTTCAGATCTTTGAGTTCATATCATGCAAAATGGGATAAAAAATCAAAAGTGTTGCGTTTATATTTTTATTCAGTGTAGATGTGTGATTGCAGCCATTAGGGCTCCTTCAGAAAAAAACAACAATAGGTCAAGTGTTTTAATGCCCTTTTATATTTTATATTCTACATGTCAGCAGGGCCGGCGCCACCCATAAGCAGAGTAGGCCACCACGTAGAGCGCACTCTGCCTGGGGGTGCCGTCACTCTGGAGTCCGAATCCCAAGCAGTAGCACCCGGCCGCCGCCTCCATCTGACATCATCTCCTTCTGTTCCTGTACTTGCCGGCCAGATGCGCTGCGAGTATGAGTTTGTTCAGTCACTTCGGGCAGAGCGTTCAGCTGACACACAGCTACGAGACTGGTATATTTAAATCTCATTTAGGCTGTCTTTCAGAAAAGTTTCTCCTGGGATTCGAACTCACGACCTTTCACATTAGAGGCAAGGCATTTACCCACACAGCTATGAAAGCTCTATTGACAATTACTTAAAAAAAAAATAATATATATATATATATATATGACTTCTACTGTAGGTAACTTTGATACCTAGTATACATCCATACACATGACAGCTGCCCCAACACACCCAGCTCTGCTACATCCATACACAGCAGCTGTCATGTGTATGGATGTACACTACCAAAGTTATCTACAGTAGAAGTCTTATATATATATATTTTTTTTAAGGTACTGACTGTATAGCCCTTATAGCTATGTGGATAAATGCCTTGCCTCTGATGTGAAAGGTTGTGAGTTCGAATCCCAAGAGAAACTTTTGTGGAAGTGTTTTTTTTTTTTCTTTAAATACTGGACTGTTACTTTACTTTTTTTCTTTAAGTACCTGGTTATACTGCTCTCATAGCTGTGTGGGTAAATGCCTTGCCTCTGATGTGGAAGGTTGTGAGTTTGAATCCCAGGAGAAATTTTTCTAAAAGTGTTTTTTTTTTATTTTAAATACTGGACTGTTACTTTACGGCCACGGGGAGGGGGAGCTATTGGCGCCATGATACTGGCACATGGATGGGGCAGGAGAGAGGCACTTGATACTGGAACATTAGGGGGCAGGGGGAGAGGATGGCACTATGATATTAGCACATGGGGGGGGCAAGAAATGGACATGAATCATGAGAGGCAGAAATGTGAAATGATGGGGGGGGGGCAAGAAATGGACATGAATCATTAGGGGCAGAAATGTGAAATGATGTGGGGGGGGGGGGGGGCTTGTGTTGACAAAAATCCGTGCACCGGCCCTGACTTCGGGCGCACAATCCCGTGAGACCAGTGACCTCCAGAGGTGGGTCTAGCGGGATCACGCGCCAAAGGCACATGATCTTGGCAAGAGCCAAGGCAATGTGGACCTGGAGCACAGCGAGGAGCAGAACCTGGTGAGCACCCCTGGCAACCGCACTCTGACAACCTGCACTAGGGTGTCAGAGGCTGCAGGACAGTGACAGTGGCATCAGGGTGGCACACACTTGTGTACAGGGGTCAGGGCACACCTGCTGCTTGACTAGGGGCCATAGATTCTGACTGGCGAAGGGTGCCCAGCAGTGGCACAGACTGTCTAAACGGCTATGAATGGTACAGGGTGCAGGACAGTGCCAGACTGGCAGAGGGCACAAGACAGCATACTGTTTTATGTTGCCCTGGTGGTACAGGATTTCAGACAGTGGCTGAATGGCGCCTGGCAGTGAATAGGTGGCACTGCTCGTGTTTGGTGTGACAACCTGCTGAACAGCGCAGAGTGATTGGCATCACTGGGATGGTACTACGTGGCAGACAATGGCTGGATATTATATATACATGACCATAGTCAGACTGGCACAGGGTAAGCGACCATAGTCAGACTGCCACAGGGTACATGACCATAGACTGGCACAGGGTACACGACCATAGTTAAATGTTGCATGCAATAGGTGGCTGAAAAAGGGGCGGGTAAAAGGGTGTGGTCAATGGGCGGAGTCAAGGGGCGGCAAAATTAGCTTTTGCCTAGGGTGGCAAAAATCCTTGCACCAGCCCTGCATGTCAGTAGTAAAAAGACAGAGCAACTGAATTATTACTACTGTTATACCATGACCTGGATGGATGAGAACTTTCACAGGCATATTCCACTCCACTCCAAGCCCTACAGAGAATTCTATGCAGTGTCAGATTGGGGTGCCTAGGGTCCACCAGTAAAATCCATTCTTGGTGCCCAATGTAAATACATGCAAACATTACCTCCCCACACATCTGCAGGCAGCAGCAAGATTCTACAAGATGATTGATTATGGGGATCCCTGCTGTAAATTTGAGAAGGTGGGTCCGTTTGGATAGAAGATACTGGCTGGTGTGCCTCTGTACCCAGAATCATCTCAGTCATCTGATGCATCTATGATAATAAACTGGGTAGTTTGTTATATAACAGGCTGGCAGAGATGCTGTCCCCTGCCTATCTGTATGCAGTGCCATGTGCTGCTTCTGCAGGGGGTAGAGGACTAAGGCCCATCTTGCTCAGGGGAGCACTGAGGGATATATCTGTTCCCCCGTGGACCAGTTTGACTCAGAGCCTATGGAAAAATGCCAGAGGAAAACATCATGCCTAGGGCTGGGTTTCAAGAAACAAAAAACACATTTGACCCATAAAACTGCAAAAAAAAACACACCAAAAAACAAAGTGCTGTGTAGACTTTACAATATTTTGCTATAGACTTTAAAGTAGCATTTGGCCACATTTTTTTTTAAGGTAAGCCAAAATCTGTTCAAAAACCCCAGTGGAAATGCCATAAAAATTGTACTAAAATGATGTGTGTGAATCCAGCCTGAAGGTTTGGGGGCACAACTGATTTTCCAGCAGCTGAAAGACGGATAAGGACATTCATTTCAGAACATTTTTGCAATCATCACAAAAGATACCGTCTGTGAAATTCTGTATAAGAAGCAGCTGTTTAGTTGTCAAATATGAAGGAAATGTAACCCAGGCTTGTGTGGAACACTTGTTACCAAGCTATTTGGTATAATTGGTCTCTTTTATCAATTCTCAAAGAAGAAACTCAGAACCTGCTTGCAGTGACTTCATAGTGCCGATTCCCATGAAGTAGTTAGGAAGGTACTTTATATCTTGGTGTGGGAGCAAAGAGGAACATTTAGGGACACAAAAATAAATTTGGTATGAGAATACACTTTAGTATGCTACTTACAGTATGCTCATGTGATGGCAGAACAGGAACTTATCAAAGAAAGCAAATACACAGCATTAATAGCTTTGCATTTAAAGGGCATCTGTCAGCAGATTTGTACCTATGAAACTGACTGACCTGTTACAAGTGCACTTGGGAGCTGAAGACATCTGTGTTGGTCCCATGGTCATATGTGCCCGCATGGCTGAGAACAGTTTTAATATATGCAAATGAAACTCTAGGAGCAATGGGGGCGTTGCTGTTACTCCTAGAGGCTCTGCTCTCTCTGCAACTGCCGCACCCTCTCCACTTTGATTAACAGAGCCAGGCAGTGAAAATATCATAAAGCCTGGCCCTGTCAACCACAGTGGAGGGCAGTTGCAGAGCAGCAATGCGGGCACATATGAACACGGGACCAACTCAGATGTCTTCAGCTGCCAAGCGCACATGTAACAGGTCAGCCAGTTTCATAGGTACAAAACTGCTGACAGATGCCCTTTCATGTACTGGGTACTATACAAAAGGTTTAAAAGGCTTATACAGAAATTTACTTTTCACAGACAGGTACTTAAAGAAAAGTGACTGTCCAGGAGTAAAGCTAGGCTACACAGTGATCTTAGCTGTGACACATGCTGTGTAGCTGTAGCTTAAAGGGGTTATGCCATAACTGATGTAAAAAGAATAATATGAGAACTCGTATAGTGCATGGCAATACCTTACTGCCAAAACCAGCCTTGTACCTCAGATGGATCCAGAGATTTCCCCATTTATTGCTCCAATTTTTCTGCTATTTTCTCATAAGGCTGCAGCCCAGAGGGTGTGTCCCTTCTGTTGTAATCATTCTCTTTAAATGCACACAGCTTCTAACAAGATATGGCTGGTGACTGTTGAAGATTTAGGCTAGGTCTACACGATGACATTTGTCGTGCGACATTTTGTTTCACCAATGTCGCGCGACAATTTTTATAATGGCAGTCTATGGTGTCGCACTGCAACATGCAACATGCTGCGACTGCGACGCAACAGTCGCAGAAAATCCATTCAAGATGGATTTTTCTGCGACTGTTGCGTCGCAGTCGCAGCATGTCGCATGTTGCAGTGTGACACCATAGACTGCCATTATAAAAATTGTCACGCGACATTGGTGCAACAACATGTCGCGCAACAAATGTTGCGCCCTATCTGTCGCGCGACTTATTGTCGCGCGACAAATGTCGTCGTGTAGACCTAGCCTTAAACTGAGCACGTGCAACCACCTCAATGAGGTGGACAAAAAATAAGGAAAAGAACAACCAGTAGGTGTCATTATAAAGATATATTTTATTGAATAGCTCAGTGTCTATACAATATTTTTAATTACATGCAATTACAAAAGTTTTCCGACCCAGGTACTGGTTTAAAAAATATAAAATGTGTTTGGTGGCACAACCTCTTTAAGTATTAAAGTAATGTATTGTATGCCTTGTGCTTTTGTATAAGAAAGTATGTACCCCTGTAATGTAACTTACTGTGGTGCAGGGTGGGGGAATACATTGGTATTAAAACACTATGCAAAAAAAACATTTAAAAAAACTACACACACTGTCACTTGCATACTTTCAAGCAGGGAAAAAAAAATCTATGAAAATTAGTGAAAAAATATCATGCTGCACCTCAAAACACAGCACTGACCCAAAAAAAACTCCATTATAAAAAGTCTACTTGTCTTGCATTAAATTTTCCCATAGACTTCCATGCAACAACCAGAGCTGGTGTTTTTTTTTACTAAACAAAATGCTTCAAAAACCGACAGCAAAATAACACCTACAAATATAGGAATTATCAATAAAAAAGTGTGACGTCAGCTTTATAGGATTTGTCAAGCCAGCAGACAAAGAAAACTATTTCAAGTCACTATTGGGCTAGAGCAGGGATGCCCAACCTGCGGCCCTCCAGCTGTTGCAAAACTACAACTCTCAGCATGCCCTAAAAGCTGCAGGCTGTCCAGGCATGCTGGGAGTTGTAGTTTTGCAACAGCTGGAGGGTCGCAGGTTGGGCATCCCTGGACTAGAGGAAACACATAAAGGAATTCAGTACTTCTTACACATAGATTAAATCATGTGAGAAAGAAAAGTGTAAAATTGAGGAATGACCCAATCAGCCTTATTTATGAAAACTAGTGCAGAAAACCAGAGGAGTTGTCCTTGGCAACTAATCAGATCACTTGTTTTCAATTTTCAAACTTGCTCTGGAAAAATGAAACCAGTGATGTCATTGGTTACTAAGGGCAAAACTTCAGGTTCTACACTGGTTTTCAGAAATGCGGCCCATTGTGCACTGGATAAACTGGACCATAGTAGAATCACTAGGGAGTAGTAACACAAGGGAATGGAGCAAAAAGTATCACAAAATCACTAGGCTCCTCCATCATTACCATGCATGGTTAGGCCTCATGCACAGGAACGTGTGCCAGCCATGCCATGCATTGGGGATCGCATCGGGCACCCACCGTGCAGGCCTGCGCTGACGGATGCAGACTCATTCAACTTGAATGGGTCCACAATCCATCTGCACCGCAAAAAAATAGAGCATGTTCTATTTTTTTGCAGTGTGGAGGCATGGACTGAAATGCCACAGAAGCGCTCTGTAGCACTTCCATGGCATTCAGCTCCATGCCTCCGTTCCAGATTGTGGACCTATTCAAGTGAATGGGTCCGCATCCGTGATACAGTTCACAAGTGGCCGGTGCCCGGGATCCTCTTCTTTGTTCTTCTTGAAGGACCTGCAAAAGGACCACATGGTGAGCGTGGTGATGTCAGCGCAGGTCCTGCTGAATGAAGATAGAAGGACCTTCTATCGTCATTCAGCAGGACCTGCACTGACATCACCGCACTCGCGATGACGTCAGCAAAGGTCCTTTTGCAGAAGAGGATCCCGACTGCACGATCAAGTGGATGGGGTGAGTAATGTTTTTATTATTTTTCAACCCTCAATTGACATTGGACTTTGCATTCTGTATTAAAGAATGCTATTATTTTCCATTATAACCATGTTATAATGGAAAATAATAAAGGGAATGGGGTCCCGGGTCGCTCATCCCTCGTCTCCTTAGCAACCACGCGTGAAAATCGCACCGCATCCGCACTTGCTTGCCAATGCGATTTTCGCGCAGCCCCATTCATTTCTATGAGGCCTGCGTTGCGTGAAAAATGCAGAATATATAAAACATGCTGCGATTTTCCTCCAACGCACCAGTGATGCGTGAAAAACATCGCTCATGTACACAGCCCCATTGAAATGAATGGGTCAGGATTCAGTGCGGCTGCAATGCGTTCGCACGGGCACGGGCTTCACACGGTCGTGTGAACGAGCCCTCAGGGCCCATTTACATGGGCCAATATAAGGGGCAGTGATAGGGAATGAGTATTACAGCTCACTCATTAGCTGCATTTATTTGCATCAGTCATCCGCCCTGTATGGGGATGAATGATCGCTACTGCTTTTGCTTGTTTGTTGGGTGATCAGTGGCACATTGACACAGCCTAATACGATCTTTCGTTCCTGATAATTCATTTGATAATGCCAATGTAAATGCATTTTTTCAAGGTCTTCTTCAACTGTTAAATTTGTGCACTATAAAATGCAATGCACACTGAAAACAACATGCTATATAGCAGGAGAAGCTATAGATTTATTTTATATCTCTGCTTTGTTCACCTCCTGTGAACAGCTATTGGTACAGGGGAGGTGTTGTCAGTGATTAATAGCACTGTATGTATAAAGGCATTCCGTTATGCATTAACGGAATCCATAACGCAATTCAGTAAATACCACAACACAAACCGAAAACGAATTTCAAAATATGAAATTCGCTCATCCCCAATATAAATGTATTAATTACAGGATTTACTGAATATTTTCCCACAAAGCTATATATCGATCTGCTCAGCTCCTCCTGGTCTATAACATGGTGCTTTCTGATTGCATTGCATTTTGTGGTGACAGGTCCTCTTTAAGAAAACAGTTTCATTTGCACACTGCCATACCGAGTGCATTTAGCCTACAGTCCTTTGGGAAAGCAGCAGAAAACACAGGGTGATGTACTGTAAAAATAAAGCTGGTCATACATCAGCTGAGGCCTGTCAGCCATCCAATGTTTATAGGGGCCTCCTGACTCTCCCCCATTTGCAGAAGTCGAGGGAGAGAGAATGATCAGGCTGTCAGACTTCAATATGCTCTATCAATTTGTTCTTGAGAGATAAGATGGCTCTGGCAGTGGCTGACTCCACTCTCCTTATCAGCCGAGCTGAGTGTTCATGTGTAGAAGGGGGAGTTCAGGAGAGATAACTGTCAGCTGAACAAGAGTTACTGTATCTAATATCTATGGCCAGAGTATGTTGTGCCTAATGACCAAATCCACACTGCTACTGCACATGTGAACAAAACTTTCTCCAATATTATTTCTCCAAACATACTTTTCTTTCAAACCTGTCTGAGCTGAACATTATTAGTTCATTATCATGCCATGATCATGGAGAATAAGCTGCGTCTGACTGAAGAAGTCGCTGTATAAATGAGAGTGAACCAATGATGTGACGCTCGGTCCAGGTTTGGGATAACCTCTTCCAGTACTGCCTAAGAGCATTGTTTAGGGTTGATACAAGATTATGTCAGTTGCTCCTTAGCATCTCACCACAGCTTTAACAACATGTACTATTACTAATTGCTTCCACTGACACTATACAGTAGCTAAAAAGCAGCTGAAGAACTCCTAAAAGGCAAAGGTTGATTCCAACTGGTTCATATTACAACGGTAACAACAACTTTTCAGTGGTGTCATCATCATATATCTAGCTGTATTTAGGATAATAACAAAGAGACATTGTGTACTGTACCTTATCAGCCATAATCATTGATGATCCACCATGAATGCCTAGGATGGGAGTGAGGGTCTGAGCAGAAATGAAGTCCAAAATTTGAGCAATAGCTTCTTGGTCAGTGTCATCACCAAATACGACCCCTTGAACCTTCTTGTCAGACATGAGGTCACAGATTCGTGTGATGATACTCTTAGGGTCAGATTCATTCATAGTTACCAAAGCCACCCTTGGTGTCACTGACAAATTGTGGAAGTCATCTTTTTCGTGAACATCTTTGATGGCTACCTCGTCTGAGGTGCCTACCAAGATTACTGCAATGTCCATACTGGGATGTTTCTGGGCAAAGCAGCCAACATAGAAAAGAATCAAGAGGCTGATTTTTAAGACGTAGCAGGCTTCTGTAGGCCTCATCTTCAACTCTTACTCTCCCTGGAAGAAAAGAAAAAAAAGTCAATTAATAGTTCAGCATGGATTCTCATCTCTGCACACAATCTGTGTAATTCTTATAAAATTCATTACATCAATCATAATGTACATATCAGTAATGGAACCAAGTACTAAATACCCAGCATTCCACTACAAATAGAAAGAAACCTGTTCAAAATGCTGCTGTACTGGCCAGGCTATACTGTAAGGACTTTTGTAATGAAAGTATTTCTGTAAGTGTACTGATAGTATCTGCCTTAAAATAATGAACATTTAGAAACTGACGAAATCATATAGACAGTTCCTTAGTAAATAAGCTTGGAAACAGTAACATTATTTGGTACATGTTTAGCAAATGTTTCCTGCCATTTAATCTACTTAATGTTCACACTTTGTAGTAAAAATCATAGGAAGGTAGCTGATCTAATAGGGGCTGCTTATTTCCTCTGTTTAATTTATTTGTGGACAGCATAATGTAGATTTCACTGAACTAATAGTAATTGTCAGCAGCAGGATCAAATAATCAAGAGATTAAACTGACGCCTAAAACAACCAATCTAAATCTAGTTTGAAAATACTTAGGATTTATAATTGACAGAGTTACAATTGACCTCCGGTGTCTCAGACTTCATCGGGTGAGTCTGAGTACAGGCACATCCCGAAAAGTCATGGAGGCAAGATGGACTTCAGGGTACAGCCTCAGCAGATGCTCAAATGCAGGTATTATCATGAATTTCCACCTTTTATCATATATTTTTAGATACAATATTCTTAAAGGGGTTTTTTGCGAGATTTTTTTTGATGGTATATCCTTAGCATAGGTTATCAATATGTGATTGGTGGTGGTCCAACTCCCAGCATTCCCACCAATCAGCTATTGGAAGAGGCAGAAGTCTCCTCGCACCTTACCAAGCACAGCACCACACATTGTATAGTGGATGTGCTTGGCATTGCGGCCCAGGCCAATTCACTTGAATGAATGTGACGTCACTGGTTGAGGAGGAGGCAGCAGTGCTCACCAGAACATAGAAACATAGAATGTGTTGGCAGATAAGAACCATTTGGCCCATCTAGTCTGCCCAATATACTGAATACTATGAATAGCCCTCGGCCCTATCTTATATGAAGGATGGCCTTATGCCTATCCCATGCATGCTTAAACTCCTTCACTGTATTTGCAGCTGCCACTTCTGCAGGAAGGCTATTCCATGCATCCACTACTCTCTCAGTAAAGTAATACTTCCTGATATTACTTTTAAACCTTTGCCCCTCTAATTTAAAACTACGTCCTCTTGTAGCAGTTTTTCTTCTTTTAACTCGCCACAGCCTCTTTAATCAACTGATAAGCAGGTGTGCTAGGAGTCAGACTCCCACCAATCAGATATTGATCACCTATCTTGAGGCTACGCCATTAGTATTAAACTCCCAGAAAACCCCCTTCAATGTAGCTGTAGTGTGGTCAGAGCTCTTTGTTCCTCACACAGTTCTCCAAATCCTCTGCTCAGACATCAACAGCAGAAGGAAAAAAGGAATCCTGGAAACAGTGGCTTCTATGATTGAAGGCTTTTATTGAAGAAGAGGCGATTAAAAGTAGTTCAATAACACGTTAAGGGGAAAAAACCCTTCTTCAGATAGGAATGTCCTCATCTGAACATCTGAAGAAATGTTTTTTCCTCAAAACAAGTTAATGGACTACTTTTGATTGTCTGTTCATTAATAAAAGCATTAGATAGTGGACAGCACTGTTTCCAGTATCCCCCCCCCCCCCTTCTGTCTCCAAATCCATGTCTGGTTTCTCCATTGGAAAACTCCTAGGTGGTGATGCCTGCATTCCAGCAGCAGCTCTAAGGCCCCTTGCAGACGAGCATGTCCGGATAAGGTCCGGATGCGTTGCGGCAAACCCGCGCTAGTAGGTACCCAATTGCAGTCAGTTTTGACTGCGATTGCGTTCCGTTGTTCAGTTTTTATCGCGCGGGTGCAATGTGTTTTGCACGCACATGATAAAAAACTGAATGTGGTACCCAGACCCGAACTTCTTCACAGAAGTTCAGGTTTGGGTTCAAGGTTGTGTAGATTGTATTATTTCCCCTTATAACATGGTTATAAGGGAAAATAATAGCATTCTGAATACAGGGTGGGCCATTTATATGGATACACCTTAATAAAATGGGAATGGTTGGTGATATTAACTTCCTGTTTGTGGCACATTAGTATATGTGAGAGGGGAAACTTTTCAAGATGGGTGGTGACCATGGCGGCCATTTTGAAGTCAGCCATTTTGAATCCAACTTTTGTTTTTTCAATAGGAAGAGGGTCATGTGACACATCAAACTTATTGGGAATTTCACAAGAAAAACAATGATGTGCTTGGTTTTAAGATGTGCTTGGTTTTAACGTAACTTTATTCTTTCATGAGTTATTTACAAGTTTCTGACCACTTATAAAATGTGTTCAATGTGCTGCCCATTGTGTTGGATTGTCAATGCAACCCTCTTCTCCCACTCTTCACACACTGATAGCAACACCGCAGGAGAAATGCTAGTAGTTTCAGGTGCTGCACATCTCGTATCATCTGAAGGCAATCGTCTATGCTGTGAAGATACGAGATGTGCAGCACCTGAAACTACGGATACTGGAAGCCTGTGCTAGCATTTATCCTGCGGTGTTGCTATCAGTGTGTGAAGAGTGGGAGAAGAGGGTTGCATTAACAATCCAACACAATGGGCAGCACATTGAACACATTTTATAAGTAGTCAGAAACTTGTAAATAACTCATGAAAGAATAAAGTTGCGTTAAAACCAAGCATACCATTGTTTTTCGTGTGAAATTCCCAATAAGTTTGATGTGTCACATGACCCTCTTCCTATTGAAAAAACTAAAGTTGGATTCAAAATGGCCGACTTCAAAATGGCCACCATGGTCACCACCCATCTTGAAAAGTTTCCCCCCTCACATATACTAATGTGCCACAAACAGGAAGTTAATATCACCAACCATTCCCATTTTATTAAGGTGTATCCATATACATGGCCCACCCTGTACAGAAGGCATAGTACAATAGGGCTGGAGGGGTTAAAAAAAACAAAAACATATTTTAACTCACCTTAATCCACTTGTTCGCGCAGCCGGCATCTCTTATGTCTTCTTCTTTGAGGAATAGGACCTTTGATGACGTCACTGCGCTCATCACATGGTCCATCACATGATCTTTTTTACCATGGTGATGGATCATGTGACGGACCATGTGATGAGCGCAGTGACGTCATCAAAGGTCCTTTTCCTGTGCACAGCAAAGAAGAAGACAGAAGAGAAGCCGGGCTGCGCGATCAAGTGGATTAAGGTGAGTTATATTATTTTTTAATTTTTTTTAACCCCTCCAGCACTATTGTACTATGCATTCTGTATTAAGAATGCTATTATTTTGCCTTATAACCATGTTATAAGGGAAAATAATAATGATCGGGTCCCCATCCCGATCGTCTCCTAGCAACCGTGCGTGAAAATCGCACCGCATCCGCACTTGCTTGCAGATGCTTGCGATTTTCACGCAGCCCCATTCAATTCTATGGGGCCTGCGTTGCGTGAAAAACGCAGAATATAGAACATGCTGCGATTTTCACGCAACGCACAAGTGATGTGTGAAAATCACCGCTCATGTGCACAGCCCCATAGAAATGAATGGGTCCGGATTTAGTGAGGGTGCAATGCGTTCAAGTCACGCATTGCACCCGCGCGGAAAACTCGCTTGTGTGAAAGGGGCCTAAGGAAGGCCCATTACATTCTATACGCTTGTTCAGTTGTTGTGGCTCTGCATAACAACATCAGGTGGGCCTAAAGTCACACCTTGCTTATCTCTCACTGTCTCATGGGTATCACATCCCATGTCACGCTCTGAATCTTTTGTATACTAGAGATATGTTTATAGGGTTTTTTCACTGAAATAATTTTGCCTAAATTGCATAATAAAAAAAAAATTGCCTAAATTTGCCTAATACAAAATAATATATCTTGACCACACCGTTTCTGCAGTCAGCATGTTATAGAGCAGGAGGAGCTGAGTATATATATATATATATATATATATATATATATATATAAAAAAGGAAAAAAGGGCAGCACTCCACTGGATTAAAATAAAATAAACTTTATTTACCCAAAGGCTGTAGCGACGTTTCGGCTCTTACACAGGAGCCTTCCTCAAGCAGTGTGTACACATCAAAACTCTGGGTATATATGGTGTTACAACCAATTCAAGACAATTACATATTAAGTGGACATGATTAATAAAAAATCAAAATACCTGATACATTATAAATATATAAAGTAATGAAACCAAACATACAGAAATATTTATATTCACTATATTATTTCACAATTGCATGTATCACGATTCAATGTTTCTGTATGTTTGGTTTCATTACTTTATATATTTATAATGTATCAGGTATTTTGATTTTTTATTAATCATGTCCACTTAATATGTAATTGTCTTGAATTGGTTGTAACACCATATATACCCAGAGTTTTGATGTGTACACACTGCTTGAGGAAGGCTCCTGTGTAAGAGCCGAAACGTCGCTACAGCCTTTGGGTAAATAAAGTTTATTTTATTTTAATCCAGTGGAGTGCTGCCCTTTTTTCCTTTTTTTATATTTGTTGGATTGGCTTATATCCACATTTGGGCCTGTGCACCCTTCTCTTCCAAGTTCTATTGTGACGGTGCTGCCATCCCCCCTTTTTCCTTTTTACATACAGCCGTTGTTTGGCATTTGCACGTCTTTTTCTATACGGACTTATTATTTCAAGTATGTCTACTAGTGATCATATTACACCCGGAGGCCTCACATATTCACAGGAAGCAGTCGACAGGATTTTATGCTTGATTGAGGGAGATGCCATGTTCCTTACTACTCCAACAGCTAAGGAGCTAAAGAGGAAATATGAATTCCTATCAAAGAGGTCCATCTCTTTGCGTCTCCACATGACCACTCTTGACGAATATTTTAAAGCACAGCGTATACCGAGAGGGATGAGATCCACTTTATGCCCTAATCTATTTTCTGGTTGTCCATTATTTTTTTAAAAATTTGAAAACCTTTCAAACAGGTATGCATTGGACTTTATATTGCTCAACATTGCATTTCTACAGGGCGAACTGTCTAATGTCACACATGAATTGGCAAATGTGGTACAATTGTTGATTAATCTGTCTTCAGTTGATGAATTTGGGACATATAATGATACATTGTCTATCCAGCTTCAGTCCTTTTGTACTGAGATTGAGGAAGGGAAACGCCTTAAATGGAACCGGGACTGCGACGACTATAAAAAGGGAAACATCTATTCCTGGCAATCCAGTGACAGAAAATGTCCATACAAACAAGGATGCATGGAAAAAGAAATATAAAACCACACATGATGCATCTTCCGTTGACCAGGCTTTTTTAGGGGTAAGAGAGATGGAACAATCTAGAGACAACGTATCCGGCGTGGAGGCCGCAGACACAGGAGATACCAGAAAACAACGCAACAACAAATCCCAACCACCGGGCCGAAACATGCCGTCCAGGAAGAAGTAACGGTTGTTAATCTTTCTTCTAAAAACCTGACCGATGCTCAAGTGAGTGTGCTGAGTAAGGGGCTTTCATTTTGCCCTCGAGCCAATGCAGATTGGTTCGAACTTGATTTTGATTTGTGTACTTTTTTTCGTGCAATCAAGTTGAAAATTTGGTTTCATGGTAGGGAGCAGATCGAGCATGCCAAGATGAGTGAACTCTCTCTTGGCATGCTCGATCTCTCACCCAGAAGTAGTTTTAACCCAGTCATCAATGAGCCTGCAGTTGAGGCATATATGGCTGCTGTTAAATCTGACATTCAGAATTTGAAAGCTGTATATTCTTCTCAACCCTTTGGTCATCCCAATGTGACAACAGAAGAGATGGTAGCTCTTAAAGAACTCAAGCTCGACCACGAACTTACCATTAAGGCCGCTGATACAGGCGGTGCGGTGGTCGTGCTTGACACTCATAAGTATATCGCCGAAATTAAGCGGCAATTGGGTGATAGAACCATCTATAGACACATTGACTCTGACCTAAGATTCAAAATTGCAGGGTTGATTGACAGTGTATTGACGGAAGCCCTTCATGCGGGGGTCATTGACGAGGGGCTTGTGGAGTATCTTACGGTGGCACATCCTGTCACTCCGGTGCTCTATGTGCTGCCTAAGATCCACAAGTCCCTCGTCGATCCACCTGGCCGCCCCATTGTTTCGGGCTCCGATTCAATATTTAGTCACATATCCATTTTCCTTGACAAGATTCTGTGCAGCTTTGCATGTGGAGGCAGTTCATACATTCGCAATACTAGCGATTTTTTGCTTAAACTGCAGGAGATTGATCTGGTTGATGTACCTGATGTGACATTAGCATCATTTGATGTGACCTCACTCTATACATCAATAGATCATCATAAGGGTCTGACAGCGGTTTCTTCTATGTTGGATAAATCCACATTTACAGATGGCGCTCAACAGTTTATATTATCTCTACTTGAAATTGTGCTCAGACAGAATTACTTCTTATTTCAGGACTCTTATTATGTACAAGAACAGGGCGTAGCGATGGGGTCCAATGTGGCCCCAACTTACGCAAATATTTTTATGCGTCAGTTTGAGGAAGATGTCGTCTATGGAAACCACCACTTCCAACACATTAGGGCGTGGTGGCGGTACATAGACAACATCTTCCTCATCTGGACGGGTGACCTGCAGAAACTTTTTGATTTCCATTGTTACCTTAATGGAGTTGATGAGGCACTGCAGTTCACCTTGGTACATTCTCCTGTTGAGATGCAGTTCCTCGATACTCGCGTGATCCTGTCGGCGGGTAAAATAGAGACAGAGCTGTTCACGAAACCTACCGACAGGAACACACTACTGACTTACAACAGTAATCATCCTAGATCAATGGTAAAATCACTCCCATACTCTCAGTTTCTGAGAGTCAAACGTATAGTCTCTGACCCCACTACATCGAGTAGCACGCTTGATGCAGTATTGCATAAATTTGAGCAACGAGGTTACCCAACCAAATTGCTGCATGAGAAAAAGAAACTGGTCGGTCAACTCAATAGGGATGATATCCTTAAAAGGAAAGTGCAACAAGTGAAAACCAGTAGGATTCCTTTTATTTCCACCCATTGTGAACAGAGCGTCGACATTAACAACATTATTCGACGTCACTGGGGCATACTGGGTGGCTGTCTCAACACCGTTAAGGAATTCCATTCTCCCCCCATTATGTCCTACCGTAGATCCAAGAGTCTTAAGGACCAATTGGTTAGGGCAGACGTAGGAACCTCAAAAGTGACAAGACAACGTACACTGACTGGTGCCAGTGTTGGTTGCTTTCCATGTTTGTCCTGCGTAAATTGCAAATATATCATCAAGGGTAGGTCCTTTGTACACCCACAAACCGGAGTCGCATATCAGATAAGACATTATCTGACTTGTGACTCCAATCACGTTATTTACGTGATTGTTTGTCCGTGTAATTTGCTATACGTTGGAGAAACATCAACTGATTTCAAGACACGATTTAATAATCATCGACTTAGTGTCAGGAAGAAACGACTGGACTTACCAGTCTCTAAACACTTTGCCAATCACAAGCATACTGAGAAAGATCTGAAGTGTTATATTATTGACCATATACCAATGCCAAGGAGAGGTGGCAACAGAATCGGACTCCTAAAAAAGAGAGAGCTCAAATGGATTTATACGCTCAATTCCCTGCAGCCATGTGGTCTCAATGTGGACTACAGGGTTGGAGTGGGTTAGCTGTGTGGTTTGCCCTCTCTCTTTGCATTCTAAATGTCGACTGTCTTGCTGTGAAATATGTGATTTGTGTATACAAAACATATATCCTAGGTTTATTCCGCAAGTTTTCCCTGGTCAAAAACAAGTTTTTTGATTTTTAACTTTTATACACTCTTATTTTTTTCCTTTTTTCATTCTTTCAGATAATTTTTCACTGGATTCGGGATATGGAGAAGTGGCGTTATGTCCATTGGGGCTGTGCAATCACGATATCTGGACACGTCTGCTCATGCACTATACGGTCTTTTAGACTTGTGTATTTCCTCAAATAACTATTTCTGTATTTTCTTATTTAGATTCCGTTACTAGTATGGCGGGGTGTGATGAGGAGAACCCTCAGAGTGAGGTGGCGATGGTTGGACTTTGACGGGTGTAGCGGTGCGACTCTGCATTCACATGCTGATGCGCTACCGCTCTATGGTCATGGTAGGGTGCTCCACTTCAATTTGTAGGTGTGGCCCTCTCCCTAGTCCACTTAGCCACTGCGACACTCGGACATTGTTATATGTCTTTTTTCACCCTGAGCCTGCGGTATACCGGGATTACTAGTTGTTCTCAGTAGCAGCGTAATTCAGTGGGCGTTCTGCCCTTATCCAAAATGGCGGCGTTAGCGTTATAGCCCAAGAGCGCACGCGTCATGTGACGAGGCTAATGCTAGACGGAAGCACAGTTTATGCGTCATAGGGGCATGCGCAGTGGCGATTCAGGTACGCCGGATCGCACATGTCTACATGGACAACAGCCGCTCTCCCTCCTGCATCCATCATATGTATCACCTGTAACAGTAAGCACTTTGCACTTTATGTAATTATCTACAGCTGGCACTCGTTATGTGATTTATGGAATACAAATGTATTGTACTATTTATATTCACTATATTATTTCACAATTGTATGTATCACGATTCAATGTTTCTGTATGTTTGGTTTCATTACTTTATATATTTATAATGTATCAGGTATTTTGATTTTTTATTAATCATGTCCACTTAATATGTAATTGTCTTGAATTGGTTGTAACACCATATATACCCAGAGTTTTGATGTGTACACACTGCTTGAGGAAGGCTCCTGTGTAAGAGCCGAAACGTCGCTACAGCCTTTGGGTAAATAAAGTTTATTTTATTTTAATCCAGTGGAGTGCTGCCCTTTTTTCCTTTTTTTATATTTGTTGGATTGGCTTATATCCACATTTGGGCCTGTGCACTCTTCTCTTCCAAGTTCTATTGTGACGGTGCTGCCATCCCCCCTTTTTCCTTTTTATATATATATATATATATATATATATATATATATATATATATATATATATATATATGTGTAATTAATTCTTTTAAGTGTCTGCTCTTTCTGAGCTCACTAGCCATTTGGGCAGCCTCATCAGTGACTGATAACCTGCCCTGTAAACGTGTGTAATACTGAGATAGCTGCCATTTACTACATACCACCCACATGTCTACTGAGCTCAGACTGAGCAGAGATTTTCTCTAAATGAATAAATTGCAATTTGTACTTCATTTTTCACCAATAAGCCATATATCAGTCTGCTCAGCTCCTCCTGCTCTATAACATGCTGTTTGCAGATTGCACCACATTTTCATGGTCACAGGTTCCCTTTAACATTTAATGGATTCAACTACAAGAGGACATATTAATATTAAAATGTTAATAAGAAGTGGCAGTGTTTAGCTTTTAATAATGTTTTACTGTTTCTGTGAAAGCTAAGACAAAAGATGTCATTCATATCCAGGGAACATTTGGTATTGGCGTAAAAGACTGTTCTGCAGTCAAGCGTATACCAATGCCTACTGCACAGTTAGAAGGCCCAACTGGCCTATGTTCTGATCAAAGGACATGACCATTATGCACTGACCCTAAATTCAGATGCATCTGTTGAGAACTTAGAATTACACAACATAACAGCACACAAATATATACAGAATACTGCATTTTGCAACCACAAAAGAAAAAACACTACAACATAAGAGAAAATTTTCCAGAGGCAAATCTTCAAAACCTTGGCATATCCATCTGGCAATTACGGCGTGTAGTCTGTGTGCAGATAAAAATCTCAGCTCTTCGAGTTTAGCATTCTGGTTAGCTTGAAGTTTATTGAAGTATGATAATCCATTGCAATCATCAGTCATGAAGCAAAAAGTCCTAAAATGATACCTACTGAACACATACTTCCAGCTAAATGCAGTTCATATAGTTATAAAGTGCAGCACGGTGGTGCAGCGCTGGGATTCTGGGGTTGAATCTAGCCGTGGACAACATGGAGTTTGTATGTTCTCCTCGTGTTTGCGTGGGGAATTTAGATTGTGAGTCCCATTAGGGACAGCATGATGCTAATGTGTATAAAGTGCTGTGAAAAATATCAGTGCTACATAAGTGAGTAAAATAAATACATTTATCATACCCTGCACGCCAGAATTCCATCTTCAAAAAGTCATAAAATCTGGATTCTATATAGTTTTTTAAGGTCACTTACGCAAAATGATTGCGTTATAACTTTAGCATTTTTACATCACACACTACAGTTTTGAAAAATACGGTAGATGGAAAAGTTAGCTAAGTTAGCTGTGTTAGACTCCATTCACACGTCCGCAATGTGTTTTTCGGATCCACGGAGCCGCGAATCCGCAAAACACGGACAGCGGCAATGTGCGGACCGCACATTGCCGGCACTATAGAATATGCCTATTCTTGTCCGCAATTGTGGACAAGAATAGGACATGTTCTATTTTTTTCGGGAACGGAATTGCGGACCCGGAAGTGCAGGTCCGCAATTCCGTGTCCGGGCAGCACATTGTGCTGCCCCATAGGAATGAATGGGTCCGCAATTCCATTCCGCAAAATGCAGAACGAAATTGCGGACGTGTGAATGGACCCTTAATGAGCTTCACTTCACCTTTCTGACTGGGGCTTTTTAAACGGTTCCAAAGCCACTCCAGTATGGGGGTTGTGCAGATAACTGAAGTAGCATTTCTAGACAAAAGTGTTAGGTTTAAAAATGAGCCAAGAACATGTGACATACCCCAACGCAGGCTCAAGAAAACTGACTTCAGATATAACCCTCATGGGAAATTCCTCTGCTTGGAGTTCAACACATAGCAGCATCTAGTTCTGAATAACCTCTTTCCATTGAAAAGTTAGAACCTTCTCCAAGCACAGATTTTTTGTCTACATTGGACTATCAACAAAAGACCTCCTTTTAACCCCTTTTTCTAAAGATATTATTTAAATCCCAGCTGAAGTTTGCCTCTTACTCATACTTGATATCCTCCCCAAGTCCACTCAACCCCTCTAGTGGACAAGTTATATTTATTGATGACCTATCAATATCAGATCAGCTGGGGTCCGACACCCGGCACCCCCGCTGATCAGCTGTTTGAAGAGAAGGCGCGCGCCGTGCCAGCGCTGCCTTCTCTTCATTGTTTACCTGCTCGCCGTTGCATCTGCAGTGTTGAACAGGTGTAATTACACCCAAGCCGTCCCATTCATTTCAATGATACGAATCGCTCCCTTACAAGTGTATAGAAGCGATCCGTACCATTGAAATGAATGGGACGGCTTGGGTGTAATTACACCTGCTCACCACTGCAGATGCAACGGCGAGCAGGTAAACAAGGAAGAGAAGGCAGCGCTGGCACGGCGCGCGCCTTCTCTTCAAACAGCTGATCGGCGGGGCTGCCGGGTGTCGGACCCCAGCCGATCTGATATGGATGACCTATCCTGAGGATAGATCATCAATAAATATAACTTGGACAACACCTTTCATTTGCAGCAACCACCCCACATTAATTTTGAAGGGAACCTGTCATTCCAAATGCAGTACAATCTGCAGACAGTATGTTATAGAGCAGGAGGAGCTGAGCAGATTGAATTGATGGTGACAGGTTTCCTGTAAACATGACATGCTGTATTGCTGTGTTGTTTCTATTTTTATTGCATTATTACTGTTTATTTGCTGAATTTATCATAGCTGAAATAATTAAACTTAGAACTTGGCAGGTGCAAACATTTGGGCAAGTTCTCAGTTATTTTTGTAATGTATGAAAACTTAAATGCGTATTCTCTATGGAACTGATGGATATAGCCAAATACAGACACTCAGCTATTTTCAGAAGTCCTATAGAGATGAATAGGGCAGCAATGCACATGTTTGACCGACCGCCCCATTCACTTTGGGGACCCCCTCAGGGCTCCTGTTCTTGTGATCAATGAGGATCCCATCAGCCCTCAACAATCTACTAGTTATTCCCTATCCTATGAATAGTGGGTAACTTGCTATAACTGGAATATCTCTATAATATTTTTTTTCCTATTTAACCCTTTCGACCCTGGAGGGTTTTTTATTTTTGCGTTTTCGTTTTGCGCTCCCTGCCTTCCCAGAGCCATAACATAGCCATATGAGGGATTGTTTTTTGCAGGACAAGTTGTACTTTCCAATGCCACCATTTAATATTGCATATGATGTAGTGGGAAGCGGGAAAAAAATTCCAAATGGGGTGAAATTGCAAAAAAAAGCTATTCCACCGCAATTTTACATTTTTTATTTTATTTACGTTGTTCGATGTGCGATAAAACTGACCAGTTACTTTTATTCTACAGGTCAGTACGAATCCGGCGATACCTTATATGTATAGTTTTTCTTGTGTTTTGATAGTGATAAAATAAAAAAAAAGTCGGAAATAATACGTTTTATTTTTTCGTCGCCATATTTTAACACCTATAACTTTTTTGTAATTATGTGTACAGAACTGAGTGGAGGCTCATTTTTTGCGAGGCGATCTGAACTTTTCATTGATACCATTCTGGGGTGTGTATGACTTTTTGATCACTTTTTATTAAATTTTTTGTAGAAAATTAAGCGACCAAAAACCACGAATCGGCCATTTTGATGCTTTTTTCAGTTTTTCTGTTTTCCATATGGGGAATATATTTTTATACTATGGGCGTTTTCACACATCGCAACATTTTTTTTAGTTCTTTTATTTTTATTTTGGGAAAAGGGGGGGGTTGATTTATATACTTTTTTAAACTTTATTTATTTATTTTCCGATAGGGAACTATAACAAGCAATCATTAGATTGCTATTCTCATAGACCTCAATGTACTAGCATTGGAGTCTATGAGAAAATTGCTATTTCTCTATGGAGCCCTATTACAGGCAAAGGCTCCATAGGAAATACTATGCAGCATCCTCCTGTCATTCACAAAGATCGGGGCTGCTGCACACAAGCTCCGGCTTCTCCGATCATAGTAGCATAGTAACATAGTTTATAAGGCCAAAAAAAAAAAAAGACATCTGTCCATTCAGTTCGACCTGTTATCCTGCAAGTTGATCCAGAGGAAGGCAAAAAAAAAAAACATGAGGTAGAAGCCAATTTTCCCCACTTAAAGGGGTTCTGCACTTTGTTTAAACCGATGATCTATCCTCTGGATAGATTATCAGCATCTGATCGGCGGGGGTCCGACACCCAGCAGCGCCGCGGCCTTCTCACTGTTTACCGCTGGCCAAGTGATGTCACGACTAGTATCAACTTGCCTGGCCGGGGCTAAGCTCCATTTAAGTGAACAGAGCTTAGCCGTGCCCAGACAAGTTGATACTAGTCGTGACATCACTGGGCCTGCGGTAAACAGTGAGAAGGCCGCTACGCTGCTGGAGCGCTGCTGTCTTCTCAAACATCTGATCGGCGGGGTTCCCGGGTGTCGGACCCCCGCCGATCAGATGCTAATGATCTATCCAGAGGATAGATCGTCAGTTTAAACAAAGTGCAGAACCCCTTTAAGGGGAAAAAAAAATCCTTCCCGACTCCAATCAGGCAATCAGAATAACTCCCTGGATCAACGACCCCTCTTTAGTAGCTATAGCCTGTAATATTATTACACTCCAGATATACATCCAGGCCCCTCTTGAACTCTTTAAGTGAACTTACCATCACCACCATCACCTGTGCAAAGCTTTTTTTCTCCAGACGCAGAGGATGTCCCCTCGTCACAGTCATAGTCCTGGGGATAAATAGATGATGGGATAGATCTCTGTACTGACCCCTGATATATTTATACATAGTAATTAGATCTCCCCTCAGTCGTCTTTTTTCTAAAGTGAATAACCCCAATTCTGATAATATTTCCGGGTACTGTAGTCCATCCATTCCAGTTATTACTTTAGTTGCCCTCCTCTGAACCCTCTCCAGCTCTGCTATGTCTGCCTTGTTCACAGAAGCCCAGAACTGTACACAGTACTCCATATGTGGTCTGACTAGTGATTTGTATAGTGGTAGCACTATGTTCTTATCACGGGAATGTATGCCCCTTTTGATGCAACCCATTATCTTATTGGCCTTGGCAGCAGCTGCCTGACACTGGTTTCTACAGCTTAGTTTGCTTACCATTTAGTATTGTGACACAGTGAAGGGTATGGTCTGGGAAAACAGGAATTTTCCTCCCAGCTTGTGCTGCTGGGCTGATTTGCAGCCAGGTAAGGTCAATCACCGGACTGGATTTTAAGTGCCGGTCCGGGTTTTGACAGCACCTAGCTGTCCTTAAAAGACAAAGGCAAAGTGTGTGTGTGCTGGGATTTGAGGCTTTCCATTGTGGACTTTCCATTGTGTGTAAATAAACACAGAAGTTTGATTTAAGAACTGGTAATTTGCCTCTGTACTGCGTCCGCATACCCTGTCTACCAGAGCGAATCCCCACAATTGGTGGAGGATGCGTGCACGTGCAGAGAGGCTGGCATAAATTCCAAAATATTTTTGCTTACGGGTATGGCTGGATGTCCTGGATTAAACCAGCTAAATTCAAACCTGTGTCACGTGACAAATGACAGACATCCTCGTGGTTTATTGGACGTAGCCAAAGAAGCATGGGAACAGCAACCTACTCTGCACAAAAGTGTCCTTGAGTACGTTACCCAGATGCAATAAAGGATAGAGACAGTGTTACCTCTTGTTAGGGAGCATATGGAGGCAGCTCAGCAAGCACAAAATCGGATTTAAATTCGGCAGGCCCGGGTCCGGACCATTAACTAGAGTGATCGGGTTTTGGTTCTGGTACCGACCGTGGACAGTAAGTTCTTGGCTAGGTGGCAGGGGCCTTACGAGGTACTCGAGAAAGTTGGAGAGGTAAATTACAAGGCAGAGCAGGTTTACCATGTTAATTTACTAAAACCTTGGAAAGATAAGGAGACCTGTACTGAAGACAGCCCGCGGACGGGATTTCTAGAGGTTCCGGCCCCTCTGTCTGATGCAAGGAAAGCGGTTGCCACAGTAAAAATTGCTGACAGCCTTTCCTCTAAACAGCCTCAGGAGGCCAGGAAGTTCGTTAGTCAGAACACAGATGTGTTCTCAGACCTCCCTAGACGCACTTCCACAATCCAGCATGACATTGTCACTGAGCCTCAGGCAAAAGTCCGGTTAAAGCCATACGACCACACGAGGCTCGACGACAAGTCATCTCGGAGGAAGTGCAGTAATGCTGCTGCTAGATGTCATCGAGGAGTCTAAAAGTGAGTGGGCCAGTCCTATAGTCTTAAAACCCAAACCAGACGGGACGTTAAGGTTTTGTAATGATTTTTCTAAGCTTAACGAGATATCTAAATTCAATGCATATCCCATGCCCCGGGTGGATGAGCTAATCGAGAAGTTAGGACAAGCACAGTATTTTTCTGTTTTGGACCTCACGAAAGGGTACTGGCAGGTGCCCTTAACGGAGGCTGCCAAAGAGAAAACTGCCTTCATCACGCCTGAGGCTGTATCAGTATAAGGTGTTACCCTTTGGTCTGCATGGTGCCCCACCACTTTTCAACATCTAATGGACATTGTGCTTCGTCCACATCGGCGGTACGTCTCGGCTTACCTGGATGATATTGTCATTTACAGTACTGACTGGGAAAGTCACCTGCCCAAAGTACAGGCCGTAGTGGACTCGGAAGGCTGGACTAACAGCTAATCCAAAGAAATGTGCGATAGGGTTAGAGGAGACTAAATACCTAGGGTATGTCATTGGCCGTGGAGTCATCAAACAAGTAAACAAAATAGAGGGGATACAGAATTGGTCCTGACCTGTCACCTCTAGGCAAGTAAAGTCGTTCCTGGGGATGGTGGGCTATTACATGAGGTTTGTCCCCCACTTTTCTACAATAGCTGCGCCATTGACAGGGCTCTTGAAGGGACATAAGTCCGTGATGGCTCACTGGAATAATCGGGCGGAAGAGGCGTTCTCCACTTTGAAGTCGGCCCTGTGTGGGTCCCCGGTTTTGGTGACGTCCGATTTAAAGCGGGAATTTATAGTACAGACGGATGCCTCCGAAGTAGGCCTCGATGCTGTACTGTCCCAGGAAGTCAACGGGGAGGAGCATACCATTGTCTTCCTCAGCTGTAAGCTCACCCCAGCCGAGACCAGGTACAGTATAGTGGAGAAAGAGTGCCTGGCTATCAAGTGGGCACTCGAGTCTCTCCGCTATTATTTGTTGGGGAGAAAATTCTGCTTGGTGACCGACCACCCCCCTCTCAAGTGGATGAGCCAGGCCAAAGACAGAAATGCCCGGGTCACCCGATGGTTCCTTTCACTAAAGAACTTTAAATTTACAGTGGAACACAGGGCAAGCCAGGTACAGGGAAACACAGATGTCCTGTCCCGAGTACATTGTCTGGCGAGTGTTCAACCTTTTAGGGTTGAACAAAGGGGGGGGGGGGTATGTGACACAGTGAAGGGTATGGTCTGGGGAAAACAGGTATTTTCCTCCCAGCATGTGCTGCTGGGCTGATTTGCAGCACTGGACTGGATTTTAAGTGCTGGTCCGGGTTTTGACAGACCCTGGCTGTCCTTAAATAGGCAGCTGTGCTCAGCAGCAAAGTGTGTGTGTGCTGGGATCTGAGGCTTGTGCCGTGCTGGAGTGCTGAGACCCATTTTTAGGGGAAACAGGCCCCCTAAAAGCCTGCTATGGACTACTGAAGATAGAACTGCCAACAAGGTGATTTTTGCTATGTGGACTTTCCATTGTGTGTGAATAAACACAGAAGTTTGATTTAAGAACTGGTAATTTGCCTCTGTACTGCGTCCGCATACACTGTCTACCAGAGCAAATCCCCACAGTATGTACTGGTGACTTGCATTATTCCTTCCCATGTGCATAACCTTACATTTGTCAGTGTTAAACCTCATCTTCCACTTCTCTGCCCAAGCCTCCAATTTATCTAGATCCATCTGTAGCTGTATACTGTCCTCTTCCATGTCAATTACTTTACATAGTTTAGTGTCATCTGCAAAAAATTATATTTTACTGTGCAAGCCTTCTACAAGATTAATAAATATATTGAAATGAATAGGGCCCAATACTGACCCCTATGGTACTCCACTAGTGACAATGACCCAATCTGAGTGTGTACCGTTAATAACCACCCTCTGTTTTCTATCACTGAGCCAGCAACTTACCCAGATACAGACATTTTCACCCAGTCCAAGCATTCTCATTTTATATATTAACCTTGTGTCAAATGCTTTGGAGAAGTCCAGATATACAACATCCATTGACTCACCGCTGTTAAGTATAGAACTTACCTCCTCATAGAAACTAATTAAATTAGTTTCACATGACTGATCCCTCATGAAGCCATGCTGATATGAAGTTATTTGATTATTTTCATTGAGGTACTCCAAGATAGCATCTCTTAGAAAACCTTTAAACAGTTTACCCACGATAGATGTTAAATTTACTGGCCTGTAGTTTCCAGGCTCTGTTTTTGGACCCTTTTTGAATATTTGCTATGCGCCAATCCTGTGGAACACTCCCTGTCAGTATAGAGTCCTTAAATATCAGAAATAATGGTCTGGCTATGACATTACTTAATTCTCTTAGGATACGGTGGTGTATGCCATCCGGGCCTGGCGATTTGTCTATTTTAATATTTTTAAGACGCCGCTGTACTTCTTCCTGGGTCAGACAGGGCACTTTTAATGGGGAATTTACTTTGACATTCTGCATATCATCTGACAGTTTGTTTTCCTTAGTGAATATAGTGGAGAAAAAAATATTTAATGGCTTTGCTTTCTCCTCATCGCTCTCTGCAACTCCCCCCTCATTACTTTGTAAAGGGCCAACACCTTCAGATTTATACTTTTTACCATTTATATAACTGAAGAACATTTTAGGGTTAGTTTTGCTCTCTTTGGCAATCAATCTCTTGGTCTCTAGTTTGGCTGCTTTTATCTGTTTTTTTACATATTGAATTTTTTTGCTTGTAGTTTTTCAGTGCTTCCTCGCTACCCTCCTGTTTTATTGATGTAAACGCTTTCCTTTTGTCATTTATTGCTTTCTTTACATTTCTATCTATCCACATGTTTTCTTGTTCCTTAATCTTTTATTCCCATTAAGGTATGTACCTCTCACAATTAGATTTTAGGATGCTTTTAAAAATATCCCATTTTGTGGCTGTATTTTTATTTTTGAGGAATTTTTCCCAGTTAGTTAGGCCAATGGCCTCTCTTAGTTGGCTAAAGTTTGCTTTTTAGAAGTTTGGTATTTTTGTTCCTCCCTGAAGAAACACTTTTTTGAATGATAACTGGAAGGTTATTACTTTATGGTCACTATTTGCCAGGTGTCCCCCGACCTGCATATCTGTTGTTCTGTCAGGCCTATTGGTTAATACTAAGTCCAATATGGCCGTCCCTCTAGTCGGGCCCTGAACCAGTTGGGAAAGGTAATTGTCTTTGGTTATTGGCAAGAACCTGTTTCCTTTATGAGATGTACAGGTTTCAGTTTCCCAGTCTATATCTGGGTAGTTGAAGTCCCCCATAATAACGACCTCATTATGATCTGCCGCCTCGTCTATCTCATTTAGTAGTAGATTTTCTGTGGACTCTGGTATATTAGGTGGTCTATAATAAAATCCTATTAGTATTTTATTATTGTTTTTTCCTCCATGTATTTCTACCCACAGTGACTCCACATGTTCATGTCCCTCACTTATATCTTATCAGACTGTGGGCTTTAGGCAGAACTTTACATAAAGGCAGACCCCCCCCCCACCCCCTCCCTCTCCGGTTTTGGCAATCCTTTTTAAACAAACTGTAACCCTGTATGTTAACCGCCCAGTCATAGCTATCATCTAACCAAGTCTCAGTTATTCCCACTATGTCATAGTCCTCCTCACACATCACTAATTCCAGTTCACCAGTTTTATTAGTCAAGCTTCTGGCATTAGTATACATACAATTAAGAGGATTATGTATATTTTTTACCCTACACTTTTCCTTCTGAACTGTTCTAGTCCCTCCTTGCATTCCTCCCCCGAACTCGAGCACCAGGAAGATAACACACTGTTCAATGATCCCGGTCTTTGTGAAAGATTTCCCCATCTATACCCCTAATAATTGAGTTTCCCACTACCAGCACCTATCTAGCCTGCCCTGCTCTCCTGGTCCCCTGCTTACTGGAGCTGACATTCCCCTGACTGGCCAAGGAAGGGTCCGGCTGCAGCAGTGCTCTCCCTAAACTGACATCCTCCTCATCTGCCAACCTTGCAAACTTGTTGGGGTGTGTCAGATCAGTTAGCCTCCCTGGTACTCTTTCCTCTACCCCGCTTTCTAATGTGCGATTCCAAACAGGCAATTTGCTCGCATTTTTAACAAAGATATGCACCCTCAAATGGCTGTTCCAGGACTGCATACATTAGACAAGATGTGCACTGGACTGCGTTGTCAATAATGACACACATACTAAATGGGGAATACGCAAGAAAAGAGAAAAAATACAATATAGTGCAGAGATAAGAATGTAACTTAATGTAGTCCCCTCCTAAAGTCCCTGAATCTCAAGTCATGTAATTTAAAGTCACACACTTAATACAAACACACACTGGAAATCAAACACGCGAATGCTCACAAACTCAAGTTTTTTTTGCTGCTTGTATAAATGCAGCTCTCAAACCAGACTGCTTTTTTTCCTCAGGATTCAAAGGGCTGAGCTGCCCTCTAGACTGGCTAATTAACTTTTTCTAATTAGATAGCCACACCCTAATTACTCACCTTGGAACACCTTGGAGAAGGAAGAGGAAAAAAAATTTCTAGTGTTTCATGCGCTCAGATGCCATGGTCAGGATTGACCACGGCATCTGATAGGTTAAATGTCCGTGATCAGCATTACTGCCGGTTGCGGACATTAGCCGCGGATGTCTGCTATGAGAAACAGCAGGCCACCTGCGGCTATGGCACCTGCTCCGCTCAGGAGCAGGTGCCATCTTTAAAGACCTGTCCAGCGCCGTACTAGTACGGCGCTGGTTGGGAAAGAGTTCATCTTATATGAGTGTTGACATTTTCAGCACTTGTTAAATTCCGTGATCCTTCAAGCCTCTCAAAAAGACTGCTGCCCAGAAAGCTCACAATGCATTTACCAAACATACCCATATGAGGCCAAAAGAGTTTCCTTGTGGTCTCTGTCAGGCCAGTATATATCACTATACCCCCAAAACAGCATATCATAGTAAACTATACTATTCCATAGAAAACATTACATAGAGTATATGTTTAAAGTGGGACCCAATGGGTGACAAATGTCACTGTATGACATTCCGTCATCTTTCCAGATGCATAGGCTAAACGAAGACCAGAAACGTGATGTAACCAGAAACTAAAACTGCGTTGACAAAACAAACTAACTTTCCATTCAGATACATTTGCATGATAAATGTATAATTGCGTTCAAAGGTAAAATGTTAACCAGATCAATTAGTGCAAGTTGTATAAGTAATTGCTTATGCACACAACCGTGATCAGCCCAGGAAACTTGGTCCGTGTGTCAGCTGTATGTAGCTCCCCTGATGCAAATTGACTATATCATAGTCATTTATAATACAATCCATATCTGAACGTGGGGCTATTGCTGTGTATTCAAATTATGTGACTACATAAAAATAGGACACTGCGCAGATAGAAATTGTATCATAACTTAGTATGATACAGTCAGTTCAGGTCATGGGAGATGTGTCCGACACACAGACTGTGTTTCCCATGCCGAGTCTTGTGCATGAAATGTCACATCAAACAAACAAAAGTATACACATAGGAAATTGACTATTAACAGCCAATGTGCCCAACTGCTCTGAATGTCTACAGGAATTTGTGTAGCCACTAAAGAAGATACAGTGGTGCTTGAAAGTGTGTGACCCCTTCAGACTTTTCTATATTTCTGCACAAATTAGATCTAAAACAGCATCAGATCTTTTCACAGGTCTTAAAACTATATAAAGATAACCTGATCAAACAAAGGAGTCAAGAATGTTATTTTTGTTGAGTAAAATAATCCAATATCACATGTCTGTAAGTGGCAAAAGTATGTGACTATTTGGTTTCAGTATGTGGTATATCCCCCTTGTGCAGTAACAGCTGCAACTAAATGTTTCCTGTAATTATTGTTCAGTCCTGTACATTGAAAAAATGTGGGGGATTCAATCAGCACAACCCTGTATGCAGGTGCACATCGCTATGGCGAAATACATATACAAAGAAAAAGACAAAGACACAAATGCAATAGCACTCTGCAACCAGCGTTCTGCCCTGCCTCTATGCTGGATGAGGCATTGGTGTGCATTTTGGCCAAAGCGTAATAAGCCACTCACCACGTCAAGGTCGCCTCTATGGAGTGGTCCCTAACACTAGTTCCTACCTGTTTATGGGCCATGACAGCCACACAAAGTCCAGGGAATGCAGGTGCAGCATGCACGCCAAGCACAATCTGCTTTTAACCCCGTCCGGTGCCATTACAGCTTTCACCGGATCCAGGGATGCAAGTACCAACATGCATGCTGAGCCCACCATATACTTCTCCTGGAGCCAAATGGCTACTGGTAGGTGCTATATAAGCAGACTCGGTTTTATACTGACTTTAAAACCAGCCTCCAGGACAGATTGACTGGTCAGATGTGCATGACTGCATGGAGATCGCCACGCCTCAGTCCTGTACATTGACTTAGAGGAATTTTTGCCCATTCCTCCATACAAAACAGATTCAACTAAATTGGTTTATATCCTTCCGTGAACTGCTTGCTCCAGGTCCTTCCACAGCATTGCTATTGGATTAATGTCAGGACTTTGACTTGGCCATTCCAAAATGTTAATTTGATTCTTCCTTAACCATTTTTTGGTAGAACGACTTGTGTGCTAAGAGTCATTGTCTTGCTGCATGGACAACGTTCTCTTGAGACTCAGCTCACTGACTGATGTACTGATAGTTTGCTTTAGAATTTGTTGCTATCATTCAGAATTAATTGTTCCAACAATGAAGGCAAGTAGAGGTGAGCAAAGACTTGAAGAATTTGATTCGGCAGCTTTGCTGCACTTTATCAAGAAATTTGATTCATTACGATTTACTTCATCACAAATCACTTTTCATTTTATGGGACGAGCGCAATGATGGGGAACGGCAACCGAACCGTCATTTAACCCCGCAGATGTCGCATTCAATACTGATCTCGGCATCTGAGACTCAAATCTATCTCCTCATGGTGTTAAAAAAAACTAAAAAATTATACTCACCTCATCCACTTGATCGCGGAGAGGCCGTCTGCTCCTGAGTCTTGATTAAAGAAAACTCACCAAGTGGCGAGTATGATGATGTCACCAAGTGATCACACTGGCTGCAATTGGTGATATGAGTATATATATTTTTTTTTTTCAGCCACCATTTTAGGAAACATTTATTAGTTACCACAAAGCACAAAGAAATGTGGTTTCGTGGCAAATCAATTTTTTCCTGAAATTCGGATCAAAGTCCACTTCGAATACTTTGATTCACTCAATACTAATGGCAAGCCATTCTGGTCCAGATGCAGCAAAGCAAGCCCAAATTATGATACTACCACCACCTTGTTTCACAGATGGGATAAGGTTTTTGTGCTCAAATGTAGTGTTTTCCTTTCTTGAAAAAAAGTGCATCTTAGTTAAACCAAAAAGTTTTATTTTGGTCTCGCCCATCAACAAAAAAAACTAAATACACTGTTCCAATTGCCTTCTGTCTTGTCCAGGTGATCTTTGGCATACTGCAGATGAGCAGCATTTTCGTTTTTGGAGAGCATCAACTTTCTTCTTGCAATCATGCCATGCACGCCATTGTTATTCAGTGTCCTCCTGATGGTGGACTTATTAGCACTAACATTAGCAAATGTGAGAAAGGTCTTTAGTTACTTAGAGGTTACCTCGGGTTCCTTTGTGAATATATTACACACCTTGCTCTTGGCGTGATCTTTGTTGATCAACCACTGCTGGGGAAGATAATAATGGTCTTGCATTTCCTCCATGTGTACACAATCTGACTGTGGATTGGTGAAATCTAAAATCTTTAGAGATGGTTTTGTAATCTTTTTAAGCCTGTAGAGCATAAACAACTATTCTTCTGAGGTTCTCAGAAATCTCCTAATTGATTAAAAACACAAGACTCCAATTTGATAATCGTATAGGTTCACACACTTTTGCCATCATTTTCATAAATAAATAGATGACCAAGTCTAATATTTTTGACTCATTTGTTTGATGTGGTTATCTTTATCTACTTTTAGGACTTGTATAAATAGCTGATGTAGTTTCAGGTCAAACTTATGCATAAATATAGAAAATTCTAATCTTTCAAGCACTACTGTAGTTGTAACATGTTGGTTTGTTTGACCACATTGCCAACCTACAAAGTTTAAAAAAATGACTACTGCAATGTGAGTTCATTAGTTAAAATAAAAATTCTGACAAAAATCAAAATGGCAACTTTTAATTAAACAGATCACCATAATCCCTGTAATTCCTATACAATACAGCTGGACATTAAATGTACAGTGATTTTCTGGCTTAGACAATTTTCAAATGTCCTATTAAGCTTTCTGAGTTAATAGAGGGACGTTCTTTATTAGGCACCTCCATTGTGTAACCAGAAGCAGAAAGCCGATAGAGTGCATCTATTACTGGAGGAACAGCAGCAATGTATGAGTATGGGGAGGAAGTACCATGACTGTACATGCTAAAGAATGTAAAGTCATCTCAGGTATGGCATATCATTACTATAGCTTCCACTATTACAATATAAGGGGACACCAGGAAAGATACAACTACAAAGTCATGGCTTATTAAGGGCTTCTACCATGGAGACATGTAGGTCTAAAAACGAGCTGCACACACATAACACTAGGATTTTTAAAGGGAGTCTGTGACCAGTTTTATGCTGCACAAAACTAGGGCAGCATAAACTGGTAACATATACCTTGAGCAAAACGTTGGATCATTTTCTTGAATTCACCCATCCATTTAGCTAAAGTCTGTATTGAACAGCTCCTGCTTGAGCACTGTTAAATACATAGTGGGGAAAGGAGCGTCCTCATATTCAAGAGCTCCCGATGCTCCTTGTACTCCTGCAGCTGACTGATCATCTTGTTCCTATTGCAATCTGTGGTGGGAGATGCGTTTGTCAGGAAGTCCTCATATTAATGAGCTCCTTGCTTTCCCCGCCAGTCTCCTGCCACTGATTCCACTACGAAAAAAAGTGGTCAAACAGCAGCATAGGGGCAGAAGAGCAGGAGCTCATGAATATGAGGACTCTCTGATCCACACTGTGTATTGAACAGCACCAGGCTGAGCTCCATCTGAGGTGTTCAATATAGATTTTAGTAACAAGTAAGTAAGATTATCAACTTTTAATAGTTTTGATTAAAAAATATCATGCTGTTTTAAGTCTGCTGAACCTATGCATTGCCATGGGTCTCAATGTTACAGACTGCAAACAAATCCTGTGTATTCAGATCCTGCATTCACATTATCTCCTATTTGTCCTCCATTTGTTGTACATTTGTTGTGAAAATACACATTTATGTAGGAGTGCTTATAAAATTATTATTTTTATTTTATTTTAGATGTACTTTAGTAATAATAAATAAAAAAAATGTCAAGAGACAGGTGGTCTAATGGTTGCTGACCATATCAAGACAGTTTTTTTAGGATGCCCCTCAAGGTTTGGTTGATGAAGTTAAAAATTCTAAGAAAAGAAAAACAAATGTTTGAGGATAGACAGAGGTACTTCTAATATGACAGGAATGAGGGTCCCTTACTACTCAAACATAGAGGCACAACGGCTAGTCTCACTAGTCTCTACTGAACTATAGGAAGCTATAAATGGAAGGTATATTTTAATAACTTTACCAAACCTTAAGTGGCATAATAAAAATGGTTGCAAAAGTGGGAAGACCATTAAACTTAGGCTAGTTTCACACTAGCAGTAAAGAATCCGGAAGGCTGTTCCGACAGCAAATGGCCTGCTGGTGCTCTCTAGATCTGGCATTGCCGGACACTACCATTAGCTATAATGGGCTCCTGTGGAGATTAGGCTGCAACCTGGCAAATATGCAGAGAATCGGCCGAGCAAATACCGCTGCCGAAACTCTTCACCTCTAGTGTGAAACTAGCCTAAAATATCTTGGTGGTCTACAAAGGAAATCTGTGCATAACCTTCGAAATGGCGGCACTGAAGCAGAGAGCATTGCAGGGTTTCATTTTACCTATGTTCATGGTCCTAAGGAATCTCCAGGTAACAGAGTAACCATTGCTATTTCCATTCTAGAACATGAATGCTTATTACACAACTGCCAAAGTATATTAACCTGAAGCCAAGCCGGATACCGTCAGTGCAGAGCAGTTCATTATTAGTGCCTTTAATGACTGATAAATATAAACGTAAAAAGGAACTGCTATTAAAAGAAAGAACGGAGACACTGGATGGTGTGGCTTTTAGAGTAATTATATTAGCACAACTTCCATTATTACAGTACACCTTGTGACTGAAAATGCTACATATGTGTTCATTAACCTTGACATTTTTTCTGGCAATCTACTTTATTCCCGCCTACTCTCTACACAGGAAACTTCAAGAGAATGGTTTATTTTCTGTCTTCACTTCTTTTCTTTCTCCCACTCCATACAGGGAAATGCAAAAAGAATGGAAGTCTGTGCGCTCTTTAACATTACTGCCTCCCACTTCTCAACAAAGGGCGCTGCAGGGAACAGGACTGAGTGCTTCACCTCTTGGGTGCCTGCAATGTTTGTCATTGTGCATAATCAGTCTTATTGACGGAGAAAAATTGCATTTCCAGTAAGTAAGCTTCTAGAATATTAAAAAACAAAAACTCATGCTTTCAGTTTAGGAAACTCAAACATTTAGGCCTGCAGTATCTGGTCTTTAATATCCCCCAGGCCGCCAGAGGATGTGCTTCATTTTTTTGACGAGGCGCAGGCGCATCCTCCAGCAGTGCAGGCTCCTAAACTGATATCTATACCAGCTCATAGAAAACCAGTCATAAATGATGATAACTGTGCCTGGCAAGATGGTCCTATCCCCAACATGCCCCCTCTTCAGCAAGTGGTGAGGGCGGCATAGAAATTCACATTTACACCTAAATTTAGGCACTGGGGTGTTTAAAGAGTCACAGACCCTGGGTTTGCAACTTTTTAACACCAGAAAACTGACGTAGTGGGGATAATAAAGTCCCCCCTTAGTGTTTTGTAGAAGATATGCTTTGGAGGCTACAAAATATATTCATTAAAAAATAACAGATCAGATTCAGCAACTGACTGAAAACCTTAAGCCCCCCAAAAAAAGATAAAAAATAGCAGGCATTTGATCTTTATTGTAGAAATCCTTAAGTAGCTGGGAAGGAATGGACGTGGCTCCTACATTTCTTACTCGCTCTTCTGTCAGCTGTGCTCCTTATTTTAGAATATTTCTTTTCACAGAGTAAAGCCAAGAACTGTCACTATATGCTGTGCTACAGATTTAGTTCACACTTAAGTACAAACACCATTATCAGGATATGTGTCCTGCCATCACCACCATTCTCCTGCAGAGTATGCGCCAAACTTCACTTCCAGCTTCTTTTATAGTCAACCTCAATCATATTGTACAAGCTTCAAAAAGTAAGTGTGCTACAGAACCGTATTACGACCATAGCACTCAGACCTTCTGTAGTTTAACTAAAGATAAATTCAATGACAATAGCACCATAAAGAATCATTTATAATCAAACCATTCTGCCCCTATGTCTAATGATGTGCACTTTATCTCGTTTCCTTCTTCCTTTCTGTGCTACAAAATTATAAAATAAAAAGTAATTGCTCTCAGAATACAGTGCCACAAAAACAAAAACAAATCCTCAGATCATAAAATACAAATATGGGCCAAGTCCTGAAGGGTTAATGGTTGTTGGCATGTGTATATATTTATGTGGGTAAATGTATGCAAGTATATGTGAATTTGTGTGTATATGTACGGTATGTGTGTTTATGTGGGTAAATGTATGTATTGTGGGGATTCGCTCTGGTAGTTAGTAGTGTTGGGCGAGCATGCTCGACCGAACACCAGTTCGGCTCGAGCATCGCTAAGCTCGGCACATCGCTTCATCACATCACAACCTTCTACATTACAGCCAAGAATCTTAACTACTACACTATAGAGCTGCATGGCCAGTTACTTTAAAAAAAAATAAAAAATGATAAGACTTCTTACTAGTAGTAAGTATTCCTATACAGCAGAAGTCTCATTTTTTTTTTTTATTTCTTTTTTTTTTGAGTAACTGGTCATGCAGCTCTGTAGTGTAGTGGTTAACATTCTGGGCTGTAATGTAGGATGTTGTGAGTTTGAATCCCATCAGAAACTTTTCAGGAATAGAGGCTAAATTAAATATCTATATTTTATATTTTTTTTAGTAATTGTAAGTGTAATTACAAAAAAAAAAAATATATATATATATGTATATATATACAATATATATATATATATATATATATATATATATATAATCATACTTCTGATATATATGAATGCATAATATGTGGTAAACTAGTACTGATGTTTTAGCCATAATATATTTACATATATTTACATATATTATATATTCTAAATATAAAATATTATATGTAAATATATTATGGCTAAAAACTTATATATATATGTTTAAATTAAATTTAGCCTCTATTTCTGAAAAGTGTCTGACAGGATTCAAACTCACAACCTTCTACATTGCAGCCCAGAATGTTAACCACTACACTATAGAGCTGCATGGCCAGTTGCTTAAAAAAATAAAAAATATGAGACTTCTGCTGTATAGGAATATTTACTACTAGTAAGCAGAAGTCTCATTTTTATTTTTATTTTTTAAAGTAACTGGCCATGCAGCTCTATAGTGTAGTGGTTAAGATTCTTGACTGTAATGTAGAAGGTTGTGAATTTGAATCCCGCCAGAAACTTTTCAGAAATAGAGACTAAATTATATTTAAATACACTGGGTGTCCACAAGCACTGGCTCCATATATGGACATAGTTATATATGGAGTCAGAGCAGGGGGTACCTGGTTCTCCCATTGACTTCCAATGTGCTTGGGTGCTCTGTAGAGCACCCAAGCATCGGGAAGTGTTCTACTCGAGCACACAAGCACTTTGGTGCTCAACCAACACTAGTAGTTAGGACTAGTGGATACAGTATTGAGGCAAAGTACACAGTTCTTGAATCAAACAGTGGTGTTTATTCACACATTGGTGTATAACAAAATGCAGATAAGGTGTATCACAAAACGCAGGTGGCTTGGTGTTTGTTCACACACAAGGAAAGTCCATAAACAATAAAAGTCACCTTTTCTCCTAGGTGTTAATTCACACCCTGTTAGCAGTTCAGCCTCATCAAGTCCATAGGTGACCTGTTCACCTTTAGAGGGGCCTGAGTCCTCCAGCCCAGCTCAAACCTCAAATCCCAGCACAGCCCTCAGTTCACATGACACAGACTCCTGAGCTCAAGTGTCAGAGGGAGGTAAATCCACCACACCTGGCAGTGCTGGCTGGTTTTTATGCCTGGCAAAACCCGGACTGGAACATGGGGAGTAGTCACCCACCCAGCACTTTGACTACTCCCAATAAGCTGCTGCTGACACATAAAATACCGTCTCTTACTTCACCGAGGCCAGGAACCTCGGTGACACATACCGTCCATCCACGATGATTCCAGGTACCTTCTTACAGTATGTATATGTGAGTTTGTGTGTATATGTACGGTATGTGTGTTTATGTGGTTAAATGTATGCATGTATATGTGAGTTTGTGTGTATATGTACGGTATTTGTGTTTATGTGGGTAAATGTATGCATGTATATGTGAGTTTGTGCGTATATGTACAGTATGTGTGGTAATGTGGGTAAATATATGCATGTATAGTATATGTGAGTTTGTATGTGTTTTAAGAGATTATGATATACAACTATCACCATTCCAGTGTATGATGCGATATAAAGGTGAACCATTAGTTACTTATGCTTATATACAGTACATACACAAGGTCTCTGTCATTTGGAACTGCCAACTTTATTTCTTTGTCAACCCTACCATGTACAAAGGAAAACAAAGCAGCCAGAGAGCAAGGTCAGAACTAATAGCACCGGCCTGACAGTGGAAACTTACTGTAAGCTTACTGTACATGTACATATAGGTTTTGAAAAAAAAAAAAGGACTCAATAGTGTAGTGCACTACACTTTTCCATCCTGCAGAGTTCAGTAAAAAAATAAAAATACATACACGTTTATACGGTGTACTTTTTTTTTACACTGAAACTGTATGTTGACGGATACTATTGTATGTCAACTGTCAGATGCATCCGTTTAATGTGTACGGTTTTTGGATATGTAAGACAAAAATGTAATTACAAGGTAATTTCTCCTTTTTCTGTGTTCACTTTTGAATAAATAATACAGGTTTCAAAGAGAATTACCGTAATCTACATACACATAGAGTAACTTTGTTAAAGGGAATGTGTCGCCTATAATTTTTATTTCCAATTAATACCAGACAGTGACACATATCCTATTTAACTAATCTGCTTTTATTTTCTGATTTTCCAAACATGATTATGGGGGTTGCCATCTTATCTGAACTGCGTTATTAACAGCATTTAGAGATATGCTTTACAGCAGCCCCTATGAGCCATAGACAGAATGGCCAGGAGGGGACCTCATTGACTTGTATGGGAGAGTTTTCTAGGAATGCTCTGTGAGCCTATAACCTGTGCAGAGGTCAGGAGTAGATAAGCTGTGATTTCATCTGTGTTATCTATATATGGGTGTGATGTCTGTTATTGTAAACCTGTCTGTGATAAGGAGATCAATGCAGAAAAGTGATCTATACAGAGCAAGAACTGGTACCTAAATTTTGGTTTAGTTGCCAGTGTGAAATGTGTGTATTTTTAAAATATAGATAGTGATGGGGAAAATTAGAAATAATATCATCAAAAGTTCTTTAAAATATTTTAACATAAAAACTTCATTTAAACAATAGGACATTTTCTCATGACACATTCCCTAAAACCTTTTAAGGCAAAAAGCTTTTGTTTTTTGTGGGAAGATTTCTATTTCTCACCATTTTGTGGTACTTCATGGCAGGTCTGGGGTGTATAGATACAACTTCACTTTGTAAAAGAAAACCCAAGGATGTATTTATACCATATGTTCAAGACAATTTATTCCATTATTGGAAATTTGTCCTAATCTTCATTCATAAAAAGCTTCCATGTAAATTAGCATCACCCAATCATCAATGGTCAGGATGCATTAATATTCATTTTCCACTAATGTGCAACAGGCTGAATTAATTGTGGCAGACATTTCTCATGGCCTTGTGTTAACATATTGAAACTAACAGAGGAATCACCAGGTGATTAAAGGATTGGACACACAATTAAGCAGAGGTCTGACTACTGTATCTAGATGATGTTCTACACATTAGCAGCATCTCTCATCCTATTCAATTCTATGAACCTTTAAAGGGGTTGTGTCATTTCAAGCACTGGCGCTAGTTTGCTAGGATATGCCACCAATGTCTGACAGCTGCGGGTCCCACCTCTGAGACCACAGCTATCTCTATTATGGAGCCTGCAAAGTAAAGGAGAGTGGACTGTGCATGTGAGACTGCCATCCATTAATTTCTATGGAATGCTGAAAACAGCCGACCAGCTATTGGCTATTTTCGAAAGTCCTATACAAAATGAATGGGAAGTGCAGCACGCAAGCTTGGCCACTACTCTATTCACTTCTATGGGGCTGTCAGAAATAGCACAGACAGTGCTCGGCTTTGAGGGCTCCATTGCAGAGGTGGGACCCAAACCTATTAGAAATTGGTGGCATATCCTATCAATATGCCACCAGTGTATGAGGTTGGACAACCCCTTTAAGGCTCTTTCCACATATATTAGTTATGCCTGGCCAGCTATTTTAGGCCAGGAGCCACAGACAACGGATATATGTGTACTACACTTCAGTGCACAGGTCCAACATCTATACACTGATGAAAATTAAAATGCATCACAACTAAATAGAAAACGATGGGATCAGTTCTGGCTTCAGTTCCCCTGTGGCATTTTCTTCTTCACGCTAAGGCTACTTTCACACTTTCGTTCGGAGCGGATCCGTCTGGTGTCTGCACAGACGGATCCGCTCCTATAATACAAACGATGGGATCCGTTCAGAACGGATCCGTCTGCATTATCTTTAAGAAAAAATTCTAAGTGTGAAAGTTAGTCAGACGGATCCGTCCAGACTTTGCATTGAAAGTCAATGGGGGACGGATCCGTTTAAAATTGCACCATATTGTGTCAACTTCAAACGGATCCGTCCCCATTGACTTACATTGTAAGTCTGGACGGATCCGTTTGGCTCCGCACGGCCAGGCGGACACCCGAACGCTGCAAGCTGCGTTCGGATGTCCGCCTGCTGAGC
This sequence comes from Bufo bufo, assembly GCF_905171765.1. Classification (NCBI taxonomy): domain Eukaryota; kingdom Metazoa; phylum Chordata; class Amphibia; order Anura; family Bufonidae; genus Bufo; species Bufo bufo. The sequence goes on along the minus strand of NC_053397.1, from coordinate 150,739,980 downwards.
GGAACGAGGTCAAACGGTGCCAGACTGAGGCATTCTGAGCGGATCCGCATCCACTCAGAATGCATTGGGGCTGGACGGATCCGTTCGGGGCCACTTGTGAGAGCCTTCAAACGGAACTCACAAGCGAAACACCGAACGCAAGTGTGAAAGTAGCCTAAAGGAGATCTGAACTGAACTGGATCTTCGGATGTATGTGAAGGGGCTCTAACCACAGCAAGACACTATCATTTGATCTACTTGATGTAACCATGCAGATCCCATATCCTATCGTATTTCAGAACACACATAACAATGAATAAAAGTATCCAGAGCAGATTCCAAAAAACTCCATCAAAGAAGACAGACAGTACTAGACATGAGCAGATACAAATAGGCAGCTGTCTCCTAGGAGGAATTGAACAATAGGTATTAGTTTTCAGTTTAGGCTTTATTCATATAAGGTATGGCATACATGTTTGAACAGGGGCAGTAGAGTACACAGCTCTCATGGCCTCATAGAATATGTGGGTGTGGGTCAAAAACTAACCGGAAGATTTTTTTTTAAAATTCTAATATAAAAATGTCGGCTTCACTGAGCTTCTTACTTATGTGTCAGAAAAAGTGGAACAGGTGCTTTATAAATATGGTGCTTACTCTAAACACCATATTTCTCACTGTATTTACACCAGGCAACTGGAATGAATGCATTTGTAAATCATCCTTATACAGCTCTATGTCTCCTTTTTTCCCTTCCAATAATATATCATAAAACTGTCCAACTGAAGTAACCACTAGGGGGAGCTCAGTATATAGGCACTTACATAGTTACCATTGACTGTGCATGTGCGGCTGTCCTCCATTAATTTCATCCTTTTCTTGGTGCTACCTAGTTGTATTGAAAAGCATAGGCAACTTGGAAAGTAAAACCAACATGTATCAACTAAACATATGCCAAATGATGAAACTTTAACTAAACTCTATGGGAATGTTAGACCTATATGATTGGAAAATTTCCTAATGTATATGTGAACAAAAATGAGGTGAGCAGAGTCTTAGAAATAATGGTATACATAATGGACAGAAAGTTTTTTTCATGCAAATAAAACTAATAATTTTTGCTAACAAAATGAAAAAAGTATGACATATGATTTTCCTACCATTCTACAAGCCACAAGCGACCACAAGCTGCTAGCATATAAACCAGAAACATCACGAATAAATGCATCCCACAGGACCAGTTCACTCATGTCGTTTGGCTACAGGTTGCCACATCAAAGCAAAATATTCCAAACTTGGAAAAGTCAATACATCTGAATAAGTGAGGCCTAAATATATGCTACGTATGAAATAAGCAGTGCTAGTTCCTATGTAACATGCAGCTTTCCACCGGTATTCACAGGAAATACCAAACATTTACATATTCAGATTGCCCTTTTGGGTTTTTGCATTTACAGAGAAATCAAACAGTTTGATCTACAGGCCAACAATTAAATCATTCTGCATGTATTCCCTTAGAAAATCTGGTATTTAACTAGCCTTAGTGCCCAAGCAGTATGTGCCATCATGCTGGCAGAAGATAATACAGTGTGTTCCATGCGCAATCTAATCTGTTTGTGAATCTCTCCCAGAATCCATTCATCCTATAAAATCAATCAGCTCTATCCAACGTCTTTCAACTAAATTCAGCCCTTGATTATGTAACTTTCCATCTAAATTTAACTCAAGACTTGTCATCTCCTATTGTCAAACTGCTGTGCTGAGAGGTCCTAATATACAATGTTCCTCAGGTTTCTTCCAAAGAATTTAAAGGCAATGTGTCACCGTTTTTTTTTCTTCTGCCAATTAAAATCAGATAGTGATACATATCTTTTTCTTATAATGTATTCTTATTTTCTGACTGCAGTTTTTTTTTTATTAAGTTTGCTGAACATGATTATGGGGGGGGGGGGGGGGGCAGCCATCTTGTCTGAGTGCTGTTGTTAACAGTATTTAGAGATATGCCTTACAGCATCCACCATGGAAGGTAGACATAACGGACACGAGGATAGCTCACTGACTTCTAGACAAGCTGTGATATCACATATTGTGAATGGTGAATCCTGTGTTATCTATCTATCTATCTATCTATCTATCTATCTATCTATCTATCATCTATATCCTACCTAATGTCTGTCTATCTATCTATCTATCTATCTATCTATCTATCTATCTATCTATCTATCTATCTATCTATCTATCTATCTTTGTCATTCTAATTCTGCCTGTAATGTTAAGCAGATAACTGCAGTAAAGTGATCTGTACAGACCAAGAAGTGGCATTTATTATTAGGCTTGGTGGCCATTGCGAAAAAAGTACAGGATTTTATGTTTCACAAAAAAAAACATGATTTTAACAATCCAGGTGCCTGATATTTCACACAGCAGACATTTGAGTATTATGTCTTCGACCGGTGATAACACCAATCACAGAAAAAAGCACTAATGGAGAGGTATGTACAACCTCTCATATACACTCCCAAAATCAATAAGTAACAACAATAACCCCACAGCTACAGATGGATCTCAATAGATTAGAGGCTTGGGCAGAGATAGTGGCAGATGAGGTTTAACACTGACAAATGTAAAGTTATGCACATGGGAAGGAATAATGCAAGTCACCCGTACATACTAAATGGTAAAACACTCGGTAACACTGACATGGAAAAGGACCTAGAAATTTTAATAAACAGCAAACTAAGCAGTAAAAACCAGTGTCAGGCAGCTGCTGCCAAGGCCAATAAGATAATGGGTTGCATCAAAAGGGGCATAGATGCCCGTGAAAAGAACATAGTCCTACCACTTTACAAATCACTAGTCAGACCACACATGGAGTACTGTGTACAGTTCTCGGCTCCTGTGAACAAGGCAGAGAGGGTCCAGAGGAGGGCAACTAAAGTAATAACTGGAATGGGGCAACTACAGTACCCTGAAAGATTATCAACATTAGGGTTATTCACTTTAGAAAAAAAGACGACTGAGGGGAGATCTAATTACTATGTATAAATATATCAGGGGTCAGTACAGAGATCTATCCCATCATCTATTTATCCCCAGGACTGTGACGAGGGGACATCCTCTGCGTCTGGAGGAAAGAAGGTTTGTACACAAACATAGAAAAGGATTCTTTACGGTAAGAGCAGTGAGACTATGGAACTCTCTGTCTGAGGAGGTGGTGATGGTGAGTACAATAAAGGAATTCAAGAGGGGCCTGGATGTGTTTCTGGAGCGTAATAATATTACAGGCTATAGCTACTAGAGAGGGGTCGTTGATCCAGGGAGTTGTTCTGATTGCCTGATTGGAGTCGGGAAGGAATTTTTTCCCCCTTAAGTGGGGAAAATTGGCTTCTACCTTAAGGTTGTCAACTTGCAGGATAACAGGCCGAACTGGATGGACAGATGTCTTTTTTCGGCCTTATGTACTATGTTACTATGTTCCTATGTAAATTGAAGCAAAAGAGGGAGATAAAACGTAACTTTTACTGATATGAAGTAAAATCATGACACTGCGACCCCGTCCGGATACCTGACCCTAAATCCGGGCAATATCCCTAACAGACCC